>NC_136265.1:1100763-1430763 GCF_964187855.1 Myxine glutinosa | reverse complement strand
GTGGAGGGGGGTGTGTGTGTGTGTGGAGGGGGGTGTGTGTGTGTGTGTGGAGGGGGGTGTGTGTGTGTGTGTGTGGAGGGGGGTGTGTGTGTGTGTGTGTGTGGAGGGTGTGTGTGTGTGTGTGTGTGTGTGTGTGGAGGGGGGTGTGTGTGTGTGTGTGTGGAGGGGGGTGTGTGTGTGTGGAGGGGGGTGTGTGTGTGTGTGGAGGGGTGTGTGTGTGTGGAGGGGGGTGTGTGTGTGTGTGGAGGGGGGGTGTGTGTGTGTGGAGGGGGGTGTGTGTGTGTGTGGAGGGGGGTGTGTGTGTGTGTGAGTGGAGGTGTGTGTGTGTGTGTGTGTGTGGAGGGGGGTGTGTGTGTGTGTGTGTGTGGAGGGTGTGTGTGTGTGAGGGGGGTGTGTGTGTGTGTGTGGAGGGGGGTGTGTGTGTGTGTGTGGAGGGGGGTGTGTGTGTGTGTGTGGAGGGGGTGTGTGTGTGTGTGTGTGGAGGGGGGGGTGTGTGTGTGTGTGTGTGGAGGGGGGGTGTGTGTGTGTGTGTGTGTGTGGAGGGGGGTGTGTGTGTGTGTGTGGAGGGGGGGGGTGTTTGTGTGTGTGTGTGTGTGGAGGGGGGTGTGTGTGTGTGTGTGGAGGGGGGTGTGTGTGTGTGTGTGTGTGTGGAGGGGTGTGTGTGTGTGTGTGTGTGTGTGTGTGTGTGTGTGTGTGTGTGTGTGTGTGTGTGTGTGTGTGTGTGTGTGTGTGTGTGTGTGTGTGGAGGGGGGGTGTGTGTGTGTGGAGGGGGGTGTGTGTGTGTGTGTGGAGGGGGGTGTGTGTGTGTGTGTGGAGGGGGTGTGTGTGTGTGTGTGGAGGGGTGTGTGTGTGTGTGTGTGGAGGGGTGTGTGTGTGTGTGTGGAGGGGGGTGTGTGTGTGTGTGTGTGTGTGTGGAGGGGGGTGTGTGTGTGTGTGTGTGGAGGGGGTGTGTGTGTGTGTGTGTGGAGGGGGGTGTGTGTGTGTGTGTGGAGGGGGGTGTGTGTGTGTGTGGAGGGGGTGTGTGTGTGTGTGTGGAGGGGTGTGTGTGTGTGTGTGTGGAGGGGTGTGTGTGTGTGTGTGTGGAGGGGGGTGTGTGTGTGTGTGTGTGGAGGGGGGTGTGTGTGTGTGTGTGTGGAGGGGGGGTCGTGTGTGTGTGTGTGTGGAGGGGGGTGTGTGTGTGTGTGTGTGTGTGGAGGGGGGTGGGTGTGTGTGTGTGTGTGTGGAGGGGTGTGGAGGGGTGTGTGTGGAGGGGTGTGTGTGTGTGTGTGTGTGTGTGGAGGGTGTGTGTGTGTGGAGGGTGTGTGTGTGTGGAGGGTGTGTGTGTGTGGAGGGTGTGTGTGTGGAGGGTGTGTGTGTGTGTGTGGAGGGTGTGTGTGTGTGTGTGGAGGGTGTGTGTGTGTGTGTGGAGGGTGTGTGTGTGTGTGGAGGGTGTGTGTGTGTGTGGAGGGTGTGTGTGTGTGTGGAGGGTGTGTGTGTGTGTGGAGGGTGTGTGTGTGTGTGTGGAGGGGGTGTGTGTGTGTGTGTGGAGGGGGTGTGTGTGTGTGGAGGGGGGTGTGTGTGTGTGGAGGGGGGTGTGTGTGTGGGCTTAAAAGATTTTAGAGTTTTAAAATCCTTAATATGTTCAAGTGCCGATGATGTGTGAGGCTCAAATCGTAGGTTAATTTACAGGGGCTAATAAGAATTTAGGTAGTTGTGGAATGTTGAGGTTTAGGGTTATGGGGAGCATTGTGTTTGGTCTTGGGGGTAGTATGGGGGGAGTCTAAACGGGCCCCGTTTAGCCATTTAGTCGACAAAGACAGGTGGAAGCTCATGAATATGGGAGTGATAAGGGGTTATGATGGGATGATATAGTTATGGGTAATGGCCCTCTCTCCCTCAGAAAAGGAGGGGGGAGGGGGGTTAGTATAAGGGGAGTCTAAACGGGGGGCCCCGTTTAGCCATTTAGTAGGCAGAGACAGGTGGAAGCTCATAAATATGGGAGCGATAAGGAGTTATGATGGGATAATATAGTTATGGGTAATGCCCCTCCCACCCTCAGAAAGGTGGGGGGGGGGGGTAGTATAAGGGGAGTCTAAACGGGGGGCCCCGTTTAGCCATTTAGCGATCAGGAAAGTGTTGGAGTGCATGATATGGGGGTGATAAGGGGTATGATGGGATATTATAGTTATGGGTAATGCCCCGCCCACCCTCAAAAGGAGGGCGGGGGGGGGGGGGGGGATAGTATAGGCAGAATCTAAACGGGTGAGCCCGTTTAGGTCATTTAAGCAGGCTAGATAAAATTGGGAACATAAAATGTAAAATGGTAAGAGGTAATGGTGAGATTTTTACAGATTAGGGTAGGACCCGACCCTGTGGAAGGGGCGGGGTAGTATAGGAGGGGTCTAAACGGGAGTCCGTTTAGCCATTTAGCGATCAGGAAAGTGTTGAAGTGCATGATATGGGGGTGAAAGGGGGTATGATGGGATATTATAGTTATGGGTAATGCCCCACCCACCCTCAAAAAGGTGGGGGGGGGGGGGTAGTATAGGCAGAATCTAAACGGGTGAGCCCATTTAGGTCATTTAAGCAGGCTAGATAAAATTGGGAACATAAAATGTAAAATGGTAAGAGGTAATGGTGAGATTTTTACAGATTAGGGTAGGACCCGACCCTGTGGAAGGGGCGGGGTAGTATAGGAGGGGTCTAAACGGGAGTCCGTTTAGCCATTTAGCGATCAGGGTAGGTCAAGGTGTATAATATGGGGGCGATAAAAGGTTATGATGGGATATTACGGTTATGGGTAAAAACCCCACCCACCCTCAAAAAGGTGGGTGGGGCAATATAGGTAGAATCTAAACGGGCGAACCCGTTTAGGTCATTTAAGTAGGTTAGAATAAAATTGGGGACATAAAATGTAAAATGGTAAGAGGTAATGGTGAGATTTTTACAGATTAGGGTAGGACCCGACCCTGTGGAAGGGGCAGGGTAGTATAGGAGGGGTCTAAACGGGAGTCCGTTTAGCCATTTAGCGATCAGGATAGGTCAAGGTGTATAATATGGGGCGATAAAAGGTTATGATGGGATATTACGGTTATGGGTAAAAACCCCACCCACCCTCAAAGAGGTGGGTGGGGTAATATAGGTAGTGAAGCAGAGAATAGTTTATAAGAATTTTAATTTTGGGAATTAAAGGTAAGGAAGTATTCCTTTTCAGTGAATTTCCTTTTAGAGATGGGATCTCATTGTTGATTTACAAAATCAATGTTTTGTTTGAAACTATAAAAGGTTAATGTTCTAAATGAAAGGTTAGAAAGGGGGATAACGTGAGTTTAGGTACTTGTTTTCTTTGTTGCTGACTAAGGGGAACAGGAAAAGGAAAATGAAAAAGTAAAGGAATGAAGTTACTTGAGATATGGTGGTGTAGGGGGGGTTCTAGGGGTATGGCTCCTAGTCAGGAAAGTAGGATAAAATTAGAAATTATTAGTCAGAAAGTGAATTGTATGAAAGGCTGGAATGTTAATGATCGTAAGTTGGATTTGATCAAAAATGGCATAAAAAGAAGAACAGATAGTGATATGATAAGTGCAAAAACTCCTATTAGTTTGTTAGGAATTGCTCGAAGGATAGCATAAGCAAATAGGAAGTATCATTCTGGTTTGATATGGGGGGGAGTAACTAATGAGTTGGCTTGGGTGAAGTTATCCGGATCTGTGGTAAGCTAGGGGAATAGGGTGGAGCCTAAGGAGATTAAGGAGAGGATAATTAGAAATCCTAGGATATCTTTAAAAGAGAAGTACGGATGGAAGGGTACTTTATCAAGATTAGGGTTTATTCCTATAGGGTTGCTTGAACCTGTTTCGTGCAAGAAAAGTAAATGGGTTAGTGATACTGCAATTATTAGAAAGGGGACAAGAAAATGGAGGACTAGAAATCGTTTAAGTGTTGGGTCTCCTACAGAGAAGCCCCCTCAAACTGTCTCTACTATGCGGGTTCCCATTATAGGGACTGCAGAAAGAAGATTGGTGATTACTGTGGCAGCTCAGAACGATATTTGACCTCAGGGAAGAACGTAACCGAAGAATGCGGTTACTATGGCACAGATGAATAAGATAACTCCTGAGTATCAGGTTTTGATATTTTTGTAAGAGCCGTAGTAGATTCCTCGTCCAATGTGAATAAATATACAAGAAAAGAATAATGATGCTCCAGTGATGTGAAAGTTTCGGATAAATCACCCGTGATTTACGTCACGGACAATGTGGACGACTGAGGAAAAGGCTATGTGGATGGAGGGCGTGCCCTTTAAAAAAAACTTTAAAAAAAAACTCAGATTGCAAAAAATTTCGAAGTCATAAGCCACATGGTTCGGCCGCCATCTTCTTTTTCGTGAAAAAACACACAAACCCCTTTTTCTCCAACGGCTGAACGGATCGAGCCCAAACATGGCATGCGTATTCGCATACCCATAACGAACAAAAAAGTCAGTGAGCACGACATCATCCGACACATGGTTTCAGAGTTATGATGTTTTAAAGCTCAAACTAGAAATGGTATCGCATCCATAATTTGTGGAGATATCGAATGGAAACTTTACACAAATGTTGCTCATGGGGGGATGTTTCAATGTTACTTGAGACGTTTTGATAAGTCACATGGTTTGGCCGCAATAAATAATGGCAGTTAAATTTTAAAAAGCTTGTAACTTTTGAACCACTGCATGGATCGACTTGAATTTTCAATGCAATGTCGCTCTCATCAAGCGGAACAAGTGTGCAAAATTTCAACATGATTGGATGTACGGTCTCGAAGCTGTCTTTATTGTTGAAAGAAGAAGAAACACCGTTTTGTCCTTCCAGAACGTGATCACGATAACGCGTTCCCCCGCGGTCATTTCAACCTCAAATGAAATTCCAATTGCAGGTTTGTCAATAGGTGAGGCATATTAACAAACGAATGAAACAGATTTGAAACAGATTTGGTCAAATTCTGACTTTTTAAAAACTCGATCGCATTTCACACAAAGTTCTGCGCAGCTGAAGCAGCAGAAACGTCGTTTGGCTTCTCAGATAAAATAAATAATTCTGTCTGCAATTTCAGGTTAATTTTCTTTTAAAAATCGCTTTCTCTGCAATCAGTGCATGGATTGACGTGTGGATGTGTGTGTGTGTGTGTGTGTGTGTGTGTGTGTGTGTGTGTGTGTGTGTGTGTGTGTGTGTGTGTGTGTGTGTGTGTGTGTGTGTGTGTGTGTGTGTGTGTGTGTGTGTGTGTGTGTGTGTGTGCGCGCGCGCTTATAAAAGAGAGAGACAGAATTGTGAGGAACAGAAATGACAAAACGAGGTGTGTGTGTGTGTGTGTGTGTGTGTGTGTCTCTGTGAATGAAAGAGGGATAGAATTGAGGAACAGAAATGAAAAAAACGAGGTGTGGGGGTGGAGGGATGTGTGTGTGTGTGTAAGCAGGGGGGGGGGGGGTTGTGTGTGTTTGGAGGGGTGTGTGTGTGTGTGTGTGTGTGTGTGTGTGTGTGTGTGTGTGTGTGTGTGTGTGTGGAGGGGGGTGTGTGTGTGTGTGTGTGTCGGGGTTGTATCCAAGGGGGTTGTGTCAAAGCATGTCCAATGAAAGTGGGGTTGTATCAAAAGTGGGTGCGAGTAAACCGGTCTTCAAAGTGGCAGTTCTAGTTATTATTATTATTATTATTATTACAAAAACAACACTACTGTATTTAGAAATCTGGGCGAATTTGTCCGAAGCGACCTGAATGTGAGGCATGAAGGCATGAAGGCATGAAGCCCAAGGCCTATATGTACTATGTCGTTGGAAGATACGTAAC
This sequence comes from Myxine glutinosa, assembly GCF_964187855.1. NCBI lineage: Eukaryota > Metazoa > Chordata > Myxini > Myxiniformes > Myxinidae > Myxine > Myxine glutinosa. The sequence goes on along the minus strand of NC_136265.1, from coordinate 1,424,959 downwards.
ATTTATGCTTTCGATATTTGATGATCATTTTTACGATCGGTTTGTTTGTGTTTCACACTGAATGGAAAAACGTAAAGGTATAGCATGGCGATTGTGGTTTTTCACAGGTTTGACGATATTGTCGCGCAACTGCGATTAACATCAAAGTTGCGGAGGCCGATTATGAGGCTTTCAACTCCCGAGGCGAAAACTCGATAGCGGATTCCAATCAAGCAAAGCGTGCAGGATGGAGGGGAACGACGAGAGCCCTGCAGCCTTAGCTATTAAAATCAAACACCCAGGAAAACTGCATTCAGATATATGTACAAAAATAATACAAGGATTTATTAATGAAAAGTAAAGGCAGAGAAAAAGCACGCGCCGGTAATAACTCTAATAAGAAGCCTAATTTGGGATCCCACACACAACAGATATCAAAAACAATACGAGGGAGATGAATACGAAAATAACACGTCTCGTCATGTAAAGTGTAAACGCGGAGCTCGGGCTTATCTGGCTCTAGTCGTCTTCAGTGTAACACGGCCCTGCGGCCCTCTCCGTCCGCCTCCGAGCGCCACCAGGCCTCGTCGGTTCAACGGCACACCACGAGCTCCCTTGCTCCAAAGGTCCAACGCAGGGCTGCACAAAGCAAGCGAACTCCACTCGACGAGGGACTGGAAGGACTCTCCAAACTCGGGATCGCACCGGGACCCTCAAGCCGTGAACTCTACTCTACTCTACTCAACTCGACTCTCTGGTCCAACTCAACTCAACTGTACTCCTGAAAATGGTGTCCTACCCTCGATAATATCCCTGGCGGATGACGTCACATTGGTGCACTGCTCTGCCAATCAGAGACTCGCCGGCTCGTCCAGGTCACGCCCACTGCACCACGGCCGCTCCCGTCCCCGACTCCGTGGTCACCGCACGTGCTATGCGAGGTGGGCAGGCCTTTTGGAGGTGTAAATGGTGGCGGCCAATTGTGGCGGTGTTTTTGGCCTGGTTTCCTGTCAGTTTTCTTCCGAAATTGTCAGGGAAAGGAATTATTTAATGTTGTGCTCGGGATCTAACTAATGTTTATGTGGTTTGCAGTGCCATAATGGACAAAGGTTTGTCTACTAGGTGAGACTCAGGGGCGTTTTCTTTAATCCCTAACTACTTAACACTCGAATCTCCTGGTAGATCCACAATCATACATCTTACCCTGACAAACGCCTAAACATGAAGAACTTATTAGGTAGATTCCCTGTCGTGACAGTCGAATACCTACCTATACAGATCTACCTGGCTCTAGATATTGCTTTACCCCCAGACATATGTTCGGCCTCAATGACATTGGAATCGAAATGGCGGTGTGCGGAGTTTGCCGCCGTATGCCGTAATGGCATCACATCACCCCTGTCATGTGACCAGATCCTCAGCTCTGATTGGTGTACGTTTGAGGGGACATACGGATGGACAAACGCTGTTCGAGATGGTTTTGCCCTATGGGCTACACCATTAAAATCCAAAACGGTTAGTTGACCCTTAATGTGTCATTGATGCCATTGGAATCTCAGATGGCCGTTTGTTTTAGTTTATTTATATTGCAAGCAGCTGTCTTCTCATCAGGCTGATCATATCCAAGGAATAGCCGGCACACTACATTTGCCTGTAATTTAATTTGATTCACGTTTCCTAATGATTTGTAAACTGAAATTTCCACACAACAATATGATGTTACATTTGTTTACCCCATAATTTAATCCTTATTATGTTTCCCTTTTCAGAACAAAACACAACACATCCCTGAGAAAGTTGCTGAGGATGAGAAAGAGCACCAAGAGGTTGAGGCTCTGGCAAAAAGATTTGAAGAAAAATATGTACGTAACTTGTTTGGTTTTGCACTTTATATATACAGTGCCCTCCAGAAGTATTGGAACAGTGAACTCGTTTTTTAATTATTGTTGCTATATACTCGAGGAATGTGGATTTGAGATCAAAATATGAATGAGGCAAGCATACAGAAAGTGAGCTTTTTTTTTTTCTTGGTATTTCTATGCATACATGTTTCACAATTGAAGGACAACAGCAATTTGTATGTGCAGTCCCCCCATTTCAGGTAAGCATAAGCATTGGAATAAACGACTGACAGGTGTTTCATGTTGCATTCATTGTTTACACATAAGAGCTGTGAATGTCTCGTCTTGGTTTTCGGCTTTGCTTTTGCCTTGGGAGTCTTCCTTTGGAGTCAGTAGGTTTAAACCAACATGGAGCCAAGAGAACTGTCCATGAAAGAAAAGCAAGAAATTTGGAAGCTTAAAGAACATGATAATTCAATTAGAACCATAACACAACAACTTGGCATAGCAAAAACAACAATTTGGAATACTGTACGGTATTTTTTTTTTTTTTTTTTTTTTTTGTCCCTGAATCGAGGCTCGTGAAAGAGCTAACATTTATTTCACAAACAAATCAACCAGACAAACAAAACACACAAAAAGAGGGAGCGGAAGACAAGATGGGGAGAGAAGGGGAAGCACACAAACATAACATTTGAGAGCAGGGAGAAGTGTGGGAGGGTGAGGACTTGGGGGCAGGAGGCGTTGGAAGGGGAGGGCGGGGTGGGAGAGGTATAAAACACAAGGGGACCGAAATTAGCGGGGGTAGAAAAGATCAAGGTTTTGGATGGGGGAGGATAAGAGATGGTGGTGAACAGCTGTTTTAAAGACCTGGAGGGTGCAGTGGGATTGAAAAGAGTGAGGGAGTTTGTTCCAGAGGTGGGAGAAAAGAGGAATGAAGGAGTGAAGGTGAGCAGAAAGTCTTGATTTTGGCAGTTTAACCATAAGAGGGTTGCAGGCAGATCTTGTGTGACCTGGAGGAATATTTGGGGGACAGAGCCCAGAGAGGGCTGGGGGGGGGGCAAGGCCAGAGAGGAGTCGGTAGAAGACGGAAAGACCACCAACCTGCCTGCGGTGAGTGAGTGAAAGGCCCTTGGAGTTAGCTTCATCGTGGGAGATTCCAATGATTCTGAACGGTTTGGTTTCAACAGCATGAAGACGGGCTAGGTGTGAGGCAGGAGCACCAGACCAGAGGGGAGAGCAGTATTCCATAGAGCTGCGGATGAAAGCCTTGTATGTGGTGAGGAGCTCAGGTGTGCCAAGGAAGGACTTCGCACGACGGAGGATGCCCAGTCGGCGACTGGCTTTGGAGGCCAGATTTGAAATGTGGTTTTCCCAGGAAAGATCATGGCAAATAGTGAGACCCAAAAGCTTGAGTGACAGAACTTCTTGGAGAGGATTATTCAGAAAGTGGATGGGAGGGTTTTCCAGTCGGTCTTTTCGGAGAGACATCGTAAGAGTGTGAGATTTATCAGGATTGAAAGACGAGTTCCATTTGTTTGCCCAGTCTGTGATTTTGTCCAGGTCTGCAGAGAGTGAGGAGGCTGCAGACTGCCGAACTGAGGGATGAGGAATGGAGCGACAGAGCGTAGAGTCGTCAGCAAAGAGATAGAGAGGATTTTCAAGAGAGTCAGAGAGATCATTGATGAAGACCAGAAAAAGCACAGGGCCCAGAACACGACCTTGGGGAACTCCAGCCTGAACAGGAAGAGGAGATGAGAGAAACCCATTCAGGGCCACACGTTGACTACGACCAGAGAGGAAGTCCGCAAGCCATGAATGGAGATTTCCATGGATACCATGGGAGGAGAGTTTGGTGAGCAGAGCTGGGTGCCAGACCGTATCGAAGGCACGTGATATGTCAAGGGAGACAGCTCTGATTTCCTGTTTGGCATTGAGGACCTCCATCCATTGTTGAGACAGCAGAAGCAGCATGTCCAGAGTAGAGTGACCTGGTCTGAAACCAAATTGATGATCAGAGATCAAGCCATTGGAGAAGAGGAAAGATTTCATATCCGAAGCAATGATGGATTCCATGACTTTGCTGATAATTGGGAGCAGGCTGATTGGTCTGTAGTTGCAAGGATCTGTTTTTGCACCTTTTTTGTGTAAAGCGGTAATGTTAGCTGATTTCCAGGATGCTGGCAGATGACCTTGAGCAAAAGATAGGGTGAAAAGAACAGAGAGAGGGTGAGATAGAGCGGCAGAGCAGGATTTTAGGACCCGTGGGCTGATGCCGTCAGGACCAGTTGCAGAATCAGAGTCGAGGGTTGACAGAAACTTTTCCACCTTGTCAGGAGGAAAGGACACGGAGTCCAGGAGCAGCTGGGTACGACTGGGTACGGTGGGTACATAGAGGGATGGGTTTGGGACACAAGATTTAGAGGCAAACACAGAGTTGAGGCATTCAGCTTTTTCACGTGTGGAGTCAGCCGTTAAGCCGTTTGAGGTGAGGGAGGGGATGGAGGGGGAACAAACACCAGAAACAGATTTGACCAGACGCCACCAGGATTTGAAAGAGGGAGACAGATAAGAGAGTTCGGTCTTGAGAACGGTGAGATATTGTTTCCTGGCTCTCCTGAGGGTGGACACACACTTGTTTCGGGCTTTGTGAAAGGAAATGAGATTTCCTTCCGTTGGATTTGCTTTCCAGGAGACGAAAGCAAGTTGTCAGCCTCACCACAAGATTCCGTGTACCATGGACGGGAGGAAGGGTATGACAACTGAAGACGAGATGGGATAAATCTGTGCATGAGAGAGAGCAATTTACTTTGAAAGAATTCCCAGGATGAGTTGATGTCAGAGGCGGTAGAGATGGGAGACCAGTCCAGATGATTGATGGCTGCTTGAAGACCGTGCCAGTTGGCCTGAGTGAAATGCCAGACTCGTCGATGCTGAGGAGGCTCTCTGAGAATGGTCAGAGAGATGTCCACTTTGACAAGCACATGATCAGATGAGCCGATTGGAGCAGAAGAAGAGCAGCAGACATTTTCAGGGAAGTTTTTCATAACCAAATCCAGAAGAGAAGATGCTCCGTTGACTGAGATCCGGGTCGGGAAATTGACATTGTGTCAGTCCCAGTGAGTCGCAGAAGTCCTTTGCTGAAGAGCCATGGCTGGTGAGAGAGGTACCCACACCCAGCCAACTGGCATGGTGACAATTGAAATCACCACATATGAGGAAGAGAGAGTTGGGATGGGTAGATAGAAGTTGGTCCATATTATCAGACAGTGAGATGTAGATGGAGTCATCGCTGTTTGGTGGACGGTACAACACACATATGAACAAGAGGTGGGAGCGAAGGGGAAGCCGTAGCCAAAGGTATTCCTGGGGGTGAGGTGGAGAGAGAGGGCAGTGGAGGGCGAGTGAGGAAGAGTTTTTTATAATGATAGCAACCCCACCTCCAGGACGAGGCTCAGGTCAATCATACCGGAGGAGGGAGTAACCTGGGAGAGATACCAAGGCATCAGAGACATCATGAAGGAGGAAAGTTTCTGTTAAGCAGATCACATCTGGTTTGTCAGAAGCAACCTGTATGGAGAGGTCAGTCAAGTTTGAGTGAAGGCCCCGGATGTTTGAGGTCTATACCGTTAATGAAGAGGAAGGGGGAGCATCGGGTCCAGAACAGGGGGGGGGGGAGGGGTAGGGTAAGATGTGGAAGAGGAGGAAGAGGTAGGGAGAGCTGTTGAAGGTGTGTCAGAGATTACAGAGATTTCAGAATAGCTTGGAGAAAGGGAAGAATGGGGCGGACAAAAGGTTTGATGGAGATTGGGTGAGGCACAGTGAGGTGTTATTTGAGGAGGGGGAAGAGCGAGGCAGAAGGTTGGGGGAGATGAAGGTGAAAGTTGGAAGGGGGAAGAAGCAGGGAGGATGCTTTGAGGAGGAGGGGTGAGAGGGGAGTCTAGGAGGGGAGGAGCGAGGGAGAGTCTCGGAGGGGAGTGGTGTGGGGGGAGTTTAGGAGGGAGGGGAGGGAAGGGACAAGGGGGGAGATTTGAAAGGGATGGGTGATGGGGAGGATTTGGAGGGGAGGGGTGAGATTGGATTTTGAAAAGTGTACGATTCATGGGAAACGAACATTTTTTGCAAAATGAGTTTTAGACCTTCGAGTCAAAAATATGTTTGAGGACACTGGAGGAGGGGTGGAGTTCTGGATAGTTTAGGGAATGTAGAAAGGAGGAACTGTAAGAGATGGTATTATATATATATTTTGGAATGAATAGATTTGGTGAGCAAGACGAAAGCATCCTTTTGTAGGAAAAGAAGAAAAGGGTGTTATAATATATGAGAGAAAATAGTTATTCAGGGGAGAGATTATACATTTCTAACCACGTGATCGCGTGATCGCGAACGAAGAACGAACGAACAAAAAGAACAACAAATAAACGAATAAGATCTGGGAAGGAAATATTTATTTTGGTTTTTTTTTTTTTTTTTGTGAGTAGAGATATTAAACAAGGAGGTATGGGGTGAACGACTGGGACGAAACAGAGAACGAAAATATCAGCGCATTCGACGAATTGCTGAGAAAAACAAAACCACAAGGTCGGAGACGGTACGGTAGCCGAACCGAAGCCTACGAGTACTAGGCCGCAGAATACTTGATACGCATTAACCGACGATTGTGATACATGTACGAAAAATTAGCACCGAAATTTTTCCAAAAAGATACGCTATAGGTACAGACACCGAAAGATAGATACAGTCTCGATAAAAACACAATTGAGAAATATCACTTAGCTTCGAAAGCGTGAGCGCATGGAACAGCTTCGAAAAGACGTGACCTCGCCGTGATCTCGCGAGACCTCGCCGTGAAATCATATATGCAAAAGACAATCATATATGCAATCTTGAAAAATATAGAAACCACAAAGCGTTCTCAGCAATAGACAACGGCCAGGTCGGCCAAGGAAAACAACTGTTGTTGATGACAGAAACATTATCAGAGCTGCGAAGAAAAACCCGAAGACAGCTGTTAGTGACATCACCAACAACCTCCAGAGTGCAGGGGTGCAGTGTAATAATAATAATAATACATTTTTAGGGGAAAGTATCACAATCTACCTTTTGCATATATGCATAGAAATACCAAGAAATAAAAGCTGACCTGTACTCTTGCCTCATGTTCATCTTTTGATCTCGAGTCCACATTTCTTGAGAATACAACAACAACAGGCATTTTAAGGCCATTTGGGCCCTGTGCTGTCTTTCCCTCGTGGTCCCCCTGTGCTGTCTTTCCCTCGTGGTCCCCCTGTGCTGTCTTTCCCTCGTGGTGCCCCTGTGCTGTCTTTCCCTCGTGGTCCCCCTGTGCTGTCTTTCCCTCGCGGTCCCCCTGTGCTGTCTTTCCCCCCGCGGTCCCCCTGTGCTGTCTTTCCCCCGCGGTCCCCCTGTGCTGTCTTTCCCCCGCGGTCCCCCTGTGCTGTCTTTCCCCCGCGGTCCCCCTGTGCTGTCTTTCCCTCGCGGTCCCCCTGTGCTGTCTTTCCCTCGCGGTCCCCCTGTGCTGTCTTTCCCTCGCGGTCCCCCTGTGCTGTCTTTCCCTCGCGGTCCCCCTGTGCTGTCTTTCCCTCGCGGTCCCCCTGTGCTGTCTTTCCCTCGCGGTCCCCCTGTGCTGTCTTTCCCTCGCGGTCCCCCTGTGCTGTCTTTCCCTCGCGGTCCCCCTGTGCTGTCTTTCCCTCGCGGTCCCCCTGTGCTGTCTTTCCCTCGCGGTCCCCCTGTGCTGTCTTTCCCTCGCGGTCCCCCTGTGCTGTCTTTCCCTCGCGGTCCCCCTGTGCTGTCTTTCCCTCGCGGTCCCCCTGTGCTGTCTTTCCCTCGCGGTCCCCCTGTGCTGTCTTTCCCTCGCGGTCCCCCTGTGCTGTCTTTCCCTCGCGGTCCCCCTGTGCTGTCTTTCCCTCGCGGTCCCCCTGTGCTGTCTTTCCCTCGCGGTCCCCCTGTGCTGTCTTTCCCTCGCGGTCCCCCTGTGCTGTCTTTCCCTCGCGGTCCCCCTGTGCTGTCTTTCCCTCGCGGTCCCCCTGTGCTGTCTTTCCCTCGCGGTCCCCCTGTGCTGTCTTTCCCTCGCGGTCCCCCTGTGCTGTCTTTCCCTCGCGGTCCCCCTGTGCTGTCTTTCCCTCGCGGTCCCCCTGTGCTGTCTTTCCCTCGCGGTCCCCCTGTGCTGTCTTTCCCTCGCGGTCCCCCTGTGCTGTCTTTCCCTCGCGGTCCCCCTGTGCTGTCTTTCCCTCGCGGTCCCCCTGTGCTGTCTTTCCCTCGCGGTCCCCCTGTGCTGTCTTTCCCTCGCGGTCCCCCTGTGCTGTCTTTCCCTCGCGGTCCCCCTGTGCTGTCTTTCCCTCGCGGCCCCCTGTGCTGTCTTTCCCTCGCGGTCCCCCTGTGCTGTCTTTCCCTCGCGGTCCCCCTTTGCTGTCTTTCCCTCGCGGTCCCCCTGTGCTGTCTTTCCCTCGCGGTCCCCCTGTGCTGTCTTTCCCTCGCGGTCCCCCTGTGCTGTCTTTCCCTCGCGGTCCCCCTGTGCTGTCTTTCCCTCGCGGTCCCCCTGTGCTGTCTTTCCCTCGCGGTCCCCCTGTGCTGTCTTTCCCTCGCGGTCCCCCTGTGCTGTCTTTCCCTCGCGGTCCCCCTGTGCTGTCTTTCCCTCGCGGTCCCCCTGTGCTGTCTTTCCCTCGCGGTCCCCCTGTGCTGTCTTTCCCTCGCGGTCCCCCTGTGCTGTCTTTCCCTCGCGGTCCCCCTGTGCTGTCTTTCCCTCGCGGTCCCCCTGTGCTGTCTTTCCCTCGCGGTCCCCCTGCGCTGTCTTTCCCTCGCGGTCCCCCTGCGCTGTCTTTCCCTCGCGGTCCCCCTGCGCTGTCTTTCCCTCGCGGTCCCCCTGCGCTGTCTTTCCCTCGCGGTCCCCCTGCGCTGTCTTTCCCTCGCGGTCCCCCTGCGCTGTCTTTCCCTCGCGGTCCCCCTGCGCTGTCTTTCCCTCGCGGTCCCCCTGCGCTGTCTTTCCCTCGCGGTCCCCCTGCGCTGTCTTTCCCTCGCGGTCCCCCTGCGCTGTCTTTCCCTCGCGGTCCCCCTGCGCTGTCTTTCCCTCGCGGTCCCCCTGCGCTGTCTTTCCCTCGCGGTCCCCCTGCGCTGTCTTTCCCTCGCGGTCCCCCTGCGCTGTCTTTCCCTCGCGGTCCCCCTGCGCTGTCTTTCCCTCGCGGTCCCCCTGCGCTGTCTTTCCCTCGCGGTCCCCCTGCGCTGTCTTTCCCTCGCGGTCCCCCTGCGCTGTCTTTCCCTCGCGGTCCCCCTGCGCTGTCTTTCCCTCGCGGTCCCCCTGCGCTGTCTTTCCCTCGCGGTCCCCCTGCGCTGTCTTTCCCTCGCGGTCCCCCTGCGCTGTCTTTCCCTCGCGGTCCCCCTGCGCTGTCTTTCCCTCGCGGTCCCCCTGCGCTGTCTTTCCCTCGCGGTCCCCCTGCGCTGTCTTTCCCTCGCGGTCCCCCTGCGCTGTCTTTCCCTCGCGGTCCCCCTGCGCTGTCTTTCCCTCGCGGTCCCCCTGCGCTGTCTTTCCCTCGCGGTCCCCCTGCGCTGTCTTTCCCTCGCGGTCCCCCTGCGCTGTCTTTCCCTCGCGGTCCCCCTGCGCTGTCTTTCCCTCGCGGTCCCCCTGCGCTGTCTTTCCCTCGCGGTCCCCCTGCGCTGTCTTTCCCTCGCGGTCCCCTGCGCTGTCTTTCCCTCGCGGTCCCCCTGCGCTGTCTTTCCCTCGCGGTCCCCCTGTGCTGTCTTTCCCTCGCGGTCCCCCTGTGCTGTCTTTCCCTCGTGGTTGTCAGCTCTTTCACGAGCCTCGATTCAGTATATAAAAAAAAAAAAAAAAAATTCCCTGCCAGAGCGGGGGTTAGCCTTGCGGTCCCCATGACGATCTTCTCCATTTTGCCCTATTTTCTGCATCTCCCCTTGTTAACCCCTTTGCCCGCATTTCTTCTTCGACCATCTTTAGCCAAGTCTTTCTTGGTCTTCCCCAGCCTCTACTTCCTTTTACATTCATTTCCATCACTCTTCTCAACCAGTCACTTTCATCCTTCCTCAACACATGACCAAACCATCTCAAACTGTTTCTCTTCACAGCATCCATCACTGGCTCTATTCCCAGCATCTTTCGCAATTCATCATTTGTCTTCCTCTCTCAACGATACTCCGCACATCCACCGAACCATTCGCATTTCCACCCTTTCCAGCCTTCGTTGCTGCTCTATGTTCATTACCCATGTCTCGCTCCCATAAATCATAACACTTCTCACACATGCAGCATGCAGCATACACCTTTCCCTTCAGCTTCAACGACACTCCCCTCCTCGTCAGCACGCCACTCAGTTCCCGAAACTTCTTCCATGCACATCTCACTCCAGCAACCGTTGCCGAGTTTGATCCACCTTCTCCATTCAGCATGTCTCCTAGGCAACAAAATGTTTTCACACCTTCCAGCTTCATGCCGTCTCCAAGATCCAACTCAACATTTCCTCCATCTGCAGCTCCCTCTGTGCACACCTTACACTTGAATGTCGCTGCCACACTGGTTAATGACCCTCTCAGACCACTACATTTTTGATGAACCCACTCAGCGCACATTGTACATTGAATGGAGTTCACTCCGACACCCTTCCTGCACACAGCACACGGCCACTTCCCAGTTCTTTCCACCTCACCACATGCTTTACCACTTGCCATCACCTTCGTCTTTCCGATATTCACACCTTCAGACCTTTTGTCTCCATACATTCCTTTCACTTGTTCATCTTCTCCTTCAGTCCATCCATACTTTCCGCAATCAACACCAGATCATCTGCATACAACAACTCCCACGGTAAACCCTCCTTTACGTTCTGGGCCAGCACCTCCATCACAGCTACAAATAGTAGTGGACTTAGTACCGACCCCTGATGCACTCACACCTTCACCTCAAACTCACCACTGTTCCCGTCCTTCATCCTTACAGCTGTGTGTGCTCTTTTGTACATTGCCATCACTACTCTGATCAACCATTCCTCCACTCCTAACTTCCTGAATGCCCATGTCACGACTTCATGTGGAACCCTATCGAATGCTTTCTCCAGATCAACAAACCCAAGCAACAACTTCTTCCTCTTCTCCATGTACTTCTCCTGCAACTGCCTCACAATAAAAAGCGCGTCTATCGTTCCTCTTCCTGGCATAAATCTAAACTGCATTTCGTCAATCTTCACTTTCTTCCTTATCTTCCTCTCCAACACCCTTTCCAATACCTTCGTTCCATGCTCCAATAACTTTATCGCTCGATACGAGCCACAGTCCAGAGGGTCACCTTTCCCCTTGTATAGAGGGGAAAGGTCACCTTTCCCCTTCTTTTCCCTTTCTTTCACCACCAGATTACAGATCTGTCATTCTCGTCACACCCCAATTTCCCGCTGCCCTGCCCGAAGAAGTCTGACCATGTTACTTTGCTTCTTGAATCTTTACACTGGCTGCCTGTCTCTGCTCGTGTGCAATACAAAATGTGCACACTATGTTATAAATCAGTGTGGAACGGGACCTCACTATCTCTCCGATTTGCTCACTCTCTATGAACCTCGGCGACGGCTTCGTTCAAGCGACGACTCTACGACCTTAGAGCCGCCGCGCACCAGCACCAAGTCGTTTGGCGAGAAAGCCTTTTCCTTTGCTGCACCTCTGCTCTGGAATGACTTGCCTTCCTCTGTTCGACATGTTGACTCTCTTCCTGCCTTTAAAACCTCCCTCAAAACCTATCTGTTTCACAAGTCTTTCAAAGTCCAAGTCCTGTTTTCCCTTTGGTTTGAGGTGGGACAGAGATCGAGAGTATGTCTGTGTACATGTGTGGGGGAGGGAGGGAGGGGAGGAGGAGGGAGTACACATCTGTGGGTTTTGAATGGGGAGGGAGAGGAATAGGGCAAGAGTGAAGGTGTGTGTGTATATATATATATATGTTTGTGCATGTGTGTGCGGTGTGTGTGCGTTCGCATGATAATGTAAAGCGCCATGAGGGTCGTTTACTCTGCTTGATGGGGCGATATAACTCCTTTATTATTATTATTATTATAATTATTATTTATCGCTCTATCTCTTTTTACACACTTTCTACACAAACTATTGCTTTACATTTCTTGAGTATATTGCAATGATAATAAGAAAGAGCAATCAGAGATTGCAAACCCTTGCCAGGATGTATTTTCAGTGGTTTTTAAGGCTTTTGTGTTAAAACCAATTTGGCGGCCGAACCAAGTGACCGATGACATCATTTTTTTTTTTTCTCCACTAATTTATGCCCACATCACGCTCAAGAAATTTCATCTTGATAGGATGAAGTTTTGTACTTGTCGAATTATGATGTCATAATGGAGGCACCTATGACGTCATCATGAACATATTTTATTCCCCATGGAGAGTTCTTTACAATGAGCCATGTCTAAATTTTTTCTTTTCAGTGGTTTCGGAGATGTCGAGGTGCAAATTTTATTTCCCCCAAGATGGCAGCCGAACCACGTGACCAATGACGTCATAATTATCATTTAAAAATTCTACAGGTGGAGTTGCACCTATGGTGAAAATTTCCTGTCAATCGGACCAACTGTTGCAGAGAAAATCATATTTATTCTGTCCAGACAGGCAGACAAACAGACTCAAATGCAATACCCTCTCCTCTCGCGAAGGTAACAAATTTGGCTTCACTGGTCCAATACTTATGGAGGTGTGTGTGTGCATGTGTCGTTGGTCATTTCCATTTGTGGTTTTCAGGAGGTGGAACGGAATCCTCCCAGGACCCAAAGTATCCACCTCCTCTTCAGTATGGGATCAAATGTCAGACGCCCTGTCAAATACAAATTGTGTTATGAGCTAACTTGTGAACCAGTCATGGGATTTTCACCAAACTTGGTTATAATTATATATTATGATGTAAAGATAAACCGATTCGATTTTGGGGTCATCCTATCAACGATCCGAGGTCGTGTTAAGTTACAATTATTGCGTTACTGCTGTTGGGGAATTTTCCTTCACTCTTCTGTCAGGTTCGAAGTATTTCAGAGTTCAATCATTTAAAGAAATTAGTCTTCACCCATCAAGTTCCGGGCATAACAGAGTTCAATAGTTTATTGGGACTTGCATAAAGATGTTACAGATTTCAAAGTTAATTTATGCAAGCAGGAGAGAGAGGACCTCACACATTTTGCCAATCAAAATTTAGCTCATCAAGGCATTTGCTGGGATTCTCTCACTAGATACTCCAGTAAGTTTCACTTTTGTACTCCCGAACATGGCCGATGACTACATAATAATCATCTTCAAGGCAGATACAATATTTTGGATTATGTCGAAGTAAATCGGAGGTTGTACCATGTCCAAGCAAGAGGAGTGCAGACTTCTTGTCGCCCGAGGGGCATCTTGACTTGTACGAAAATACACACATTCATTTTTAATATAACTTGCCCCAGCTCCATATAAAATCGACATTATCATTTAACATTCAAAAATTATAAAACGATGTCCCCTGCGAGATGCCTGCATTTATCAATAGACAAAGGCCTTTGTGACAATGAGCCAACCCCACACGCTGGCTTTCACCCCCACCTCACCTCTCACCGGCTGCACTCAATACATGGTGCTCAGGACTGAATTCATTTTAACAAAACATAGCATAGCCTCCACTGTATTCCAACCAACCATATGTTTATCCACTTAAACCACATTTTACCCTGAAACATCCTCATACTCAGTAAATATATATCAGTGCGTGTGTAGGTGTGTCTGCATGTAAATGTTGATGTAAAATCTTCAACACCACGATAACTTAAGAATGGCTGAAGGGATCTAATTCAAACTTGATGCAGGCATGTATAATAAGGTAAAGATGAACTGATTAGATTTTGGGGTCATGAGGTTAAAGGCCAAAGGTCACAGGTGATAAGTAAAAATTATGTTGCCGTGCCAACGATGGGATTCTGACCAAAGTTGGCACACATGTATTCTGATGCAAAGATTAACTGATTATATTTTGGAGTCAACGGGAAAGGTCAGACAGGTCATCTCAAGCAAGAATGTAATGCTTGAGAACAGCTGAATGGATTAAAATCAAACTTCGGACAAGGATGCATAATGCTGTAAAAATGTGGGGTGAGGCATATTGATCGACGTTGCGACGTTGAAGAGTCGTTCTCGTTATGATTCATTCTCCATCCCGGTTGAGCTGATCTCTTCTTAGCCATTCCAATGAGCATTTGTTGTCTATCCCCACTCAGTCCAATTCCGTTTTGTATTTTCCTGCTATTTTGTCATTCTCCCAGTTGTTGGTGTATATTTCTTGATATTTTTTTTATGCCTCTGCCAACAAAGTCGCCGGAGGCATTATGTTTTCAGGTTGTCCATCCGTCCGTCTGTACGTCCATCCGTCCGGGCTAAACATCGTTTTTCTCAGCAACCATATGTCTGATTGAGACGAAACTTTCAGTGTCGGAGTGACACCCATGCACAATGTTTTTATGATAATTGTGATGTCATAGGGCATGTGGTATGGCAGCCATCATCTTTAGCCATTAGCAGCCATTACTTGGATTAAAAGCAAATCATTAAAAAAATATTTCTTGGAAACCGCTGAATGGTAAAAATTGAAACTTGGCACATTGTCAAGTACTCCCAATGGGGAACAAAAGCATGCTTATGATGACATCACAGGTGAAGTGGTATACCAGCCCAAAATGTTACAATCGAATTTATCATAAAAATCGAAATTGCATGCACATGATCGATGAACAATTTGTATTGAAATATTTAATTTATGACATCATAGGTCACATGGTTTGGCAGCCATTTTGGTTAAAAAAAAAAACCCCACCTTTAGAGACCATTTTTCCCCGCAAGCGGGGGTTGGCCTTTTTCGGGGACCGTGGTTGTTGTTTTTTGGTCCCCTTTTTGAAGCAATGTTTTACGGCCGGATGCCCTTCCTGCCGCCAACCCTTTTTGTCGCCTTTTTACGACAAACAGGGAATTACCAGTGAACTGGTACTCAATGTGGTTGAGCCATTTTGGTTTAAAGGAAAATATTGAATAATTATATCTCTGAAACCGCACATACACGTCAGGTGGGTCGACGACAACCGTTGACTACCTGATGGTGCGTAGGCGAGATAGGGGGCACCTCCGGGATACAAAGGTGATCCCGGGGGAGGAGGCTGTTTCACAGCACCATTTGTTCCCCTGTCTCAATTCTCCCCGGTCTCCCCGACTGACCTCTCTGAACTCCTCATAGGAATGAAAACTGCCACCTGCACTCTTGACCCCATCCCCTCCAGCTTTGTCAAGGCCTCCCTCCCTGCTCTCTCTCTCCACTTATCATTGCAACAATAAACTCCTCCCTGTCTACAGGCATCGTCCCACCATCCCTCAAAATTGCTGCTGTTACCCCCATTCTAAAAAAACCTGGTGTAAACCCTGACACCCTAAACAACTTCAGACCCATCTCCAACCTACCCTTTCTGTCGAAAGTTTTGGAACGCGCTGTAGCCACTCAACTCAAACATCACCTCTGCCAATAACCTGTATGAAACATTCCAATCCGGATTCCGCTCCAACCACAGTACTGAAACTGCTCTCCTCAAAATCACCAACGACCTTCTCCTCTCCTCTGACGCTGGCAACCTCAACATTCTCGTCCTTCTCGACCACAGCGCTGCCTTTGACACCATCGATCACACCATCCTCCTCACCTGACTTGAACCACCTTTAACGTTACCGGCACTGCCCTGTCTTGGATTAAATCATACCTCTCTGACAGACGCCAGTTCATCTCCATCAATAACTGCAAATCCCCCACTGCTCCCCTCCCCCAAGGTTCAGTTCTTGGCCCCCTCCTCTTCATCCTTTACCTGTCCCCCCTCGGTCACTTAATCCGCCGTCATGGTCTCCAATTCCACTGCTTCGCCGATGACATCCAGCTTTTCATCTCCACCAAGTCCGTCTCCACTGACACCCACTCTATCCTGACAAACTGCATCTCTGAATTAAAATCCTGGCTTCAAATCAACTTCCTCAAACTTAACTGTGATAAATCTGAAATAATCATCATTGGCCCAAAAACGCTCACAAAATCCACCCATAACTTTGCCCTCAACATCGACGGTATCCCAGTATCCACCTCCGCTCTCATCCGGGAATCTTGGCATCATCTTTGACCAAACCCTCTCCTTCGACAAATACACTAAACAGATCACAAAGACAGCCTTCTTTCACCTGAAAAACATCGCCCGTCTCCGCTCATCCCTCTCCTCCACGGCTGCAGAAACCCTCATCCACGCCTTCATCACCTCCCGTCTGGACTACTGCAATAGCCTTTGGTTCACCCTCAACAATCACCAATAAACTCCAATACATTCAGAACTCCGCTGCCCGTCTACTCACCCATTCCCGGACCCGTGACCACATCACCCCCGTCCTTTACAAGCTTCACTGGCTCCCCATCTCCCAGAGAATCCAGTACAAAATCCTCCTCTTGACCTACAAAGCCCTCCATAACCTGGCCCCATCCTACCTGGCTGACCTCCTCTCCAGACACACTCCCACCCGCAACCTCCGCTCTGCTGGTACCAACCTTCTGACCCCCCCCCCATCCGGACCAAATTCAGATCCTGGGGGGACAGGGCCTTCTCCATCGCTGCTCCCACCCTCTGGAACTCACTACCTCACACCATCAGAGACTCCTCCTCATTCACCACATTCAAAACATCACTCAAGACCCACCTGTTCAGCACTGCATTCAACATTCAACCCACAGCATTTAACCCCTGACTATCACTTCTCCTTCTCCCTCCTTTTGCTTTAAATATTTCCCTATTGATTCCTGTCTTTTTGCAATTGTTGTTTTCATGTTTTGTTATGCATTATGTTTTGCACTCTGTCAAAGCGCCTTTGGGCTTCATGAAAAGCGCTATACAAAATAAATGAATTATTATTATTATTATTATTATTTGGTTGTCTGCGACATCAGGGTGAAAGGTGCGAGGAGAGCTCGGCGGGTGAAGTACCAACCGAGAATGAAGGTGTGGAGGTCGAAAGAGGTGACAGTAAGGGAGGCATTAAAAGAGAGGCTGAGTAGGGTAGAGGATGATGTGGTTGAGCTTGAAAGTGGTTGGATGTCAATGAAAGCTAGTCTGTTGGGAGCCGTTGGTGAGGTGTGTGGATGGACAAAAGGACTACCGAGGCACTCGGAAACATGGTGGTGGGATGATGAAGTTGGAAAGGGGATTGACGAGAAGAGGAAGAAGTTCAAGGAGTGGCAGAAGGCGAAGGGTACGGGAGCAGAAACAGCAGAGCATGAAAGTTATAAGACAGCCAGGAAGGCTGCAAAGAAAGAGGTAGCAAAGGCGCAGGAGGCATGTAGGGAAATGTTCGGAGAACGCTTTGATTCGGAAGAGGGTCAGAGAGCAGTATTCAGGATTGCAAAGCAGATAGCGAAAGAGAGGTGTGATGTGATGGGGGTGAGTTGCTTGAAGGATGAAGTGGGACAAATCGTTGTCGACCCAGATGGAATTAAAGGAAGATGGAAAAGATATATGGAAATGCTGTTGAATACAGAGAATGAATGGGATGGCAACAGAGAGAGTAACCCAGTTTTAAGACCGACAGAGAAGATAACTGAGAAGGAAGTTGATGAAGCTTATCTTCCCCCATCGAAAACCTTGATCTTTTCTACCCCCGGTAATTCACCCCAGAGTCCTTGCAGTGTTCATATGTTTTAATCCTCTCCCACCTCCCCCCAAGTCCTCCCGATGTCCCTGCTCTCAAATGTTGTGTTTGTGTCCTTCCCCCTCTCTTTTGTGTCCTTCCCCCTCTCTCCCCATCTTGTCTACCGCTCCCCTTGTTTTTTGTGTTTTGTGTGTCGGTTTGTCTTTTTGTGTGATTAATGTTAGCTCTTTCACGAGCCTCGATCTTGTATACAAAAAAAAACAAACAAACAAAAAAAGCGATAAAAGCAATGAAGGGCAGAAAAGCGGGAGGGCCGACGGGAGTTGTGGGAGATATGTTGAAGGCAGCAGGAAGTTGGGGTGTGAAGAGAATGACAGATCTGTAATCTGGTGGTGAAAGAAGGCCGCATTCCAGTGGATTGGGAACTGAGTACCCTCGTCCCTCTATACAAGGGGAAAGGTGACCCTCTGGAGTGTGGCTCGTACCGAGCGATAGTTATTGGAGCATGGAATGAAGGTATTGGAAAGGGTGTTGGAGAGGAGGATAAGGAAGAAAGTGAAGATCGACAAAATGCAGTTTGGATTTATGCCAGGAAGAGGAACGACAGATGTGCTTTTCATTGTGAGGCAGTTGCAGGAGAAGTACATGGAGAAGAGGAAGAAGTTGTTTCTTGGGTTTGTTGCATTGGAGAAAGCATTCGATAGGGTTCCACGCAAAGTATTGACATGGGCATTGAGGAAGTTAGGAGTGGAGGAATGGTTGATCAGAGTCCTGATGGCAATGTACAAAAGAGCGCGCACAGCTGTAAGGATGAAGGACGGGAACAGTGGTGAGTTTGAGGTGAAGGTGGGAGTGCATCAGGGGTCGGTACTAAGTCCACTACTATTTGTAGCTGTGATGGAGGTGCTGGCTCAGAACGTAAAGAAGGGATTACCGTGGGAGTTGTTGAATGCAGATGATCTGGTGTTGATTGCGGAAAGTATGGATGGACTGAAGGAAAAGATGAACAAGTGGAAGGAATGTTTGGAGACAAAAGGTCTGAAGGTGAATATCGGAAAGACGAAGGTGATGGCAAGTGGTAAAGCATGTGGTGAGGTGGAAAGAACTTGGAAGTGGCCCTGTGCTGTGTGTCGGAAGGGTGTCAGAGTGAACTCCATTCAATGTACAATGTGCGCTGAGTGGGTTCATCAAAAATGTAGTGGTTTGAGAGGGTCATTAATTAACCAGTGTGGCAGCTACATTCAAATGTAAGGTGTGCACAGAGGGAGCTGCAGATGGAGGAAATGTTGAGTTGGATCTTGGAGACGGCGTGAAGCTGGAAGGTGTGAAAACATTTTGCTACCTCGGAGACATGCTGAATGGAGAAGGTGGATCAGACTCGGCAACGGTTGCTAGAGTGAGATGTGCATGGAAGAAGTTTCGGGAACTGAGTGGCGTGCTGACGATGAGGGGAGTGTCGTTGAAGCTGAAGGGAAAGGTGTATGCTGCATGTGTGAGAAGTGTTATGATTTATGGGAGCGAGACATGGGTAATGAACGTAGAGCAGCAACGAAGGTTGGAAAGGGTGGAAAGGGTGGAAATGCGAATGGTTCGACGGATGTGCAGAGCATCGTTGAGAGAGAGGAAGACATGATGAATTGCGAAAGATGATGGGAATAGAGCCTGTGATTGATGCTGTGAAGAGGAACAGGTTGAGATGGTTTGGTCATGTGTTGAGGAAGGATGAAAGTGACTGGTTGAGAAGAGTGATGGAAATGAATGTCGAAGGAAGTAGAGGACGGGGAAGACCGAGAAAGACTTGGCTAAAGATGGTGGAAGAAGAAATGTGGGCAAGGGGGTTAACAAGGAGAGATGCAGAAAATAGGGCAAAATGGAGAAGATTGTCATGGGGACCGCAAGGTTAACCCCTGCTCTCGTCGGGAAAATGGCCTTTAAAATGCTTGTTGTTGTTGTTGTTGTTGTTGTTGTTGTTGTTGTTGTTGTTGTTGTTGTTGTTGTTGTTGTATAGCTCTGAAACCGCTCACCCTATTGATGTAAATTTTACGAATATCATCCAACAGCAAACTTCCCTGCAAATGTCTGCTACACTTCTTCTGCTCCAATCGGTTCTTCTGATCATGTGCTTGTTAAAGTGGACATCTCTCTGGCCATTCTCAGAGAGCCTCCTCAGCGCCTACGAGTCTGGCATTTCACTCAGGCTGACTGGCACTTTCTGCAAGCAGCCATCAATCATCTGGACTGGTCTCCCATCTCCACTGCCTCTGACATAAATTCTTCCTGGGAATTCTTCCAAAGCAAACTGCTCTCTCATGCACAGATTTATCACATCTCGTCTTCAGTTGCCTTACCCTTCCTCCCATTCATGGTACACTGAATCTTGTTGTGAGGCAGTTGCCCTGAAGCAACTTGCCTTTGCCTCTTGGAAGGCAAATCCAACTGAAGGCAATCTCAGTTCCTTCCACCAAGCTCGGAACAAGTGTGTGTCTACCCTCAGCAGTGCCAGGAAGCAGCATCTCTCCACACTCAAGATTGTACTCTCAAACCTGTCTCCCTTCCTCCAAATCCTGGTGGCGTCTGGTCAAATCCGTTTCTGGTGTTTGTTCCCCCTCCATCCCCTCCCTTTCCTCAAATGGCTACACAGTTCACACCGCACGTGACAAAGCCGAATGCCTCAACTCTGTGTTTGCCTCAAAATCTTGTGTCCCAAACCCATATCTCTGTTCCCACCTTTCCCAGTCGAACCCAACTGCTGCTGGGCTCTGTGTCCTTCTCTCCTGACAAGGTGGAGAAGTTTTTGTCAAACCTCGACTCTGATTCTGCAACTGGACCAGACGGCATCAGCCCACTGGTCCTAAAATCCTGCTCTGCTGCTCTATCTCACCCTCTCTCTGTTCTTTTCACCCTCTTTTGCTCAAGGTCATCTGCCATCATCTTGGAAATCAGCAAACATTACTGCTTTACACAAAAAGGTGCAAAAACAGATTCTTGCAACTACTGACCAATCGGCCTGCTCCCAATGATCTCTCCGACTCTGGAAAATCCTCTCTATCTCTTTGCTGAGGACTCCACTCTCTGCTGCTCCATTCCTCATCCCTCAGATCGGCAGTCTGCAGCCTCCTCACTCTGCAGACCTGGACAAAATCACAGACTGGTCAAACAAGTGAAACATGTCTCAATCCTGACAAATCTCACACTCTTACTCTGTCTCTCCGAAAAGACCGACTGGAAAACCCTCCCATATACTTTCTCAACAATCCTCTCCAAGAAGTTCTGTCGCTCAAGCTTTTGGGTCTTAGGATCTGCCATGATCTTTCTTGGGAAAACCACATTTCCAAGCTGGCCTCTAAAGCCAGTGGCCGACTGGGCATCCTCCGTCGTGCGAAGTCCTTCCTTGGCACACCTGAGCTCACCACATACAAGGCTTTCATCCGCAGCTCAATGGAATACTGTTCCCCCCTCTGGGCCGGTGCTCCTGCCTCACACCTAGCTCGGCTTCACGCTGTTGAAACCAAAGCTTTCAGAATCATTGGAATATCCTGCGATGAAGCTAACTCCAAGGGCCTTTCACTCACTCACCGCAGGCAGGCTGGTGGTCTTTCTGTCTTCTACCGACTCCTCTCCGGCCTTGCTCCCCCAGCTCTCTCTGCTCTGTCCCCCAAATATTCCTGCAGGTCGCGCAAGATCTGCCAGCAACTGTCATGGTTAAACTGCCAAAATCTAGGCTCTCTGCTCACCTTCACTCTTTCATTCCCCTTTTCTCCCGCCTCTGGAACAAACTCCCCCACCCCCTTCAACGCCACTCCTCCCTCCAGGTCTTTAAAACAGCTGTTCACCACCATCTCCTATCTTCCCCCATCCAAAAGCTTGATATTTTCTACCCCCGCTAAATCACCCCAGATACTTTTTTGAAATTCCAACTTCTTTCCTGGAAGTCCTTGCAGTGTCCATATGTTTTATACCTCTCCCACCTCCCCCCAAGCCCTCCCTCCCACATTTCTCTCGATGTCCCTGCTCTCAAATATTGTGTTTGTGTCCTTCCCCCTCTCTCCCCATCTTGTCTACCCCTCCCCTTATTTTGTGTTTTATGTGTCGGTTTGACTCTTTGGGTGATTAATATTTGCTCTTTCACGAGCCTCGATCTTGTATGCAAAACCCCTCCTCCCACCCCCCCAAAAAAACAGTTGTATAGGTTGAAAATGATGTCATAGGTCACGTAGTTTGGCAGCCATCTTGGATAGAAAAACGAACATTATCCGATCAACATGAAACTTCACAAACGTGACCCACAACCCATACATAATACATATGCAGAGTGATGGCATCTACCCGTTGTGGGACAATGCAGAGGCATATTGGCGACAGTCACTTTGTTCTCGTTGTGTATTTATTTTGTCTTTTTCACAATTGATGGGGCTGCATTTGTTGCTGTTTAATTTTCCTGTGCAGCATCTTCTATTTGCACATGTTTTTGGAAATTATTTGCAAGGTGAATCAAATATTTTTCAGGTTTGTTGTGTTCATGTTTGTTTAAAATTTTCATCTGATAGTCTGTTGAGCATTTTACATACTCAGCTAGTTGTGCACTCGTCACACTGTGCACCTGGTTGAGTTCCATCAGGCTGCTCCCTCCCTCTCGTCTCGGCATGTACATTCTCGGGATGCACGGTTTTTGTGAAACATTTTGTAGATGGTAAGGGGTTTTCTTGTTTTTATGTCTAACTTGTTGATTTCTGATTTGGCCCAGTTTATTATTCCGCAACTATATTGGAACTTTGGTACTGCAAGCTGGTTTATGGCTTTGATTTTGTTTCTTGGCGAGAAGTATGTTTTGAGGATCAGCTTCTTTCTACATAGGTATTCTCTGGCGATTGTTTTGCGCATTTTTTGTGACATATTTGGCGGCCCTTTTCTACTCCGAAGTATTTGAATGATGTTTTGTTTTCTAACTTCTGCATTGTTGTTTCAAGGTCAATTTTTATGTTGTCTGTTTTAGTTGGTTTACCTTATACAAATGTGCACCTGTCTAGTCCACATTCCATTTGAATGTTCTCAGAAAACTGTTTTACGAGTTTTAGTTTTGTCAATTTTTTGTTATTTGGTGCGAAGAGTTTTAAATCATCCATGTTTCGTAGATGTGTCACCATTCCTATTTATTTGGATGTTCTTCTATTGGTTGTTGGGGTGTATCCATCTCCTTGTTCATTGATGAGGTTACTTTGTGGGTCCAGAGCCAGACGAAACAGAAGGGGGAAAGACCGTCTCCCTGGAAGATTCCATGCCGTATCTTCACATCTGGTATTTTGGTTTTTTTCCCTTAGCAATGGAGCTCTGGAATACCACATTGATATTACAGCATTCATTTCTCTTTCGGTTTGATTATTTAGAGATTGATTTTGTATATTTGCATGCATTTTATCATCCATGAATATGGGACACTGACAAAAGCTTTCTTTTTGTCTATCCAGGTGGTGGACCATTTAGTTTTTCACATTTTGCAATTTTCAAGTATGGCCTTGTTCAGTCGTCGGTGGTCAATTGTTCCATAACGACCTCTTTTACATCCCTTTTGTTCTGCCTCGAAACCTCCTTGCTGTGTTGGATGATGGTACATCATTTATGTCATTATTCCTGTCAGCAGTTTGTATGTGGTTGGTCGACATGTTATCGGACGGTATTTGTGGGGAAGTTGGGTTTCCTCCGATTTTGGGATAAGAAAGGTGTTCCCTTCTATGAGCCACTCATCTGCTGCCTTTTCCTCTTCCATCCATTAGTTAAATGTCCTGGTGTAGTCATTGTGAAGAGCATCAAGTTGTTTTAGCCAAAAATTTGGAATTCCATCTGGGCCTGGGCTTTTGAAATTTGGCATTTTTTGAAGTTGTTTTCTAATTTTTTTCTTCATCAATAATAACTTGGGGGCATTTCCTTGAGATGTTGCTTCTTCTTTTCCAAGTTTGGGATCCATTCTGCTTCCTTGTTATTTTCTTTTCAATCTTCAAAGTGCCTTTCCAGAATTTTCCAGTTTTTCGTTTTCAAGGGGAGTTGACACATTCTGCTTTTGTTTCCCCAGTTCACGGTAAAATATTTTTGGGGTATTTTCAAATGTGGTTTTATTTTCTCTTTTCCTTCTTCATCGTTTTTTAAATCTTCCTTGCTCTCGTTTCTATTGTGAGTTTTTGACTCAACCACTTGAGGTCTTCATCTTCGATTTTGTACTGTTTTAAAAAAAAATTTTATTATTTGGATTTTCTTGTTGAGTTTCGGGTGTCTGTTTCCTTTCTTGGACTGTTGTATTTTTCTTACTTCCTTCTACAGTTGCTCTCTTTGTGTCTCCAATCTGTCTCCAAGGTGGAATTTGGTTTCTATTTGTGGGGCCTGGGTTTTTTCTTCATGTGGTGTTGTTTGGCAGTTACTTTTTCTTGAATGAATAGTGTGTTCGTGTGTCGGTTGTTATATCCATAATTTGGGTTTTAGAAGTTGTAATGGAGTTCTCCCAGGACTCGAAGTATCCACCCCCACTTTGGTGAAGGATTACGATTCATGGGCTAAGTAATGAAGTTTTGTTGTTCTCAGGGTTTTGTTCCATGGGCTCTTCAGGATCGTCACTGAGCCCCGTATAACCTCCAACTGTAGTTTGTTTGTGGTAATGTTCCCAGGGATGATTTTTTAATATCTCTGAGGTTCTTCTTTCTGACTTGGCTGAAGGTGGTGGAAGAAGAAATGCCAGGCAAGGGGGTTAACAAAGGGAGATGTAGAAAATAGGGCAAAATGGAGAATGTCATGGGGCCTGCAAGGCCAACCCCCGCTCTCGCAGGGAAAATGGCCTCAAAATGCCTGTTGTAGTTGTTGTTGTTGTGAGGTTCTTCTTTCTCATTTCTGTTGCCCCAATTATCACTGGTACAATTTCGGTGCTCTTGAGCTTCCAGGATTTTTCACTTTATTCTTTTGAGGTCTTGGTATGTGGTCATTTTCTTGATTTCTGCATTATTTCGGCCATCATCGCTGGGTACTGATGTCTCAATCAGCAATGTTGTCTTTTCCTTTTTGTTCATGAGTATTATGTCTGGTTGCAACTGCTTTTTCTATGTTTAGGCTGTATGGGATCATCAGGTCATGCATGAGCATTTCTTTTCAATGATTGCTTTTGGTTCATGTTTCCATGAGTTTTGTGGAACTGGTGTTACGGACACATTTTTGATTCCATGTATTATTATTATTGTTGTTTGAGGGAAATAGCAATTATTATTGTCAAAAGGTAAAAAGGTTGATGTTTTAAATGAAACAGGAACCGGGCGGCGACGAAGAGGAAGAGGAGATAAAGAAGGCGGAGCGAGTGGAGTCGGACAAGAAGCATAGTTGCTGAGGGAACGTTGGCGAGCAAGAGTCACGAGTGAACTTTGGGTTTCCCAGGAAAGGGATTCCTGCGACAGAGTTGTTATCGCTGTGACAGATTAACCTGCGTGCCAGGTTTTGCGATTGATTCCGAAGAGAATCATCGAAGGGCCGTTACGTCTCGAACGGGCCGTCGGCCATTTTGACTCGCACGCTTTGCGCTTCGAGCAAGGTTTCTTTGCTTCGTCAGCCGTTTTCACCGCTTTCAGACGTATCTGGTGTGTGTGTGTGTGTGTGTGTGTGTGTGTGTGTGTGCAACGTGGCTTTTGAAGATTAATTTGCGGTTCGCCGACTGTGAGCCGTGGAACGTCCATACCCGAGGGTGTGATTTCCCCGTCGCCTGGAGGGCACCTTTGGATTTCCCAGTCGCCTTGAGGGCGCCTTTACGCAGCTTTGGCCGCGTCACTGTGACTATCATCCGAATGGGAATCTGGTCTCGATTAGACATCGTTCTGACAATCGCTGGAGTGGATCGACTTTGGCTTGAAGCCGGGATCGACTAAGGCTTGAAGCCGGAATCAACAACTTTGGGTTTGAAGCCGGGAAAGAGACACTGGGAATGTTCTTGGTTCACTCACTTGGAGCACAGTGAGTTATATGTTACGAAACTGATGGTACCATCATAGGATATATTGATTGTACTTTTGATTATTATTATTGTTGTACTGTTGTTCTTGTGTGATATTAATACAATATTTGTTTGTTGGTAACAATTGGTGTGGCTTCACCATTGATCTTTGACATCCAGAATAAAACTTTTTTCTGCCGTGACTCCTCTCGGGGCTCGGAGGTACACCGTGACCAGGGGGTCGTGGAGGAGCACGTAACACTGGGATATTGAAATTTCTGCAGCTGTGCTAGTGGATTACTCTACATTCCTTGTTGTGTATTTGGGTGTACAGCTGCTCTGACTTTTTTTTTTTTTTTTTTAATTATTATAAACATCCATCCTGATACGAGGTGACTCATGCTTTGTGTTACTGCCTTGCAGAACCTACACTTGTCCGATTGACTAAGTCCCGCCATGTTTTTAAATCCTTTGGTGTAATGTCCTTGTTTTTGGGCATTAATAATAGTTCTCCTTCACAGTTGAGCTGACCTCTTCTTTGCCATTCTCGTCTTTTTTTTGGTCTATCCCAATCTGTCTAACTCTTTATTTATTTATTATCATTATTTTTTAATTTCCCTGCTCTTTTGTCTTTCTCCAAGTTGCCACTATGTATCTGCTGGTAAGTCAGATAAACATTTGAAAACGTCAGAGGAGGGATGATGTATAGGTGAGTTTAGAGAATGTAGACAGGAAGAGCTGTATGTCTTGGTATGGTTGAATGATTTATTTGAAAACAAACTTTTGAAGAGGAAAAAGAAAAGCGAATTCTAATAGAATTGAGAATTCAACACGGGAGAAAAGGGAAATGAAAACTTTTTAAATGGCACCGTGAAGACCATCACGATAAGACTTGACGTGGAGGTGTAAACAAGCATTTGGTCGGTACAGCGGTAGCAATTAACTTTTATTTTTAATTATTATTTAAAAAATTATTTTTGAGGGTTAGGTCGAAGAAGAACAAAGCAAAAGCTTGAAGAAAAGAATTTTGAGCTGTTTGGTGAATACGTTCACAAACGGTGCGAATGCAGTGTGGAACACGGCAAAAATTGAGGAGATGACGGAAGAGGAAGTAGAAGTGGGGGAAGTTGGGAGGTCGGGGGACTCACCATCCAGGTGCCTCGAGCATTTAATTTTGATTTCTCAATGTTTATGAAATGTCGTGTGCACAAAACGGTCCCATCCAATGAGATGTCAATGCAATGAAAGGGGAGACCCCCTACTTACCGCCTCCCCAACCCACCTCACATATTGCTGGAAGGTTCGCTCTCGTCCCTTTTTGTGAAGGATATTTCTACGCATGCATATTGTGTAGCATTCATCAATTTAACCTATTTTGAGTAAACTGTTACATTCCCTGTGCATATTTGCATGTTTTGTGTTTTGGCAGTTGCTGCAAAATTTTCCACCACAAAGTGTTCTTTGCCAAGCTGAAGCTTATTAAATACTATGTTGGTGGCGTGATAACATTTGGCATGACCTTCATCGATAAACTAATGACTATATATATATATATATATATGGGTGCAGAGCAAGGGTGGTGGATGTTCTCTCCAAATCGTGATGCCACTGTCTCGGTGGGGATTATACCCATAAAAGTGAAACAAAATTACAATGGATAGACATGGAAGAGTCAGTAATATTCTGTGATATAAAATTGAAATGCCATTGTCATTTTAGGGTTCAACAAAGAAGTGGAAAAAAGACCGCATCCAAGACCTGATTGACATTGGTGATGGTTATGATGAAACGGATCCTTTTATCGACAACTCTGAGGCTGTACGTATTTCTCGCTTCTTGATTCCATTGTTCCATCTCAACCAGGAATCTATAAACTTGCCAAGGCTACACTATAACACACATTTAGTATCCTTTTGTCACCCATATCAAGTTGTCTTTACTCACATCTTTTTATCTTTTGTTTGATCATTGATCAATTCTCCACTACAGGCATTATATCCATGTAAAATGGGTTTGTAAAGTAGAGTGCTTCAGGGTTTTTTTCATCACTGCTCAAACCAACATAGTAATACTCATTATTGTTTGGGAGTACTTTAATGGGAATTGTTGATTTATTTTTATTTTTTTAAAGTTGACATGGCCAATTAATTTCCACTTTATTTTAATCTCTATTAGCGCATGGCTGTATCTGAGTCACGTTTCCTGGATTGCACAATTTGGCTGACACCGATACCGTTAAGTGTCTATCAATTGCACGCATCACTCATTTACATATTGGATTACCTTTTCTAAAAGGTGCACCTTTTATTCCTGCTGCATGACTGAGGGCTTCTCATGTTTTAAATAATTCTGGGTAATTTACAAAAATAAAGAAGAAACGTTTTGTGTTGCCTGATGTTCAAGAGACGTCCCTGTTGAGTACTACAATAAGCAGACAAATCTTACTCCTGTTCTGAAGTCTTTTACACACAGCAGCCCGGCATCAACAGTGTTCAATGAGTCCGCTATCATTTAAGCAATTTTTCAGAAAGGAGTTATAAAATATGGGCATATGAAATAAAAATTTCCATGTTTTATGTTGCCATTTCATGAGAAAAGGAGAAGGAATTAATCACCCCTTAGTATAAAGTAGGCAGCAGGGACAGGGCAATGTGATTAAATTTGATTTAAAAAAGGAAAGAAAGAAAAGTTATCAGCATTATCCAAGTTTGTTTGCGAGTTGTATTAAGCATTGAGCCTGAGGTTTCCATAGTTGGGTTTCATTTCCATGTACAAAGGTTGGTGGATGACATGAAGCCAGAAGACCATATGCCAGCTTTGGATATTGATGAGGCCTTTGCCTCCTTCAGCAAGTGGCAACTCAGTCACGGCAAGTTGCAGCCATCATTTCCTGTTCCAGACAAAGTCGATGATGCTCTTTACCCTGCGCTCGCGAAGCAAAAAGCGGGGTTAAGCATTCAGTTGGTCCGTGTGCCGTGTGCCGTACGTGTCTGCATTAAAAAAATTAATTTTCTTGGCAACCGTTGGTCCAATTGACATGAAATTTTCACCATAGGAGGACCTCCTCCTGTGGAATATTCTAATGATTATCATGTCATAGGTCATGTGGTACAGGCGCCATATTGGAAAAACTTGGCACCTTTATCTGAAAACTCCATGGGAAAAAAAATTGAGACCAAGCTTATTGTCAACTACTCCCCATGGGGAATAAGATATGTTAATGATGTCATAATTGACAAATACAACACTTATCGATCCGATTATTATTTAAAAAAATTCAGCAACTGTTGGTCTGATGAACATGAAATTTTCACCATCTGAGCACTTCCTCCTTTGGAATATTTTAATGATAATCATGTCATCGGTGATGTGGTCCAGGCGCCATCTTGGAAAAACTGAAATATGTTGCACCCTTATCTCCAAAACCGTTGCATGGAAAAAATTTAAACATGGCTCATTGTAAAGAACTCCATATGGGGAATAGGTGTTAACGATGACGTCATTGGTGCCATAATTATGATGTCATAATTTGACAGTGACAACGCTTAGTCTGATCAGTTTGAAATTTATTGAGCGTGATCTATGCAACAATTATATTGGAGAATATAAACTTATGATGTCATCGCTCACGTGGTCTGGCAGCCATATTGGATCAAAGAAGAAAAAAAATGTTCATAAACGAGTTGGCTCGCAACAAGTTGACTGCGCAGTGTAAGTATTCTATGAATACCATCTAGTTTGAAATGTGATTAGGAGGATTCCAAGAGGTTGTAAACGTATCATTTTCGCCACAACATGGAGGCAGTTAGATTGTTGATTCGGGTTCTTCTATGGTAAGAAAGTTGAAAGTAGAAGTCCTTTGCAACGTCTTTGTTTTTTCATTACCTTGTCTGGCAATTTTGTCCATTTCTGCAGTTCTAAAGCATTATCTCCCAGGAAAATTCCAAGGTGTTTGCTCCCATTTTGTTGCCAGTTCATGCCTCATGATAGAGAAAGTGGTGGGCAAGCCCCAGGTCCTACCCAAAAGGCTTTTCTCTTTTTCCAATTCACCTGGCCTGAACAAGCCTGACAATGTTTTTCATGCCTGGGTCATTGCAGGAACCTCAGTATTATTGTTCATGAAAATGCAGATATCATCTGCATAAGCAGAAATTTTGAGTGGTCATGAGAATAAATCCAATAAAACCAGAAATGTGTGTGCAGTAATGAGAAAACGTTTGTGAACCCTTCAGAAATTTCTGTATTTCTGCATAAATTTGACCTAAAATGTGATCAGATCTTCATCGAAGTCCGGATAATAGATAAAGAGAACCTGATTAAACAAATAGCACACAAAATATCTACTTTTTAATTTATTTTTTGAGAAAAATGATCCAACATTCAATTTCTTTGTCAGAAAGAGTATGTGAACCTTGACGTTCAGTAACTGGTGACACCCGCTTGAGCAGCAATAACTTAAACCAACTGTTTCCTGCAATGCTTGATCAGTCCTGCACATCGGCTTGTCTGAATTTTGGCCTTTTCCTCCTTACAGACCTGCTTAAACCCAAATATTTGTGGGCTTTCTTGCGTGAACTGCTCGTTTCATGTTCTGCCACATTTAAATTGGGTTAAAGGTCTGGACTTTGAAAACATTTTGCATGGGTGTCACTCTTACCCTGAAAATTTCGTCTCAATCAGACATATGGTTGCTGAGAAAAAAGATGTTACGCCCGGACGGATGTATGGATGGATGGATGGATGTATGGATGGATGGATGTATGGATGGACAACCTGAAAACATAATGCCTCTGGCGACTTTGTTGGCGGAGGCATAAAAAAAATATCAAGAAATGTACACCAACAACTGGGAGAATGACAAAATAGCAGAAAAATACAAAACGGAATTGGACTGAGTGGGGTTAGACAACAAATGCTCATTGGAATGGCTAAGAAGAGGTCAGCTCAACCGGGACGGAGAATGAATCATAACTAGAACGACTCTTCACCATCGCAACGTCGATCAATATGCCTCCGCCCACATTTTTACAGCATTATGCATCCTTTTCCGAAGTTTGATTTTAATCCATTCAGCTGTTCTCAAGCATTACATTCTTGCTTGACATGACCTCTGACCTTTCCCCTGTTGACTCCAAAATCTAATCAGTCAATCTTTGCATCAAAATACATGTGTACCAACTTTGGTCAGAATCCCATCGTTGGCACGGCAGCATAACCAGACTCTTAGCTCTTTCACGAGCCTCGATCTTGCACACAAAAAAAAGAAAAGAAAAAAAAAAAACGAAAAAAGAAAAAAGTGCATCAGCCCATAGGTCCAATAATCCTGCTCTTCCGCTCTATCTCACCCTCTCTATTCTCTTCACCCAATCTTTTGCTCAAGGTAATCTACCACCTGCTTGGAAATCAGCCAACATTACCTCTTTACACAAAAAAGGTGCAAAAACAGATCCTTGCAATGACAGACCAATCAGCCTGCTCGCAATTATCAGCAAAGTCATGGAATCAATCATCGTTTCTGACCTCAAATCCTTCCTCTTCTCCAATGGCTTGATCTCGGATCATCAATTTGGATTCAGACCAGGTCACTCTACTCTGGACATGCTGCTTCTGCTGTCTCAATAATGGATGGAGGTCCTCGATGCCAAACAGGAAATCGGAGCTGTCTCCCTTGACACGTCACGTGCCTTCGATATAGGCTGGCACCCCTCCCTGCTCACCAAACGCTCCTCCAATGGTAATCATGGAAATCTCGACGCATGGCTTGCAGACTTCCTTACCGGTCGCAGTCAACGTGTGGCCCTGAATGGAATTCTCTCATCCCCCCTTCCTGTTCAGGCTGGAGTTCCTCAAGGCAGTGTTCTTGGGCCTGTGCTTTTTCTGGTCTTCATTAATTATCTCTGAGTCTCTGGAAAATCCTCTATCTTTTTGCTGATGACTCCACTCTCTGCCGCTCCATATCTCAACCCTCAGATCGGCAGGCAGCAGCCTCCTCACTCTCTGCAGACCTGGACAATATCACAAACTGGTCAAATAAGTCGAACATGTCTTTCAATCCTGACCAATCTCACACTCACTGTCTGTCCAAAAAGACAACCTGGACAACCCCCCCCCCCCCACCCTCCCCCCCCATCTACTTTCTCAACAATCCTCTCCAAGAAGTTCCGTCACTCAAACTTTTGGGCCTCACTATCTGCCATGATCTTTCCTCAGAAAACCATATTTCCAAGGTGGCCTCCAAAGCGAGTCGCCAACTGGGCATCATCCGTCGTGCGAAGTGCTTTCTGGGCACTTCTGAGCTCCGCACCACAAACAAAGCTTTCATCCGCACTCCGCAGCTCAATGGAATACTGCTCCATGCTATGGGCTGGTGCTCCTGCCTCACACCTAGCTCGACTTCACGCGCGGTTGAAACCAAAGCATTCAGAATCATTGGAATCTCCCATGATGAAGCTGATTCTGAGGGCCTTTCTCTCTCTCCCTGCAGGCAGGTATGTGGCCTTTCTGTCTTCTACTGACTCCTCTCTGTTCTTGCTCCCCCTGCTCTGTCTGTGCTCTGTCCCCCAAATATTCCTGCAGGACACACAAGATCTGCCAGCAACCCTTTCCTGGTGAAACTGGCAAAATCGAGGCTCTCTGCTCACCTTCACTCCTTCATTCCTCTTTTCTGCCATCTCTGGAACAAACTCCCACACTCTCTTCAATCCTTCTCCTCCCTCCAGGTCTTTAAAACAGCTGTTCACCACCATCTCTTATCTTGCCCCATCCAAAACTTGATCTTGTCTACCACCGTTACAACGCCCCAAACCCGCCTCTTTAAATCCTCAACTTCTTTCCTGAAATTCCTTGATGTGTTCATTTGTTTTATTCCGTGTACCCCTCCCTCCTCCCCAGCCCTCCCCCTTCCACAGATCTACCGACGTCCATATTCTCTTCTGTTGTTGTGCTTGTGTGCTTCCCTCTCTCCCCCTCCTGTCTCCTGCTCCTTTCATTGTATGTTTTATGTGTCTGTGCATGTTTTCATGTTCAATGTGTTAGCTTTGACATGAGCCTCGATTCTGGATACAAAAGTGGTTTTTATATACATTCCATTTCACCAAATTTGTGGTCTTTTTTGCTGCTTGTGTACCTCCGCCATTAGCGAGACCACAGAATACTCGACAAGCCACTACATCTCATGATTATTGTGTGGCCATTGGCAACTCAAGGGTGGTTCGGTTATAATGTTTGTTTCTTCCCCTCCACTGCCAAACTCTGGAGCTCTTTACCTTCTCATGTTTTTCCAAACACTTACGACCTTCCCCTTTTCAAAAAGGAGACTTTTTACTTCATTAAAAACTCTGATTAGTCTTTCTTCACTTTTCTATCAATGCAGCTCTTTTATTTAAGGCCTAGCGTCAATGAGGACGATATAATCCGTCACTGGAGCGTTCAACATAAACAAGACCGGAAGTCTAACAGCGTAGCCGGGCTTGTAAAATATTATAAACCACAAGCACGTATGATTAGCTTTTTAAACAGTCGTTAATGCTGTTTCTGACATTGAACAAGTAAATTTGGAGGAATCCCAACATCCTTGAGGTAAGTTTTACTTCCATAACTGAGCAAAGATCTACTGTAATCTATTTACCCCACAAGGGTTGGGTAAATAACATGAAAAGTGGAGTTTTTCATAGTGGCCTTTTGAAACCCACCAATTAAGGTATTGTTTTGAAACCACCAATGAAACCCACTTTTCCTGCTGTTTAACATGAAACTGAAAGGGAGGAAGACCGGGTTGTGCTCATTTACCAAGCAGCTAGCTTGCGCTTGCCAAGCCAGCCGTTCCATAGTGGTTTTGAATGGAGTGCTTGCTCGAATGCTTGAACCACTTGGCGATCTCTCTACAAGAAACTTGGTAAATGAACACACACCCAATGTTTTTGATACCTGACCAATAGATCGGCTGTAATCTCTATACCCCAAAGAGGAACGACCCTTCCTGCCGAGCCCATAGTGAGCAGGTGTACTCATAAATAAAAATGTTTGCTGGTGGAATCAGCCGTCGTAATGACATCATAGACGTAATGACGTAGCCTGACGTCTGGGCGCAAAACTGCCGCGACTTTAATATATTGAAGATGCCGATGCTTTTGATATTTGATGATCATTTTAACAATCGGTTTGTTTGTGTTTCACACAATGAAAAACGTAAAGGTAGAGCATGGCGATTGTGATATATGACAGGTTCACGATATGTTCGGCCTAAACGAATTATAATCAAAATGCCGGAGTGTGGAGAGTCGGCCGTTGCACGCCGTAATGACATCAGACATAATCACATCACCCTGTTGTGTGACAAGATTCTCAGCTCTGATTGGTATATGTTTGAGGGAACATACAGACATACATATACATACGGACGGACAAACACTTCTGGACTGCTTAGCCCGATGGGCTACGCCGTTAAAAAGTAGGTCAAATTACTTCGCAATATAAAAAATTCTAAAAGGTTTACAAACTTTTTCTTGGCACTGAATGTAATTGGAGCGGAAGAGTGTTTGATGGCAAGGGAGTATCAAGGTCCAGACTCCAGATAGTGGGCAAACATGTCGTACTCCCCGTGGTACAATGAGGGAACTGCACAATACTTGGTTAATTTTAAGAACCCCGGATGTATTGCAAAATAAACGTTTAACATATGAGATAAAATTGTGGCCAAAGCTGAAGCCCTCCACAATTATATAATGGTGTGTGTGGTCAATGCAATCAAAAGCTTTTCCTTGGTCAATAAAAAGCAGACCAACGTTCTTGTTAAAATTGTTGCAAAACTGAATAGTATCACAGATAATAAAAAAAGACATCAAAGATAGCACATCCAGAGATGCAAAAGGGATGATGTTCTACAAGCAGTTTCATAAAAGATTTCAAGCGATTGGATCATGTTTTAGCTAAAATGTTATAATCTTTCCATGAAACAGAAATAGAATGCCAGTTTTCAATAATTTGCGTCTTTCTTTGATAATACTGACTGCTCTACGGCTGCTCCGTGGCAGGTCCATGGCAGTTGGCCATCCATTAAACATTCATTCAGGACTTGCAGTAGGTCGGATCCAATGGTGTCCCAGAAGCACTGGAAACATTTGCTTGTCAGCCCATCAAGTCCAGAGCTTTGTTAGGTTTCAAGGTATTCAAGGCAGTGGTGAGTTCACTTGAGAGAAGGGGTCACCAACTGTTTTTTCTGGTCCTCAATGTTGGAAGTCTGAAATGAGTTCAGATACAGCATCAGAGTTAGTCATGTTGTGTGAACAGTTGGTGGAAATGATTCCAAGCACATTTCCTGATTTGACCATCCTCAGAGGAGTTTCCCATCATGGAGCAAACATGTTATCTCTGAAGTTGCGGTCTCCTTTTAAAGGCTAAAGAAGTTCGGGGTATCGAGGTTGTGTGTGTATTTAATTTTGAAACGTATAAATGCACACTGTGCTCGCTTTGCAGATCAGATATGTAATGGAGTCAGGATATTTTTCAATGATTTGTTGTCTTGCGTTTTGGGAACCTGTGTTGTTTTGTTGGTTCTATGGAGCTGTTCCTTTAATTGCAGGGTTTCATTTGCAAGTAAGGTTTTGGTTTTTTGTTCATTTTGAGCACCATATGAATGATATTGTTGACAGAAGAGGCTAATGTGCACTTTTGCATTATCCCACCATTGTTTTAGGTTTCAGAATCTCTCTTTAGAAGCAATTAGGATATTCTCAATTTCTGGAAAAACCTCTTTGAAGGTAATATCATTGAGATTATTGAATTTCTGATGGGCATTCTTGTGATTTGCCAAGGGGTAGAAATTGAGTTGTTGCGTTATGGTCTGAAAACCCAGATGCGCAGATTTGGGATGACAGGGCGAGATTTTCAAGTGGAGGATTACCCTGAAAACTTATCTAAGCGAGCAAGTATAATGTTATATTTTTGGGGTACGGATGAAATACCTTGATGAAGTTCAGAATGTGTCGATGAGCATGCTCCGAGTGATGCGAAGAAGAAGAACCTACCTTGATGTAAATTAAGTTAGGCCGACTGTCCGGGTAAGAGCATTTATGTATCTCCACATGGAGGAGTGGAGTTATTAGTCCCCCACCGTAGGGGACTATAGGTTTGCACTCCGTCCCTCCGTCTGTCAGTCTGTCCGTCCGTCACGCAAAGAACAGCTTTCCGGACCTTTTTTCCTAAACTCTTAATGCTAATGATTTCAAACTTGGTACATGGTTTCGTCATGATAAGTTACAGATCAAGTTCGAACTTCATGACGTTTCAATCATTTTTAACAAAGTTATGGCACTTTGAACTTTGGGAATTTCCCCAACAGTTTTCCGGACTATAATTTGGCGTGCGGCAAGTCATAATACTGTCTTCTATGACAGTGCTACCCAATGCCGGTATGGGACATGTATTGCAGCGCAATACTCAGAATGTTTGTTTTGGTCGGGGTTATGGTTAATAATTCCCCTGTGTGTAAAGGCCTCATGTAATTTTGCCCTTCGTTTTTATATTTATCAAAAGGCCATGCCACAAATGCTCCATTCACCCACAACACCGGCAGGGCCAGCAAAAACCCCCACCGTAGCTCGATAGGACTAAACCCCGCCCCTCCTGCAACTGACGTCACGCAAACTTTCTCGATTAAGGGCTGCACTCCGTCTCGCTCGATGACGCGTGTAAAAGGAAACCACGCGCCAAGCTTTTTGAGTGTTTGAGGAACGATGGGGTGATTCAATCTCGCTCAGCTATTGATGTGACGTTGGTCAGGCAGCTCGGGCTGGAAAGTATAAGGAGGAAGATTCCGCCTGAATCACTCTTTTTGTTCTGGTTTTGATTGGTGCGGTCTCTCTTGCCTGGTCGCTGGTGAAGGAGGACGCAATCGTGTTGCGCTTTGTCCTGGGTGTGCCTAAGAAATGGTCGGAGCTCTGTGCAGCCGAGCGTGAAGGACAGAGGGAGGAGCTCTTGCCTGTTTGCCTCGCGGCTGGCTGTGGACACGACTTCGTGCCAACGCGTGTTTTACCGTGCAGTGACACGGGACCTGTGATGCCCACCAAACCCTCATTGAGACCAGAGTTAAGTGGCAACACGACATCCGACATTTATTTTTACTTTCAGTTTCCCTTGTCTGTCTTACAAGTCTGCATGTGGAGGGACCCTCATTTAGGAATTTCAGTTTACTTTGCTTTTCCTTGTTCCCTGGCATATTTGTGGGGCGAGGAATAAACCCCCGTTGCGGCCGTCAGTTCAGGTAAGGCCTCGGGTTCTCCTGCCAGGTTCAGCTTGTACGCCTCGGAGTTAAAAGCTCGTTCGGTTATTCGTCACTCTGAGGTTTTCACCACAGGGTGACACGACAATATTATTTTGAATGTAATGACACCACGAGCATGAGGGTGCTGTAACCGCCATATGTCTGAAAATTAGTTGGAGACAATTGTGGGTTCATCACTGTTCTTGTCCAGTCAGGGTTGGAGCGTCCAATTAAAATTTCCACCAATACAGATATGGCTGTTTTGGTTATTTAAGCCTTAAGGTATATTGAACATGTTCCAAGGTGATTAAAAAATGTCTGGCCAATCTACACGTATTCCTTAAAGCATAAGCTACCTGCACATATTAAAAGCAGTGTAAAAATTTCCACAGTAGAGGAACTCCATAGACCCCGATGCAAGGTCTGTCATCATCCTGCTTCACCACACGGCGCTCTGCTCATTTCAACATATTTCGTCAACGTTAGATATGTTGCAGACAGAGTACTCCAGTGCAAGAGTTGTGATTCTTGGTGACGTCAACAAGGTGGACACTGAATTTTGTCAAGTAACCGACCTAGTCCACGTTGTTAAAACTCCTACCAGGGGTCAAGCTATCTTGGACAAGATAGTAACGAATGAAAAACACCACCACTACGAGCCAAAGGTATCTACCCCTATTGGTCTGAGTGACCACAACACCGTTCTGTGGCAACCTTTGCAACCCAACAAGAAGTGTAACGTACAGTCACGTGAAAAAGTAAGTCCACCCCATGCAAAGGTTTGACTTTTTCAACATATTTCAACATGCAGCTATTTGATCTTCATTTCAACAATATTGATAGATAAAGGTGATATAATATAACAAATATCATGAAACATTTACATTTTGTAGTCCATTGTATAATTTAAATAAACATAAATGCAAATTTCGCATGTGGAAAAAGTAAGTACACCCCTACATTTATCACTACTTCGAATGAATGAATGAATGAATGATCGTTTTAAGGCCATTTTCCCCACTACAGCGGGGGTTAGCCTTGCGGGCCCCATGACAATCATGGTTCCCTGTTTGAGGCAATGTTTTTATGGCCGGATGCCCTTCCTGATGCCAACCCTTGGTCACGCTCTTACGATGCGCAGGGATACGGTGTACCTATTCTAAATCGGGGTA
Source organism: Myxine glutinosa (assembly GCF_964187855.1). Classification (NCBI taxonomy): domain Eukaryota; kingdom Metazoa; phylum Chordata; class Myxini; order Myxiniformes; family Myxinidae; genus Myxine; species Myxine glutinosa. The sequence continues at coordinate 1,387,057 of NC_136265.1, read as the reverse complement.
CACACCGTGATAATTCATCCCAGCAAGCTGGTACTCAATTTGCCGACCTCGGAAGGATGACAGGCTGAGTCAACCCCCCTGGCGTTAATTCAGCGATCGACTGGGATTCGAACCCAGGATCCTAGGATCCCAAGCCAGCACCCTAACCGCTAAGCCAACACCAGGCTTGACCAGGCAACACCAACACCAGGCAACACCATACACCCTAATTGATCAAAATCTCACGTGACTTCAACTAACCAAAAGGCGACAAAAGCATCAATAAAAAAATTTATCACTACTTCAAATACCTAAAATTAGAATCAGGTGCACCAGCTCAGGTGTAAATGATTAGAACATCATTAGAGAGGATCTTGGAGGAACCTGTCTTATTTAAACCTCAGATATTTAGTTTGGTTTGCTCTTTGTTGTTGAAGTGTGCGGTGTCACCATGCCTCGATCAAAAGAGCTCTCTGAGGCCTTCAGAAAGAAGGTTATAGATGCCTACGAGTCTGGGATAGCCCAGCAGATATGTGAAAAAATTGTGCTTTTGGTGATACAAGCATGAAATTTTGAACACTGATAGAGCATACTACTAGGAAGATTTTTGGATATAGGGGCATTCAAATCTTTTCCTAGGGACAAAATGGCGGCCATTTTAAAAATGGCCGTTTACGGATAATAAGATACACAATACCGATGTCTATAAAACTAGATTTACTTATTGCTCAAGCACACCTATGATGTTTTTTTCACGTAAACAGGTTGTAAGATCATAATTAAATGTCAACAAACTCACATAACATTTATTTGGTCCTTATTCTTTACAAAAATAATTACTTTTTGAGCTATTTTGAGCAAACTCCAGAAACACAATGGAAATGAAGTGAAAATGCCACATTAACGCTGTGGAAGTGACTTTCACTATAAAACAGTCTACAAAACAGTCTTCCACATGTTTGTGTATATGTAACAGGTGTGTTATTCCTCCTGTATACTATCGTGTGCACTCCCCTGCACAGTGACACAGAGCTGAGCACTGGAGTGTGGCCTTAACACACTTGCACTGTTTCCTGCAACCCTTCTTGCATCCACATCTAATCAATTGTCGGCATGCCTCAGTTGCCTCTGTGAGGGTTGTCCAATATATCCCCCAGCCGTTATTACTCTGTTTCCAACCCCATTCACTTGGCGATGGGAGCTCAGGTGCGCAAATCATCATCTGGCCCCAACAAAAGCCGGCTTGGTAGGCAGCTCTCTTGATGTGTTGTCTGAGGGCTTCTTGCGTTGGTGGGATAGCCTCTATTGATCTACCAGTCTGGGTGAAGAGATGCTTGCGGGCATCGTTAACATGTTCCTGGCTGCTTGTTCGATCGTAGAGCAGAACAACAAAACGCTCCAGTGGATCCATGTTGTCATTTGCAGTTGAAATGGTTGGTGTGGCAGCCAGTGCGCAGAAAGCTGAGGTGACCTCATCATAGGCTTTCCATGTTTCCCATGCTGTTTTCTTCCCCCTTCCGCCGAAGCAGGACACGGTGTCACACCCAGTGAAGGCGTGGAAGAATGGCAACCCTCGGCACTTGTTTGGTCCCAGTGCCACAGCCATCTCGTGAGCTGCCAAGTGCCTGAAATTCTTCCCTGTGCCAAAAGCAACCCAGAGTTCATCGATGTCAAGATATCCAGTTGCTGCCACTGCAAGGATCAAAACATCTGTGTCCACTGTGCGGATTGACACCTTGGTATAGCCCTGTCTGACTGCATCTTGGACATGGAGTAGTATCCTTGTATCTGCCTCCTCGTGACTACACGGGGAAAGACCAGTAACATCTCGTGGCTGTGTACAAAAAACTTATTTGTGGTTTGTGGTGACGATTTGCTTGTCAGTCTCAATGTTTGCTATCCTCGTTGCTAGAAAGTCAAACAACTCCACCTTGTTCTCGTCTATGCGAAGGAAGGCCTGCCAGTTTCGAGGGATGGAACTAGATGGCTCAACTCGTCTCCTGGTGCCTTTACCCCTCGTCTTCCTGGTGTCGGCTTTCAAACTGTCTGGGAAATATTCATCCCAGATAATATCAACCCTGCTCTTATTTTGTATCTGAGATGTGATGTATGGCAAGAATACTAGTGATGCATACTCAGAGAAGGTCTTCGCATTACGAGGTGCCAGCATGTTCACGATGGCTGCTCCATCCAGGATCATGACTTCAACAGGGGGGCTTACATCATCATTTTCCCGTGAGGTGATCAGATCTTCTAAGCACCCAACCAGATCAGACTTGGTTCCAAGCCGGATTTTGCCCATTTGTGACAATGCAGGGGGACAAGCTTGGTTTTCATGTGCAAAGAATTCATCAAGATCTCCATTCCGTGTCTGGGATGCAATAAACAGCCTGGAGAACAGAACGCAGTCATTCTTCAGAGATACCACCTTCAACTCTGTTCTTGACTTCTCTCTGACTGGGGGTCGGCTGAAGAGAGGGAGATTGTTTCTTTTTATTGGGTCAGTGATAGGCTTTGTCTGATGTACAAGCCTCTCGTTCACATATGTGTCATACTGTTCTTTTCCCAGCTTCTCGATCTGGTAAAGGGTGTTGATGACTGCTGGGTCTGCCAGGTCTCTGCTGTCTAGCACCAAGAGATCTTTGCTGTCGTCACAGAATGGGTTCCCCATCTCTCCTATGACACGGGTGAGTGCTCTCACATCTCGAGCAAAGGCTACCTGCGTGTGCTTTGTCTGTTCATGGTGTTTTAGTTCAGTTTTCCTAATTCTTTTTTCTGTTGTGGCCTCGAACTTATAGATCAGTTTGGCCATCTCTGGACCAGACACCATCCATCGGCGCAAAGCTGCAGCATTCTCCGTAAGACCTACAGCCCCTCCATCACCTTTCACCAATGCATTATTTTGCTCGTGTGCCTGGTCTAAGGCTATGGCAGAGAATGCACGTGTAGTCTTCTTCATGGTGAAGTTTCCTGCCAGAAACTGTGCGTATACAGTTGGATGCTTTGTTGCAAGTGTCACCATGTCGCGCAAGTGAACTGGAATCCACCTGGCATAGTTTGTATGTCCCAAGGCGAAGAACCATGGTACAAGCTTGGTCAGAGCATCAGTGTACAGTTGGAAGTTTCCTTCACGGACGGATCTCACATAGATCAGGACTGCCAGTTCTAGCTGCATAATTAGGAACCAGAACTGAAACTGTGGACTTGCATTGGCTTGTTCACCGCACCAGTCATCTAGTGGTATCGTATCCTGTCCCTCATCTAGTCCACTGGTGTACTGGCTGTAGGCTTCCTTCAGGAGAAGATAGAGAGTACTGGCTGTGACTTGGTGTGCTCGTCGTGTGCGTGTCACATGGGTCACTTTCAGGAAGGAATCAGCAGTACCACTTGTAGCAACCCCTGCAAGCATCAGAACGCCTGTCCACCCACTGCTATCCAGAAGGTCACCGAGGGTTTTCCATGCTGCCATCTCAATATGGAGTCCACCAAAGACCATGACGAAGTGATCTTCTCCGTGTGTTTCTGGCCATCTCCATTGGATCTGTTTGGCAAGTGTGTACAGTGACTGATCAAGTGTGATTACAGGGATCTGACCTGGATTCAGAATATCGATTGCTTTCTTGATGACATCCATGGAGTGACGAATCATTGCCACAGATTTTGCCTGGTCATAGAAGAGAGGCAGCAATGAAGTTAAGGCCACACTACACTCTGGTTCTTCTGGAATAGACTGCTTGCTGGCATGGTATCCAGCCCATGATACTGTCTCGTCTCCCTTAAGTGGTGTGTCAGATAGCACTGTCTTCTCCATCTGCTCCAGCCACCTGTCAAAATGCAAGATAATGAACACAATTAAGAACAAACAAGTCCACACAAGTTAACAAGTCTTGGTTATTTAGGTACACATATAACTGTCCACAGTTCAAACACAATAATCAGTTACCTGTACTCAATCTGCATTGCTTCAGGGATGAGTTGGCAGTTGCTTTTGTTGGGACCCGCTAGCTTGGGTACAAGTGGGTCACATTTACCCAGAACAACAGGAGGTACGATGGTGTATGACTGTGGCAGGTGTGCGTCTGTTGTTGATGTGTCATCTGGGTTTACCCGTTGAACTCCACGGCTATCGCTATTTGGGTGCTGGAAAAGTGAAATGCCAGTGCCATGGAAGGAGTCGTGGGCACTTGTTGAACTGGGGTTATGATCAATGTTATCCACTGCCCCAGTTGTGAAGAGGTCACTTTTTAGCTCAGGGGGGCAAACTGTACCCTCATTTTGGAAGAAACGGCAGATTCTGTTCCCCAAGTCCGTGGAGATGCTAAGCACCCTGTCATAGGAGATCGAGAGACCCAGGTTGAACATAGTATCAACCAGGTCTCTTTTTCGAGTCTTTGTGTGGATAAGGGTGCCCAGGTACACAGGCAGGGGAGTCTCCCGATTGTGACTGTGCCTCGTGGACGTGGTAGTACTGCTACTCTCTCTGCGGCGTGAGTAACTGTTGAACATAAGGAGTTGTGAGATTGTGAGAGTAGGTGTTGATACCGACGAGTGGCTTGACTGCTCTTGGATGTTAGGACCATTCAAGATCATAGAAACTAGTGATACAAGCGAATTAGGTACCGAATGTTCTTGGCAGTGGGCTTCAAATGAACCACTAAATGTTGAGTTCATTTTCAACATGTCTCTACGAACTATATTTGCGGCTCTAGCAAGACAAACTCCATCACTGTCAGTGTCGTGATCACATGCCTTCTGAAGGGCTGAGCCAACATCCTGGTTGAAAGCAAGCAGAATATCTTGACCGGACATGTGCTCCTCTAGGTCTGGAAAATATGTCATGATTCGATCTTTGAGTTTGGTGGAGTGGACACGCCTGGTCAAGACTGTTCCAAGCTGTTCCAGCCTGGTGGTGTATAGTCTTGCTAGGTCTACCAGCTTGAACACTGGTGTCACAAGAGCATCTGTGCGGGCATCATCGATGTAGGACACTAGCTCTCCAAGTGCTATACCGTGATTGATATCATCTTGTTCATTCAGTGTTGTGCTTGTGGCCCTTGCTTTGTTATAAAGTGACACCAGACACTTCACTTGGTACTGTGCATCTTGTGCTATCAGGTCACCTGCACTCAGTTTAGCAAGAAGTGCCTGATCTCCTAGTTTCAGGGCAGCTGTCCTGACATGTTTATCGAGGTCGAAGGTGGAAGCTTTTCGCAGAGAATTAGTACCCGCTGGTTTGTCACAAAAGAAACACTTTTCAGGCTGTGGCTGTGTGTGGTCTACATGTACTCTGTGACGGGTGTACTTTCTTGAGACACTTGCGGTTTCTTCACTAGACGTTTCTCTTTTTTGTGCCCGATGCAGTTCAGTTTTGTTGTATTTCAGTCTGCATGAATCATGCCACTTAGCCTTGTGGCTCTGGAAGGTTGACTGGATACCTTCACCATCGTCCAGGCGGGACAGTTCTAGAGATTTTGGCAGGCAGCCCATCTGGCTGAAGGTGAGGAGATAATCTGCAAGAGTTTGGTATCCGGACCCTGTGGTTCGCTTGGAATCAGCTGGACAGGCAAGGGCCTCATCGGTGACCTCCTGACATAACACACACTTCTCCCAATCTGTCAGATAAGGCATGTTTGTTCCAGATGTACTAGGGCTTTGGGGGTCTAATAGCTTGAAATTTTTGTTGGCCATTGTCAATTAAGCATTATCCACCACCACCATCCAATCAATATACAAATTGGGAACCAAATCTAGGTAGCTACTACAGTCAATGAGCGAAGGTGCAGTGCAGTCGAGTTATCATCTGAAAAAGAAATACATACATTATTATCATAAATATAGTAATTCGCTTTCGTAACTTTTCACTAGCCTTGCATTGTTCCTTATAGTCACCTAGTCTATGATAGGAAAGTTCATAAAGCTACATCAAAGTTGTTCCTATAAAGGTATTGAACCAAAATTACACCCAGGAGAAATCAGATAGTCATGCAAAGTTAAATAATTAAACCGCTAGACCAGTCCTGTCTATTGCAATGGTAAACCATTTGTTCTGCCCCTTATAGGCCACCGTAGATTCCAATTTTGAACCCAGTATGAAGGTATTGCATAGCATCTACATGACAATTTATAATATGCTCATTACATTGTGTTTCAATAGCAGCACAAATGACAAGTCTGAAATAATAGGTAAATATGTCCTTCTTAGCCGCCATTTTGTAAAATGGCCGCCATTTTGGGCCAAGGAGAAATCTGGAATGCCCCTACATCCAAATTTCACTGTAAGGGTATGCCCTAACTGTGTGCCAAGTTTCATGCTTGTATCATCAAAGGCACAATTCTACCACAATTCTTCACATATCTGCCGGACTAGGAAGGGATTTAAAATGATCTCCAAAAAATTTGAAATCAATCATTCGACTGCCCGGACGATCATCTACAAGTGGAGAAGATTCCAAACAACTGCCAACTTGTTCAGGCCAGGCCGCCCCAGCAAGTTTAGCCCGAGAGGAGACCGCAAGATGCTGAAAGAAGTCTCTAAGAACCCCAGAATGTCATCACGAGACCGACAGGTAGATCTTGCCACTGTTGATGTCAAAGTGCACGAGTCCACCATTAGAAAGAAGCTGCACAAATTTGATCTGCATGGGAGGTGTGCCAGGAGGAAACCTTTGCTGCCAAGAAAGAACATCAGGGCAAGACAAAAGTTTGCCAATGAACACCGAGGCAAAGACCAGCACTTCAGGAACAATGTGCTCTGGACAGATGAGTCAAAGGTAGAGCTATTTGGCCACAGTACCAGAAGACATGTTTGGTGAAAACCAAAGACAGCATTTGACCACAAGAACCTGATACCAACTGTAAAGCATGGTGATGGAAATATTATGGTTTGGGGCAGCTTTGCTGCATCAGGGCCTGGGCAGCTCACCATCATAGAATCCACTATGAATTCTTCATTGTACCAGAGGGTGCTTGAGGATAATGTGAGGCCATCTGTCGGAAAGTTGAAGCTCAACCGAAGGTGGACCTTGCAACATGGTAATGACCCTAAACATACCAGTAAATCCACCAAGGAATGGCTGAAAAGAAAGAAATGGAGGGTTCTGGAATGGCTAAGTTAAAGCCCGGATCTAAATCCCATCGAGATGTTATGGGGGGATATGAAACGAGCTGTGCATGCAAGAAACCCCTCAAACATCGCACAGCTGAAAGAATTCTGCATGGAGGAGTGGGCAAAAATTTCTCCCAGTCGATGTCAGACTGGTGGACAGTTATAAGAAACGTCTACTTGAGGTTGTTTCTGCTAAAGGGGGCAATACCACCTATTAGAGCCAAGGGTGTACTTACTTTTTCCACATGCGAAATTTGCATTTATGTTTATTTAAATTATACAATGGACTACAAAATGTGAATGTTTCATGATATTTGTTATATTATATCACCTTTATCTATCAATATTGTTGAAATGCAGATCAAATAGCTGTATGTTGAAATATGTTGAAAAAGTCAACTTTACCTGCGGTGTACTTTTTCACGTGACTGTATCTGTCTTATTGAAGACTCAGCAACGAGCCTTTCAGTGGATAGCCAACCACAAATGGAGTGAGGGTGAAGTTGCTAAAAATGTGCAAGATAAAGCTTTCGTATTTTACGACTTATTGCACAAGGCCATCTATAATATAATTTTTGCAACTAAAGTCTCATACATTCACTCAGAACATAAACCGTGGTTTACACCAGAAATGAAATCGCGAGTCTTAAAAAGAAAAAAAGCTTTTTCCAGTGGAAAATCATTTTTATGGTGACAGCTACACACTTTTGATGGAAAACGTGAAAGATGAGGAAGTTGTTGTGGTCGGAGGAGACCGAAATGGACATGTGGGAAGGAGTATGGACGGTTTTGAGGGAGTTCATCGGGGTTACGGATATTGTGTGAAAAATGGAGAGGGTGAAAGGATTTTGGAGTTTGCTGATTGAGCTGATTTGTTGATTTGTAATACTCAGTTCCAGAAAGAGGATTATAAGCTTGTTACATACACATCAGGTGGTTCGACGGCAACCGTTGATTACCTGATGGTGCGTAGGCGAGATAGGGGGCACCTCCGGGACATAAAGGTGATCCCGGGGGAGGAGGCTGTTTCACAGCACCACTTGGTTGTCTGCGACATAAGGGTGAAAGGTGCGAGGAGAGCTCGGCGGGTGAAGTACCAACCGAGAATGAAGGTGTGGAGGTCGAAAGAGGTGACAGTAAGGGAGACATTAAAAGAGAGGCTGGGTCGGGTAGAGGATGTGGTTGAGCTTGAAAGTGGTTGGATGTCAATGAAAGCTAGTCTGTTGGGAGCCGTTGGTGAGGTATGTGGATGGACAAAAGGACCACCGAGGTACTCGGAAACATGGTGGTGGGATGATGAAGTTGGAAAGAGGATTGACGAGAAGAGGAAGAAGTTCAAGGAGTGGCAGAAGGCGAAGGGTACGGGAGCAGAAAAAGCAGAACATGAAAGTTATAAGGCAGCCAAGAAGGCTGCAAAGAAAGAGGTAGCAAAGGCGCAGGAGGCATGGAGGAAAATGTTCGGAGAACGCTTGGATTCGGAAGAGGGTCAGAGAGCGGTATTCAGGATTGCAAAGCAGACAGCGAAAGAGAGGTGTGATGTGATGGGGGTGAGTTACTTGAAGGATGAAGTGGGACAAATCGTTGTGGAACCAGATGGAATTAAAGGAAGGTGGAAAAGATATATGGAAATGCTGTTGAATTCAGAGAATGAATGGGATGGCAGACAATGAATGGGATGGCAATACAGAGAGTAACCCAGTTTTCGGACCGGCAGAGAAGGAAGTTGAGGAAGCGATAAAAGCAATGAAGAGTAGAAAAGCGGGAGGGCCGGCCGTTGTTGTGGGAGATATGTTGAAGGCAGCTGGAAATTGGGGTGTGAAGAGAATGACAGAGATCTGTAACCTGGTGGTGAAAGAAGGCCGCATTCCAGTGGATTGGGAATTGAGTACCCTCGTCCCTCTTTCCAAGGGGAAAGGTGACCCTCTGGAGTGTGGCTCATACTGAGCGATAAAGTTATGGGAGCATGGAATGAAGGTATTGGAAAGGGTGTTGGAGTGGAGGATAAGGAAGATGGTGAAGATCGACGAAATGCAGTTTGGATTTATTAGTCCATGGGCCAATCACTCAAAATTGACTTTTCGGTACCAGTCGGGGGGACAAAGGCTCACTATATTTTTTGTAAAGAAGATGGTCTGGGGCATATATTTTGATATGATATCCATTCCAAATTGGTAGCTTTATAGTATTTTGGAGGGAAAATGTGTATTTTGGGGGCAAAATCCAGTTTTTTGAAAAAAATAAAAAAATAAAATACTTGTGACAGGAAATTACTTTTGACAGTTGAAATTAATAACCATCAACAGTATTGATTTTTTCGGGTTGTTTATATTACGGTTTTTGTCTGGTTGCCATGGAAACGGCCGTTTTGTGGCAAAAAAGGTGTTTTTTACACTATTTTCTAAAAAATTCATATCTCAGTAACAATTCAATATATTTGAATAGTTTCAGCTGAAATCATTTCCTTCGACCCCAAGGTAGTTTGTTAGTAACATAAGCACAAGATCACATGTCAAAATAGGGAATTTCTGTGGTCGGAGAATATCATTTTTTGAAAATTCCAAAAAAAATGAAAAAATGAAAAATCAATACATTCATAGTTTTTACACACATTTGTCAGGTATGCATGGTTGGTAATGGGCATTTATCCATTTATATCTTTCCAGACTGAGGCACATTGAGAATGGAGGCAGATGGTCTAATTCCACCAAAGCGGTTGTGTACAGACTGCTTGATCCACTGTACAGATGACTATTCTAAACTGGTGTCACCAAAGGACTTGGTCATGGCAGACATTGTTAAGGGCAGCAGAAATCAGAAACCATCAGCCTATTCTGACTATCGCAGTGGACCTGGCTGAGGGACATATCCCACCTGTGCAATATCATCGTAAATGCCGCAGTTTTTCACATTAAAAAGGAACCTTGATCGATTATGTACCACGGAACCCGGGGAAAATGTAGACATGGCTGAACATTCCCGACAAGTGGTACTGAGGCAGGAGCCAAGCTCTTCTCGAGTTTATGAAGCAAAGTGCATATTTTGTCAAAACAGTAACAAATACCTGAAGGGGCAGCATTCTCAGGAAAGACTTGTACAATGTCCTCGGCTACGGGCTGACTCAACAATCAGACAGGTTGCCATACGAAAGATGGACCAAATAATTATTGCTGTTCTTAGCAGGGATCTTGTAGCTGCAGAGGGCCATTACCATAGGTCATGCTATCGTCATTATACAAGAGAAGAGAAGGTACCTGCCAGCTGCAGTGACAATGGCGACATTGCCCATATGGAAACTGACGAATCTGTCTACCAGGCTGCTGAGAAACTCTCATACAATGAGTTATTCAAATTCATTCGAAATGAAATCATTCAAAAGCCCAAAGTGATATATCTGACTGATATGACACTGCGACTACAATTATCAATGAAAATGTCCGGCATTGTGGAGGTAAAGGACTCCACCCAAAAGCATATCCGCCGCAGATTGGAGCGAGTTTGGTGGATTGCTTCATTTTGTTCAAAATGACAGTGGCAAATTGTTAGTATATCCTGATACCTTGTCAAGGGATGAACTTGCCAGAGATAACATGGAACTGAAGATGACAATAAATGCATTACAAGCATCAGAAAGTGACCCTATGTCAGTAGTAACCAAAGCTGCCTTACAAATGCGGACTGTTATTCGAAACCAGAGATTAATGGAAGATTGGCCACCACAACCATCAGAACTCGCTGCTGAATCCGCACACATACCTAATGCAGTTACACATTTTCTGCAAATTATCATAACACGTCAGCAAGGTAGAACAAACTCTAGTGTTCGTGTCGAAAGGCAGGTTTGCTCAATAGGCCAAGATTTAATATATGCGGTTACTGACGGTAGGCGTCATCCACCAAAACATATCTTGTTGGCTCTTGTGGTCGTGTATCACAGGAAATGTTGAGCTCATTAAAATTCTTAACAGACTTGGACATTGTATCTCATACTCGATGATGGAGCAAATAGAGACAGCATTGTGTATGCAGAAGTTTGGCTCCATATCTGAGGTCAGTCTGCCAGCCAGCGTTCTGGTTTTGCAGGCCACTACCCTTGTGTGGGGCAGTATTGATAAACTTGGAAGAAACACTGAGTGGTGGCGGAACTTCACACCGTGTGAACGGCATTGCAATCCAGGACAAGTTTATTGGACCCATACAAGAACAGCCGAAAACACCCGTTACAAAAAGAGATCCATTGACATTGAAGAGGCCCCTCTTCCTCAGTACAATTCTGGGGAACGGGTTGGTCCAGCACCAATTATTTCGATTGAACCAAATGCTACAGATGCAGTTACAGAAGCGCAGTTAAAGAATCGGTTATGGATGATATTTCGCCAACAAGATGGTACTGTGCCGAGCTGGACAGGATTCAACATTCTGGCTCGTAACAATGTCAATGTTATGCCTAACACCATAAGTTATCTACCAACTATAAATGCACCAGCAACAGAGATGTCAACTGTTTTTGAAATTCTGATTCAGTCTGAGATGATCAGACGTGAATTGCAGCTGCCTAGCATGGTATTAGTGTTCGATCAAGCATTGTATGCAAAGAGTGCTGAGATTGTTTGGAAGCATCCTGAAAATTTTAGCGGTCCTGTTCTCAGGATGGGCGATTTCCATACAATAATGAACTTCCAATCCACCATAGGCAAGCGTTTTCAAGATGCAGGTCTGCGAGAACTTGCTGTAGAATCTGGGATAATCGCTCAGGGCTCTGTGCAAGCAGTGATGGACGGACATCAATACAATAGAGCGGTCAGACTTCACAAGCTAGTCTATGAAACCATTCTAAGATTGGCATGGAAGCAATTCATCCCATGGTTGCAAACCAATCACATGGCAGATGTTGTCATCTTACATGATGCCATTCAATGCATTGAACCGACATGTGATGACATCAATCAAGACTCTGTGAATGCAGTCCTTGACAAACCTAGTGTCAAACGTATTCTCCATCTCTTTGACATATTCCTGCAAAATTTGCGAGATGGCAGTAGAGGTGAATTAGCCAGCTTCTTGATGTCATATGTTGATATGGTCGACATCATGCTAGGTCTGATACGGGCATCAAGAGATGGAGATTGGCTACTGCATCTGAGCTACATCAGGCAATTGATCCCTTGGGCATTTGCATATGACAAAATAAACTATTCTCGTTATCTACCGATATATTTTGCTCAGATGTCACAACTTCCATCAAGTCACCCAGAGATACATGACCATTTCATAAGTGGAGGGTTCTCAGTCCAACGAGGAGGCCAGAATCCTTTCGGTAGAATCCCAGCTGATCAAACAATAGAGGAGACAGTTAACAGGGACACCAAAACACCTGGGGGCACCAAAGGGTTCAGTCTAAAATCAAAATCACTTCACCGATACTACATGACATCAGAATACCGTAGTGTTGCTCTGCGGCATATGCGTGAGATGGTACATCATCCAACTCCTCAGTTTTCTCACTCTGATCTTCAGACTCCATGGATAAAGAAGGATCATATCGATACCAAGGCAGTTGCAGATATCCTTGAGCATGAATGGATGAATCCTTTGAGTGGTGATCAGTCAGAACTTGTAAGCATTTTTACTGGATGACTTGCCACCACAGACATCACTGATGACTTAAAAAAGGCATATGCTGTTGGTGTTGAAGCATACAACAACTTCAAGAAGAATCGTCTGGAGGCTGATCCCCCCACTCAGACCTTCCACAGCAAACTTGTCAAACAGAAACTGAAAACATTCTCAGATATGACCAAGAAGAAACGTGTGACACAATCAAATGGGAAGGAAATAATCCTACGAGCTGACAAGCAATTATTTGCACACATGATTCTTGCAGCTCAGAGCCGAGAGTTAAATCTTCAGCAAGTACTCGCGCACCCACTTGGCCCCGTTCCATGGTCCCTGGCGACACCGGATGGTTCATTGAGAAAAACCAACAAATCAGCTCTTGCCAAAGCATTGGTAAAGGATATCGATGCTGCTGAAACCATCCCACAGCCATCCGCTACTATCATTGATGGAATGAGTTTGGTTCAGCGATTGAAAGGGGACAATCAAACATTTGCAGAGCTTGCAGAAAGTTGTCTCACATTAGCACTTCATGAGGGCACCAACAGCCAGAGGATTGATATCGTGTTTGATGTCTACCGTGATGAGTCGATAAAGAATGCTGAAAGATCTAGCCGTGGGGCGGAAGAGGGCCTGCAGTTAAAGAATATAACCAGAGGACACAAGATTAATCAGTGGAGAAAATTCTTGCAGACTCCTCAGAACAAATCTTGCCTGAACAAGTTCATGATTGAAGAATGGAGGAGACAAGAGCACAGGGGCAGATTGGGCACCAAGGTTCTTTATGTAACATGTGAGGAACATTGCTATAAGCTGACAATAAACAAATGGGAAGAAGACAATACGATGTTGTGTACACAAGAGGAAGCAGACACGCGAGTCCTCCTGCATGCCGCAAATGCAGCAATGAATGGATATAAAGCCGTCATCATAACTGCTGAAGACACAGACATTCTTGTGATCAGCATTGCCTTCTTTACAGTATTCGTTGCCCAATATTGTATCAGAGAATTAGCACAAAAACCCGTCGAACATACATTGACATAGGCAAAGTTGCAAGCAGCCTTGGTGAGGAGTTGTGCACAGCTGTGATAGGTTTGCATGCCTTTACAGGCTGCGATTCAGTCAGTGCTTTTGCTGGCAGAGGAAAACTTCGTGGATTAAAACTAACTAAGTCAGTGGTAGCCTACCGAGAGTGCTTCAACGAGTTAGGTCAGTCTTGGCAGGTATCCGAGGGACTTATGCAGAAACTTGAAGCCTTCACATGCAATCTATGTATCAACTGGATTGACAGACGTGAATGAGTGTCGTTATCAGCTCTTCTGTGCAAAGAGGGGCAACACGGAATCCGAACAGTTACCTCCATGCAAGGATTGCCTATTCCAGCATGCTCAATGGGCAAACTACCAAGCTGGCATATGGCGTTGCTCGCTCCAGTGTATACCCGAAGTTCCTCGACCTAGCGATTGCGGCTGGACCATAGGTGACAATAGGGGCCTAGAGATTCTATGGATGACTGGTCTGCCAGCACCATCAGCAGTCTTGGAACTGATGAACTGAAATTGTGTTCGTTTATGTGATGCATCGAATTGCCCATGCATTACGAATGGCTTGAAATGTACCCAAATGTGAAAAAACCAAAAATGTGACAACCAGTTCGAGGAAACTGTGGACGACACGCAAACAGATGTATATAGTGAGGATAGTGATGATGACAGTGATTCTTAAATGTAAACCACAGTCAAATTGTGACCATGTGAATTTTGGCAATTTAACACACTTGAACTAACTATTAACATGTATCATTAAGGCCCTGGTGTTGGGCTAGCGGCTAGGGTGCCAGCTTAGGATCCCAGGATCCTAAGCCGGCACCCTAGCCGCTAGCCCAACACCAAGCTGGGAAATAAGCAGACTGCAATAACGGTGATAACTTATCCTTAACTGATGTATTGCAAGAAATGTCGCATTATGCAAAACAAATATTTCCATAGCAACAAGGACATGATTTGGATGTCTAGAATGCATATTTTCTTTGTTTTGTGATGATATACATGTATTGATCAATGTGTGTAAAAACTATGAATGTATTGATTTTTCATTTTTTCATTATTTTTGGGATTTTTTTGAAAATTCCAAAAAAAATTGATATTATCCTACCACAAAAATTCCCTATTTTGACATGTGATCTTGTGCTTATATGTTACTAAAAAACTACCTTGGGGTCTAAGGAATTAATTTCAGCTGAAACTATTCAAATATATTGAATTGTTACGGAGATATGAATTTTTAGAAAATAGTGTAAAAAACACCTTTTTTGCCCCAAAACGGCCGTTTCCATGGCAACCACAGAAAAACCGTAATGTAAATGACCTGAAAAAATCAACACTGTTGATGGTTATTAATTTCAACTTTCAAAAGTAATTTCCTGTCAAGTTTTTTTTTTTTTTCGAAAAATTGGATTTTGCCCCCAAAATACACATTTTCCCTCCAAAATACTATGAAGCTACCAATTTGGAATGGATATCATATCAAAATATATGCCCCAGCCAATGTTCTTTCCAAAAAATATAGTGAGCATTTGTGCCCCCATGTGGTACCGACATCTGCCCTGGCCCATGGACTATATGCCAGGAAGAGGAACGACAGACGCGCTCTTTATTGTGAGGCAGTTGCAGGAGAAGTACATGGAGAAGAGGAAGAAGTTGTTTCTTGGGTTTGTTGATCTGGAGAAAGCATTCGATAGGGTTCCACACGAAGTATTGACATGGGCATTGAGGAAGTTAGGAGTGGAGGAATGGTTGATCAGAGTAGTGATGGCAATGTACAAAAGAGCGCGCACAGCTGTGAGGACGAAGGACGGGAACAGTGGTGAGTTTGAGGTGAAGGTGTGAGTGCATCAGGGGTCGGTACTAACTAAGTCCACTACTATTTGTAGCTGTGATGGAGGTGCTGGCTCAGAACGTAAAGGAGGGTTTACCGTGGGAGTTGTATGCAGATGATCTGGTGGTGTTTGCGGAAAGTATGGATGGACTGAAGGAAAAGATGAACACGTGGAAGGAATGTATGGAGACAAAAGGTCTGAAGGTGAATATCGGAAAGACGAAGGTGATGGCAAGTTGTAAAGCCGTGGTGAGGTGGAAAGAACTGGGAAGTGACCATGTGCTGTGTGCAGGAAGGGTGTCGGAGTGAACTCCATTCAATGTGCAATGTGCGCTGAGTGGGTTCATCAAAAATGTAGTGGTCTGAGAGGGTCATTAACCAGTGTGGCAGCTGCATTCAAATGTAAGGTGTGCACAGAAGGAGCTGCAGATGGAGGAAATGTTGAGTTGGATCTTGGAGACGGCGTGAAGCTGGAAGGTGTGAAAACATTTTGCTACCTCGGAGACATGCTGAATGGAGAAGGTGGATCAGACTCGGCAACAGTTGCTGGAGTGAGATGTGCATGGATGAAGTTTCGGGAACTGAGTGGTGTGGTGATGAGGAGGGGAGTGTCGTTGACGCTGAAGGGAAAGGTGCATGCTGCATGTGTGAGAAGTGTTATGATTTACGGGAGCGAGACATGGGTAATGAACGTGGAGCAGCAACGAATGCTGGAGAGGGTGGAAATGCGAATGGTTCGGTGGATGTGCGGAGTATCGTTGAGAGAGAGGAAGACAAATGATGAATTGTGAAACATGATTGGAATAGAGCCTGTGATTGATGCTGTGAAGAGGAACGGGTTGAGGTGGTTTGGTCATGTGTTGAGGAAGGATGAAAGTGACTGGTTGAGAAGAGTGATGGAAATGAATGTAGAAGGAAGTAGAGGACTGGGAAGACCGAGAAAGACTTGGCTAAAGATGGTGGAAGAAGAAATGCGGGCAAGGGGATTAACAAGGAGAGATGCAGAAAAAAGGGCAAAATGGAGAAGATTGTCACGGGGACCGCAAGGCTAACCCCCGCTCTGGCAGGGAAAATGGGCTTAAAATGCGTGGTGTTGCTGTGCAATAAAATAATTGGATTCATAAAGCGTGCTAAGCGACTTTTCTGTGACTCCAATGTTGGCAAATTGAAAAAGCTTAACCCTTGCCAGTAGCATCTTCAAAAAAAATAATAAAAATCTTGCTGGACATGACAGCAAAACAAGTTTTACCTTGTCGGGGACGTCCCTGAAGGATGCTGCCAATGAAGTGAATCAACGTTTCATCTCCGTGGCTCAGGACGTTCCGTAACTCGATCCGAGCCAGTTGCCTACCGACCTACCTTTTGCTGCCCCACCGCCTTCAGTGTCTCCGCAGGTTGTTTTTAAGAAACTCTAGAAATTGAACGTTTAGGAATAGCAGACCGGACTGTATTCCACCTCGTATTGTCAAGGAATTTACATACGAATTTTGTTTCATTCTTGCTGAAATATTCAA
This sequence comes from Myxine glutinosa, assembly GCF_964187855.1. NCBI lineage: Eukaryota > Metazoa > Chordata > Myxini > Myxiniformes > Myxinidae > Myxine > Myxine glutinosa. The sequence goes on along the minus strand of NC_136265.1, from coordinate 1,369,966 downwards.
TTGTTCACTCTGTGAGGGTGTATAATTATCTGATATTTTTGGTTTCAGCAAAGTCAGGAGGTTGGTATCAGCAAAGCGGAGGTTGCGGGTGGGAGTGTGTCTGGAGAGGTCAGTCAGTCAGGTAGGATGGGGCCAGGTTATGGAGGGCTTTGTAGGTCAAGAGGAGGATTTTGTCCTGGATTCTCTGGGGGATGGCGAGCCAGTGAAGCTTACAAAGGACGGGGGTGATGTGGTCACAGGTCCGGGAATGGGTGAGTAGACGGGCAGCGGAGTTCTGAATGTATTGGAGTTTATTGGTGATTATTGAGGGTGAACCATGGAGGAGGCTTTTGCAGTAGTCCAGACGGGAGGTGATGAAGGCGTGGATGAGGGTTTCTGCAGCCGTGGAGGAGAGGGATGGACGGAGACGGGCGATGTTTTTCAGGTGAAAGAAGGCTGTCTTTGTGATCTGTTTAGTGTATTTGTCGAAGGAGAGGGTTTGGTCAAAGCTGATGCCAAGATTCCGGATGTGAGGGGAGGTGGATACTGGGAAACCGTCGATGTTGAGGGCAAAGTTATGGGTGGATTTGGTGAGCGTTTTTGGGCCAATGATGATAATTTCGGATTTATCATAGTTAAGTTTGAGGAAGTTGATTTGAAGCCAGGATTTTATTTCAGTGATGCAGTTTGTCAGGATAGAGTGGGTGGGGGTGGAGATGGACTTGGTGGAGATAAAAAGCTGGATGTCATCGGCGAAGCAGTGGAATTGGAGGCCATGACCGCGGATTAAGTGACCAAGGGGGGACAGGTACAGGATGAAGAGGAGGGGGCCAAGAACTGAACCTTGGGGGACACCTTGGGGGAGGGGAGCAGTGGGGGATTTGCAGTTTTTGATGGAGATGAACTGGCGTCTGTCAGAGAGGTATAATTTGATCCAAGAGAGGGCAGTGCCGGTAATGTTAAAGGTGGTTTCAAGTCGGGTGAGGAGGATGGTGTGATTGATGGTGTCAAAGGCGGCGCTGAGGTCGAGGAGGATGAGAATGTTGAGGTTGCCGGCATCAGAGGAGAGGAGAAGGTCGTTGGCGATTTTGAGGAGAGCAGTTTCAGTACTGTGGTTGGAGCGGAATCCGGATTGGAATGTTTCATACAGGTTATTGGCAGAGAGGTGATGTTTGAGTTGAGTGGCTACAGCGCTTTCCAAAACTTTTGACAGAAAGGGTAGGTTGGAGATGGGTCTGAAGTTGTTTAGGGTGTCAGGGTTTAGTCCATGTTTTTTCAGAATGGGGGTAACAGCAGCAATTTTGAGGGATGGTGGGACGATGCCTGTAGACAGGGAGGAGTTTATTGTTGCAGTGATAAGTGGAGAGAGAGCAGGAAGGGAGCCTTGACAAAGCTGGAGGGGATGGGATCAAGAGTGCAGGTGGCAGTTTTCATTCCTATGAGGAGTTCAGAGAGGGCAGTAGTGGAGACTGGGGAGAACTGAGACAGGGGTTGGCAGGATAAGGGGGGGGGGGGGCAGGTGGTTTGAGGGGGAGTGGGTGCGGTGGTGGTTAATCTGTTGTAGATGTCAATTTTGCTTTGGAAGAATGAAAGGAAGGAGATGCAGTTTTCTACTGTGAATGACTGGGTGGTGGGGTTCAGGGGGCTGAGGAGTTTGTTTATTGTAGAGAAGAGTGCTTTTGGGTTTCCAGAGCCAGAGTTGATAATTTGAGAGTAGTAGGCAGAGCGGGCGCGGGAGAGGGCATCTTTGTAGTGCTGTCGGTGGTCCTTGTCGGCTTGGGAGTGAATTGTGAGACCTGTTTTATTGCGGAGTCTTTCAAGTTGGCGAGCATGAGTTTTCATCAGGCGAAGTTCAGGGGTAAACCAGGGAGCAGAATGGGTGAAAGAAACTGTTTTGGTTTTTATAGGCGCAAGCTGGTCAAGGCAGGAGGAGAGAGTGTGGTTGTAGTTGTCAGTGAGGTCAGAAGGGGTATGGAGGTCAACGAAGGGAGAAGTGGACATTTTTTCAGATAGGGTGGATGAGAATGAGGTAGGTGAAAGAGCGTTTAGCTTATGGAAGTTGATAGTGCGATAATGCCTTGGTGCTGGGGTGGGGATGTTGATGGTCATAGTGATGGCTAAGTGGTCAGAGAGGGTGAGGTCGGAGCCAGAGAGATGGTGCAAAATTAATCCAGTAGAGCAGACAAGGTCCAGAATGTGCCCACGGTTATGGGTAGGAAAGTTGACATGTTGAGTGAGGTTAAAGCAGGTGAGTAAATCAGTGAAGTCAGTGGTTATTGTGGAGTCCATGTGGATATTGAAATCACCGAGGAGGAGGATTGAGGGGGAGAGGGAACAGAGCTGGGTCAAAGTAGGAGAGGTCAGACAGGAATGATGGGTGTGGTTTGGGAGGGCGGTAGACGACAGCCATGACTGACTGCGTGTGACCAGAGAGTTTAAAAGCCAGGTGTTCAAATGATGGAGCAGATGAGATGGAGATGAGGCTGGTCTTGATGTCCTGTCGGTGTATTACGGCAATTCCACCACCTCGGCCCTCCGAGCGTGGTTTATTGATGTATGAATATCCATTGGGTGTAGTGAGGTTGAGTGAGAAGTCGTCCAGAGGTTGTTGCCAGGTTTCAGTGAGACAGAGAAAGTCCAGTTTATTATCCAGAATGTAGTCGTTCAGGATGATGCTTTTGTTGTTGAGGGACCGGGTATTGAACAGAGTGAGCTTCATGTTTGTTTGTACGGTGGGGATGAACTCAGGTGATTTAGCCAGGGTTTGCAGACAGGAGGTGCGATCGTGTGCGCTGGGACGATGAGTGGGAGTGCGCTGAGCCGACCAGAGTACGGGAATGAAGTCACCTGTTTGTAAGTAAACAAACTTACGACCAGAGCCTCTATGAATATATCTGGGTCGTCGCAGGAGTCCGTGGTATTTGATTGCAGAGATGCATGATGGGGTGGAGTAAGTGTTGAGCAGAAGTAGCCTTGCATCGGAGTACCTTAGAGCCATGTCAGGCAGGAGCGAAGGGGACGAGGCCAAGGTCGAGGACGAGTAGGCCTTGCCAGTGGAAGCGGCTTGCCAGAAGCGGCGAGCAAGACAGTAAAGGCCGAAGCGGCAGACGAGGCGCAGGACAGTTTCACACAAAAAGTGAAACCGACACATAAAACACAAAATAAGGGGAGCGGTAGACAAGATGGGGGGAGGGTGAAGGGCACAAACACAACATTTGAGAGCAGTGACATAGAGAGAGATGTGGGAGGGAGAGGGCTTGGTGGGGAGGTGGGAGAGTTTCAATCATATGGACACTGCAAGGACTTCCAGGAAAGAAGTTGGAATTTCAAAAAAGTGTATCTGGGGTGATTTAGTGGGGGTAGAAAATATCAAGGTTTTGGATGGGGGAAGATAAGAGATGGTGGTGAACAGCTGTTTTAAAGACCTGGAGGGAGGAGTGGGGTTGAAGGGAGTGGGAGTTTGTTCCAGAGGCAGGAGAAAAGGGGAATGAAAGAGTGAAGCTGAGCAGAGAGCCTAGATTTTGGCAGTTTAACCAAAAGAGGGTTGCTGGCAGATCTTGTGCGACCTGTAGGAATATTTGGGGGACAGAGCACAGAGAGCTGGGGGAGCAAGGCCGGAGAGGAGTCTGTCGAAGACAGAAAGACCACCAACCTGCCTGCGGTGAGTGAGTCAAAGGCCCTCGTAGTTAGCTTCATCGCGGGAGATTCCAATGATTCTGAAAGCTTTGGTTTCAACAGCGTGAAGGCGAGCTAGGTGTGAGGCAGGACCACCAGCCCAGAGGGGAGAGCAGTATTCCATTGAGCTGCGGATGAAAGCCTTGTATGTGGTGAGGAACAGTTTTGAGATCTCGCGAGATCTTGTCGGGGTGGTCACGGTTTTTCGAAGCTGTTCCACGATCTTCACGTACGCTCGAAGTTAAGTAAGTAATTGTCACAATTGTATTTTTGTCGAAACTGTATTTATCTTACGTGTGTGTACCTTTTGTGTGTCCCTCGGAAGATTCTCGGTGTTAATCTTTCATACCTGTATAAAATAGTCGAGTATTTCGTGCTGTGCGGCCGAGTTGTTGAAGCTTCCGACCTTGAGGCTTGGTTCTCTCCGGGCATCCAAAGTGGTTATTTTTTCATTCGTGTGTTTGTCAAATTTCAACTCGTTATTTTATCGTTTGCGTTATTGTTTGTTTATAGTTAGTTTTGGTTTGAATTTCCTGTAACTCGTAATTAATTAATCGTGTTCTGCTCCACGTGTGCGGCCTGTACCCCCGTCGGTGTTTGTTAACTTAAGTCCCCTACTTCGTCTTTTGCTTGGTTCTTAGATTTTTCCCTTCTACCCCGAACATAATACTCTTTGTCTAACGTTTTAAATCCCCCCCCCCCCCCAAAAAAAAAACAACAAACAAAAAAAACCCCCCAAAAACATTTATTTTCCTTTCTCCGCGTGTGCTATTGTCTCATCCTGTACTTGTGTCCAGGTGTGCTGTTCGCCCCGCCCCCATTATCTCCTTGCCATCCACCTTTTGCCCTGTTCACGTGACTCTTGGTTGGCCCTCTCGGCCCTCCCCCCGTTGGTATTTTGTGCATATAAGATTGTTCCCGGTTCTGTTCAAATATTATTTAAATATGTTTAAACTTTACTCTTCAGTGTTTGATTCAGTGGTACATTACAACACGCTGTTTTTCTTCCTATTTAAAAGGCTTTTTTCAATTTCCTTTCCAACTCATTCCACTTCAAAAAAAATAAATTCAATCTCTTATAAGTCTCCCTCATTACATGTTTTAAATTCACATTCATTCCACCCCTCCTCCATCATTCTTAATCGGATTGCTAACTTGAAAATCACAATAAACCCAATTTGTTATCGTTGTTCGTCTTTCATTAATCATCCAATTTCTAAATTTCCCTCTTGCCCCTCCCCTCCAAATCCCCCCCCTTGCCCCTACACTCCTAAACTCCTCCCTTGCCCCTCCACTCCTAAACTCCCCCCTTGCCCCTCCACTCCTAAACTCCCCCCTTGCCCCTCCACTCCTAAACTCCCCCCTTGCCCCTCCACTCCTAAACTCCCCCCTTGCCCCTCCACTCCTAAACTCCCCCCTTGCCCCTCCACTCCTAAACTCCCCCCTTGCCCCTCCCCTCCAAATCCCCCCCCTTGCCCCTACACTCCTAAACTCCTCCCTTGCCCCTCCACTCCTAAACTCCCCCCTTGCCCCTCCCCTCCAAATCCCCCCCTTGCCCCTACACTCCTAAACTCCTCCCTTGCCCCTCCACTCCTAAACTCCCCCCTTGCCCCTCCACTCCTAAACTCCCCCCTTTCCCCTCCACTCCTAAAGTCCCCCCTTGCCCCTCCACTCCTAAACTCCCCCCTTGCCCCTCCACTCCTAAACTCCCCCCTTGCCCCTCCACTCCTAAACTCCCCCCTTGCCCCTCCACTCCTAAACTCCCCCCTTGCCCCTCCACTCCTAAACTCCCCCCCTCATTCCTCCCCTTCAAAACTCCCCCCTGCCAACCCCTCCCATTCAAATCTCCCCCCATACCATTCCTCTCCAATTCTCCCTCCTCCCCCCTCCTCCTCAAAGCTGCCTCCTCCCCACTTCGTCTCCCTTCTATCTCATACCTCCACCTCCCCCAACCTTCGACTTTCCTTTGCCCCCCCTCAAACAACTCCTCACTGTGCCTCATCCCTCCACCATCAAACCTTTCGTGTTCCTCATCCTTTCCTTTCTTGTAACTCTTCTGTAATCTCTGACACACTATCAACTGCTCTCCCTACCTCCCCCTCTCATCCTTCATCTTACCCTACCCCTCCCCTCCCCTCCCCTCCCCTGTCCTGTACCCGATGCTCCCCCTCTCTCTTCATTAACGGTATGGACCTCAAACATCTGGGGCCTTCGCTCAAACCTGACTGATTTCTCCATACAGGTTGCTTCTGACAATCCAGACTTGATCTGCTTCACAGAAACTTTCCTCCATCAAGATGTCTCTGATTCCTTAATATCTCTTCCTGGTTACTCCCTCCTCCGGTATGATAGACCTGAGCCTCATCCTGGTGGTGGAGTGGCTATCTTTATCAAAAACTCTCCTCCTCACTCCTTGCACTGCCCTCTCTCCACCTCACCCCCAGGAGTACCTCTGGCTACGGCTTCCTCTCCACTCCCACCTTTTGTTCATATGTGTTCTGTACCGTCCTCCAAACAGTGATGACTCCATTTACATTTCACTCTCTGACAACATGGACCAACTTCTATCCACTCATCCCAACTCTCTCTTCCTCATATGTGGTGACTTCAACTGTCATCATGCCAGCTGGTTGGGTGTGGGTTCCTCTCTCACCAGTCATGGCACCTCAGCAAAGGACTTCTGTGACTCACTGTGATTGACACAATCTGTCAATTTCTCGACCCTGGTCTCAGCCAATGGAGTATCTTCTCTTCTAGACTTGGTTATGACAAACTTCCCTGCTAATGTCTGCTGCTCTTCTTCTGCTCCAATCGGTTCTTCTGATCATGTGCTTGTTAAAGTGGACATCTCTCTGGCCATTCTCAGAGAGCCCTCCTCAGCGTCGACGAGTCTGGCATTTCACTCAGGCTGACTGGGACGGCCTTCAAGCAGCCATCAATCATCTGGATTGGTCTCCCATCTCCACTGCCTCTGACATCAATTCTTCCTGGGAATTCTTCCAAAGCAAACTGCTCTCTCTCATGCACAGATTTATCCCATCTCGTCTTCAGTTGTCTTACCCTTCCTCCCGTCCATGGTACACTGAATCTTGTGGTGAGGCAGTTGCCCTGAAACAACTTGCCTTTGCCTCTTGGAAGGCAAATCCAACTGAAGGCAATCTCAGTTCCTTCCACCAAGCTCGGAACAAGTGTGTGTCTACCCCCAGGAGTGCCAGGAAGCACTATCTCTCCACACTCAAGAATGAACTCTCAAACCTGTCTCCTTCCTCCAAGTCCTGGTGGCGTTTGGTCAAATCCGTTTCTGGTGTTTGTTCCCCCTCCATCCCCTCCCTTACCTCAAATGGTTACACAGTTGACACCGCACGTGACAAAGCCGAATGCCTCAACTCTGTGTTTGCCTCAAAATCTTGTGTCCCAAACCCATCTCTCTCTGTTCCCACCTAACCCAGTCAAACCCAACTGCTCCTGGACTCTGTGTCCTTCTCTCCTGACAAGGTGGAGGAGTTTTTGTCAAACCTCGAATCTGATTCTGCAACTTGACCAGATGGCATCATCACACGGGTCCTAAAATCCTGCTCTGCCGCTCTATCTCACCCTCTCTCTGTTCTTTTCATCCTCTCTTTTGCTCAAGGTCATCTGCCAGCATCCTGGAAATCAGCAAACATTACCGCTTTACACAAAAAAGGTGCAAAAACAGATCCTTGCAACTCCAGACCAATCAGCCTGCTCCCAATTATCAGCAAAGTCACGGAATCCATCATTGCTTCGGGTATCAAATCCTTCCTCTTCTCCAATGGCTTGATCTCCGATCATCAATTTGGATTCAGACCAGGTCATTCTACTCTGGACATGCTGCTTCTGCTGTCTCAACAATTAGACGGGTCAATATACTGCCTGACCCCAAAAAAATTGCAAATTTTTGTTTTATGCTTATTTCTAGTAGTTTATGAAGTGGAAGACAACATATTAAAAGTTGGACAATTTTGCCGCATGGGAAAGTCCCTCAGTGACGTCAGAAAACAAGATGGCTGCCGGCAGATAAAACGTAAAAAAATTGACTGATAATAATCATCAGACCACTAACAATTTAAAGTTAATTTTGCACCAATATTTGTATTATGATCGTTGCTGGTAGTTTATGCAGTGCTAATCCTGAGACCATTCACAATTTAAAGTAAATATTTGCACAAATATATGTTCTTTGATTGTTTCTGCCAGTCTATGACATGGAAAGCAACATATAAAAAATTGGACAATTTTGACACATGTGGAAGTACCATATGACTTCTAGTCTTAGATTCCAGTTTCATCGTCCTCCTCCTCCTCCTCCTCTATGTCTGGTTCAACACTCATATTGTCACAGTTGCTGTCCTGGCAATGTCCACATGCACTGGTGCACTCTAATCCATGCTTCCTACATGAACACCTTAGTGTTTTGCACCCCCCTGAACAGTTGCAGTGAATCATCTGAAGTAGTATGTCTGGAGCAGGGCTTTTGTCTGTCATCACTGGAACAAGTTTTCCTCCTTCTACCTTCCATCCCCACTCCGTTGGCTCCATTCCACAACAAAGGCCCATCCATTCCATTACCTGGTAATAGGTCCGCAGAGAATGAAACTTGCAGGCAGCGGATGTGGGTGGCAGTCTTTCAGGAGTGACAAATGCCTTAGCCCTTGCAACCTTTTTGCAGAGAATGTTGTATCTGATCGATGCCAATGAGTCGTTCTGATTTGCTTCAAACAATGCCACCATTGCTCTGCAGCCTGCAGTTTCAATAACATCCTGACTCTGCTGTGGTTTACAGAACACCTTTGAGCTGTCTATCAGTTCCTTTTCTTTCTTGATGATTCTTTGAAACCCTGACTTCTTTCCAATCCCAAAGACACGAGACGTTGCGTCACAGCCAGTTAATGCATGAAGGAACAATATATCTCTGCAGGCTGCATTTCCAAGTATCTGCTGAAGGACTTTGATATTGTAGACATTTGATTTTGCCTTGTCAGAACGGAAATAGAGTTCAATGCAGTTTGTCTCCACCATATAGAAGAGCAGGAGGAGAAGGAGATCTGTATCTTCTCCAATGAGGGTTGTAGATCTGGAAGCCGCATTTGCGACGGCCGCTTTTGCAATCTCAACATCAGCATCTCCCTCTGCTTGGATCACCTCACAGCCTTCCTTGTGCAACACCTCTATAATCAACAGTATCATTGCCTGCTTGTTTGACTCATTCGACAGAAAGTCCTCCTTTTTCCCAACAAATTTTGTTGACTCCGTAATGTTAACCTTGGTGGCATTCTTGTTTCTATTCCGACGTTGATGAGAACAGTCCTTTGTGCTTGGCCCAGCCTCATAACCATCAAACACAACAGTAGCTTTGCCATAGTGTCGTACTGTAAATGAGGCATATTCATCTGCAATGGAACTGTAGGTGAATCCCTCTGTCCACTTTAAGCGGTGAATAAGTGATCCCCCGTCAAGAACATAGTGATCTGTTCCTGGAACTGTCTGGTTGACAGCATTGTCAGATTTGGTTGTAGCATAATTCGTTATTGCCTCCGCCAACTGTGGTTTATCTGGCTGGCGCAGGATGTTTTTTGCCTCAAAAAGAGACATTGGGTATGGGCAGAGTTCATATTTCATCACTTCACCTATCTGGAGATCTCCCGTCTGTGACACCACTAAGAACCTCTGGAATAGTAACGCTGGATCTATTGTGCGGTCCTCAGCAACTTTGACTGCCCTGCTGAATGCAAGTGTCTTGGCTTTAGAACTCCTTTTGTGTGAATAGGAGTAAGCTGGGTGATCATCCATCTTCTTGACAATGTCACTACCTACTTTGAATAGGTCATGAACATTGACATCCTCATTTGCAGTAACCCCTGTGATGATATTGCGCAATGACTTGTCATCAGAAAATGGTGTGAAGCTGTCCAGTTTTTCGGCAACTTTGCCACGATCAGCTTCATCTCGACTCACCCTGGATGTTGTCAACTCCTTATGTTGTTCACTTGTTGAGTAGCTACTCGAGGTCAGTTCTTGCATAGCAAGGTTGTAGGAGGACGATATGGTTGAAGACAGAGTCCAAACTGCTCTCTGGTGCTCTGACATCCCACTTCCTCGAGTCAGCCCCCCTTGGCTTTTCAGTGAGCGCATTAATGTCTGTTCTATCACAAGATCAGAGCCTAGGCCAGCCCAGTATTGGTCACTGCGCCGGATTACATGATAACCAGATTGGAACTTCTGATGAACCTCAGGGTTGTCATCCTCTAACGCAAGCATCTTCTCGAGATAGAGTCGAGCTGACTTCAGGTAATTGGGATGGCCAGCAGCTGCAAATATCGGCAAGCAAGCTGATATGGCTTGGAGATGCATCTCCCAGGACCCCGTCCGATCAGCTGCCACAAGTGCCCTTGCAATTCCCAACATACGCTGGTAGTTGATCCAAAGTGCACTGGTTTTCGAGTCCTTTGCAAGTTTATTCCTTTCCTGATTCAATCTATTGTCAATGAAATGAATGCACTCTGATTGCAACACAGACTCTATAGTGTCACTTTCGACAGTCTCCAGGGAAATGTACAGTCGCATACTGATAGAACCCCCCCCCCCTTCCCCCAATCAACTGGTCCCATTCCTATTAAATAAATATGCATCCCCACAACTCTAGAACCTGGAAAATAAATACCATCATACACTACAGTTGTAGGAGTACAAAATACATGTAGAATATATGGGGCAATTGTATGCATAGGCCTACCTGTCTTTTTGCTACTGCCTTGGCCTTGGTTGTATTGTACTGTATCTCCTTGGTTGTATTGTATTGTATCTCCAATGTTTACCATACAACGTTGTCCAATTGAGTCCTAATTAGGTGTAATTAACTCATTCATGTGGAGTTGTTACTCAGTCAAGCTGCACAACTACCAGTGAGGAATTAGGTCATTAGCCTACATGCTGGGAGGTCATATTGTTAAAGACATGTGTCAGGTAGCAGATGTAAACATTGTTAAAGACACGAAACAAGTGTTATAAAATGTTGCCTTTGCAGCTGGTCTCAGTGGAACAAATTAATTTATATAAACAAAAAGAAACAAAAATAAAAAACCAAAGACGTTTTCGACGTAGTGAATCGTGCATGGTTTTGTGACATTTTTATCATGTCAAAATTTTTTACTTTCCCATGGTCCATTTATGTCCAACTTTTGATATGTTCCTAAGTAAGTCTTAAAATATAAGGAAATGCAATAAAACTAAAATTTGCAATTTTTTTGGGGTACGGCTGTTCTGGTTGTATATTGACCCGTCTAAATGGATGGAGGTCCTCAATGCCAAACAGGAAATCAGAGCTGTCTCCCTTGACATATCACATGCCTTCAATACGGTCTGGCACCCAGCTCTGCTCACCGAACTCTCCTCCTATTGTATCCATGGAAATCTCCATGCATGGCTTGCGGACTTCCTCTCTTGTCGTAGTCAACGTGTGGCGCTGAATGGATTTCTCTCATCTCCCCTTTCTGTTCAGGCTGGAGTTACCCAAGGCAGTGTTCTGGGCCCTGTGCTTTTTCTGTCTTTTATCAATGATCTCTCCGACTCTGGAAAATCCTCTCTATCTCTTTGCTGATGACTCCACTCTCTGCCGCTCCATTCCTCTTCCCTCAGATTGGCAGTCTGCAGCCTCCTCACTCTCTGAAGACCTGGACAAAATCACAGACTGGTCAAACAAGTGGAACATGTCTTTCAATCCTGACAAATCTCACACTCTTACTATGTCTCTCCGAAAAGATCGACTGGACAACCCTCCCATCTACTTTCTCAACAATCCTCTCCAAGAAGTTCTGTCGCTCAAGCTTTTGGGTCTCACTATCTGCCATGATCTTTCTTGGGAAAACCACATTTCCAAGCTGGCCGCCAAAGCCAGTCACCGAGTGGGCATCCTCCGTCGTGCGAAGTCCTTCCTAGGCACACCTGAGCTCCTCACCACATACAAGGCTTTCATCCGCAGCTCAATGGAATACTGTTCTCCCCATATGGGCCGGTGCTCCTGCCTCGCACCTAGCTCGGCTTTACGCTGTTGTAACCAAAGCCTTCAGAATCATTGGAATCTCCCGCGATGAAGCTATCTCCGAGGGCCTTTCACTCACTCACTCATCGCAGGCAGGTAGGTGGTCTTTCTGTCTTCTACCGACTCCTCTCTGGCCTTGCTCCCCCAGCTCTCTGTGCGTTGTCCCCCAAATATTCCTACAGGTCGCACAAGATCTGCCAGCATCCCTCTGATGGTTAAACTGCCGAAATCCCGGCTCTCTGCTCACCTTCACTCTTTCATTCCTCTTTTCTCCCGCCTCTGGAACAAACTCCCACACTCCCTTCAATCCCACTCCTCCCTCCAGGTCTTTAAAACAGCTGTTCACCACCATCTCTTATCTTCCCCCATCCAAAACCTTGATCTTTTCTACCCCCGCTAATTCACCCCAGATCCACCGTGTTTGAAATTCCAACTTCCTTCCTGGAAGTCCTGGCAGTGTCCATATGTTTTATACCTCTCCCACCCCCCTTTCGCATACCTCCCCCCCAAAGCCCACTCCCTCCCACAGATCTCTCGATGTCTCGATGTCTTTCGGTCCCTGCTCTCAAATGTTGTGTTTGTGTCGTTCCCCCTCTCTCCCCATCTTGTCTACCGCTCCCCATGTTATATGTTTTATGTGTCAGTTTGTCTTTCTGTGTGATTAATGTTAGCTCTTTCACGAGCCTCGATCTTGTATACAAAAAAGATCATGATCATGAAAGATCATGGCAGATAGTGAGACCAAAAAGCTTGAGCGACAGAACTTCTTGGAGAGGATTATGCAGAAAGTAGATGGGAGGGTTTTCCAGTCGTTTTTTTCAGAGACATAGTAAGAGTGTGAGATTTGTCAGGATTGAATTGAAAGACATGTTCCACTTGTTTGAACAGTCTGATTTTGTCCAGGATCTGCAGAGAGTGAGGAGGCTGTAGACTGCTGATCTGAGGGATGAGGAATGGAGTGGCAGAGAGTGGAGTCATCAGCAAAGAGACAGAGGACAAATTTTTCGGAATCCGTTTTAGAAATTGAGGAAACCGTTTATCTTAGACATGACTAATGACTGTTTCTGGTTATCTTAGCCATGATTTTGTTTCCGGTTATCTTCGCCATGATAAATTACTGTTTCTGGTTGTCTTAGCGATGATAAATGACTGGTTATCTTAGCCATGCTAAATGAATTTATTTCAGGTTATCTTAGCCATGATAAATGAATTTGTTTCTGGTTGTCTTGGCCATGAAAAATGACTTTCCGGTTATCTTGGTCATGATGAATGACTTTGTTTCCGGTTATCCTCGCCATGATAAATTATTTTGTTGCCTGTTATCTTAGTCATGATAAATGACTTTGTTTCAGGTTGTCTTAGCCATGATAAATGACTTTGTTTCTGGTTATCTTAGCCATGATATTGTTATCTCGGTAGGTTAAAGGAATATCTCGAGCCAGGTAGATCTGAATAGGTAACATGCTTCGACTGTCGCGATAGGGAATCTACTTGTAATAAGTTGTGTGTTAGTCCGGTTTGTCGGGTTAAGATGTATACCTGTGAACATACCAGGATATTCGTGTGCTAGGTAGTTCGGGATTAAAGATAACAGCTACTGTGTGTCAAACCTGGTAGTCAAACCTTTGTCCCTTATGGCAATGCACACCAACATAGACACTTAGACAGGCCCTTAGCTTAACATTAAATAATTCCCTTCCCTGACAGTGACTTCGGAAGGAACAGGCAAGGAAACCAGGCCAGGACACCGCCGATGATGGCCGCTGCCAGCTGCACCTCCGGCAGGCCAAGCCACATCTAGTGCCACGAGCTATGACCACGCTGCAGGCCTGTGATTCGGTGGAGGGCACTGATTGGGTGGCGTGCCAAGGCTGATGTCACCGCCGCAAGGCTATATAGGGGCGCACCGAACAACATTTTCCGTTTTGCAGATCCAGCAGTTCTGTCTTGCACATCCGGCTCTTCTTGCTTGCGCAGCTTCCTCTGGCAGCTCAAACTCTCTTGCAGCACTCATGTTCTTTCTGGACAGCAAAGGTTTCCTCCTGGCCCACCTCCCATGTAGATCAAATTTGTGCAGCCTCTTTCTAATGGTAGACTCGTGCACTTTGACATCAACAGTGGCAAGAGCTACCTGTAGGTCCCATGATGACATTCTGGGGTTCGTAGATACTTCTTTCAGCATCTTGCGGTCTGCTCTCGGGCTGAACTTGCCTGGGCGGCCTGGCCTGAACAAGTTGGCAGTTGTTTGGAATCTTCTCCACTTGTAGATGATCTTCCGGACAGTCGAATGATTGATTTCAAATTGTTTGGAGATCTTTTTAAATCCCTTCCCAGACTCGTCGGCATCTAAAACCTTCTTTCTGAAGGCCTCAGAGAGCTCTTTTGATCTAGGCATGGTGACGCCGCACACTTCAACAATAAAGAGCAAACCAAACTGAATGTCTGAGGTTTAAATAAGACAGGTTCCTCTAAGATCCTCTCTAACGATGTTCTAATCATATGCACCTGAGCTGGTGCACCTGATTCTAATTTTAGGTATTTGACATGGTGTTAAATGTAGGGGTGTACTTACTTTTTCCACATGCGAAATTTGCATTTATGTTTATTTAAATTATACAATGGACTACAAAATGTAAATGTTTCATGATATTTGTTATATTATATCACCTTTATCTATCAATATTGTTGAAATGAAGATCAAATAGCTGTATGTTGAAATATGTTGAAAAAGTCAAACCTTTACATGGGGTGTACTTACTTTTTCACGTGACTGTATACCCTGTAACATGCACTGTTTATATATGCTTATATATCAGGAAATACTTGTTTATGACGCAATATTTGTCACTGTTTGTGTCAGTTTCCTGAGTGAAGTGTTCTTTGAAAACGTAAAACAAAAGTATAACAACTTTGAAAACGAAAGTATAACAACATTTTGAAACCAAGGTAATGAATAAAATAATAGACTGTACTTTCGTAGCATTATGGGAATATTGTATGTTACGTTTTCAGATAATAGATGAAAACTAGTATACAAGCTCCATTTTATCAAATAACAATTTCATGCCAAGAGAAATAAAATTTATCAGTATGCTGTATGCAGCTGACAATAAATCGTGTGCCGCGACAGGCAAACAATTCGTGTGAATAAATGACGCCGCTTGCAGATTTTATTATTCCAATAACAAACAACACGTCACTTTAACTTGAATTAGTTGTTCCTCATTAAATCTGCGACCAAACAGTAATAACATCGATTCCCTCGTCACAGAACTACAGGATTGCCACAGCTGACATACATCTCGCAGTGCCAGCGCACGAAGTTAGGTATGCAACATGGCGCCAGTATTTCAGTTGGCCAGACTCTCAATATACACGGCACTGCCTCTCCCTCCCAATGCCGTCTGTGCTGCACAGTAACGTCACACGCTGGAGGACGTTTTATTTATTTATTTGACGAGGGAGCGGTGTACTTTGAATGTATCTATATGTACATGTATTTTTTTTTGTTTTTATTCTTGTGATATTTGTAAGTTGACTCATTCAGCTTATGGCTGTGAAAGTCTTTTTGATATAAATCAAATATCATTGTTGTTATTATTATTACTAGGGCATGCCCGTACTATATATATATCTAAAATTATATCCCCCCCCTCTATTTACATGAAATGGTTTGGTCCATGAAATGTTTTGGTCCATTCACAACGCCAAAGCGAACGGCGAACGCTTTACATGAAATGGTTTGGTCCATGAAATGTTTTGGTCCATTCGCAACGCCAAAGCGAACGGCGAACGGCTTGCGAGTACAGTGACAATCCCCCCCCCCCCTCTATTTACATGAAATGGTTTTAATTAGTTTTAAAACATAGTTTAACGCCAACATATGGCATGCCCGTACCCGTACTATCCGTAATGGCGCACGCTCTCACAGGAGCTCCGGAAGGTCGCATATCGCAGGAAAGCGAAAGAATCGCAAATTAGTTTTAATTAGTTTTAAAACATCGTTTAACGCCAACATAGCGCCAACATAGTTTGCCGACGGGAAATAAATGAATACGCTCTCAAATGTGCCATCCGAGGCAGAGTCTGTTCGCCACGTTCGGCACACGTGATAGCTCGCTGCTCTCTGATTGGTTGAATCGTTTTTTGGACATAGCTCGGTAACTACTTCTGCGATTAATTTAAAACCTTGAAAAGGCACATCCTCGGGTCCCCAGCAATATACCTGGCAAGTTTCAAGTATATCGGACCCGTGGTTGTCGAGAAACAGCGGTCACAGACAAACAAACACACACACAGACACACACACAGACACACACACACACACACACAGAGATTGCTGGAATTATAGATAGATTATTATTATTATTACTATTACTATTATTATCATGATCTACCCAAGGTTATAGTTGGTGAGACGCAGGAGCTGGAGATGTCTTCTCCCAGAGGCTAGCCACAGCAATAATTCAGCAATTTGTGGGAATTATTACTATACTAGGGCATGCCCGTACTATATATATATCTAAAATTATATCCCCCCCCTCTATTTACATGAAATGGTTTGGTCCATTTGCAAAGCCAAAGCGAACGGCTTGCGAGTACGGTGACAATCCCCCCCCTCTATTTACATGAAATGGTTTGGTCCAAAGCGAACGGCTTGCGAGTACGGTGACAATCCCCCCCCTCTATTTACATGAAATGGTTTGGACCAAAGCGAACGGCTTGCGAGTACGGTGACAATCCCCCCCCTCTATTTACATGAAATGGTTTGGTCCAAAGCGAACGGCTTGCGGAGTTTGGTAAAGAAATCGCCATAGCGTGCACAAACGCGCAGGAAAGCGAAAGAATCGCAAATTAGTTTTAATTAGTTTTAAAACATAGTTTAACGCCAACATAGCGGCAACATAGTTTGCCAACGTGAAATAAATGAATACGCTCTCAAATGTGCCGTCCGAGGCAGAGTCTGTTCGCCACGTTCGGCACACGTGATAGCTCGCTGCTCTCTGATTGTTTGAATCGTTTTTTGGACATAGCTCGCTAACTACTTGTCCGATTAATATGAAACCTTGAAAAGGCACATCCTCGGGTCCCCAGCAATATACCTGGCAAGTTTCAAGTATATCGGACCCGTGGTTGTCGAGAAACAGCGGTCACAGACAGACACACAGAGATTACTGGCATTATAGATAGATTATAACAGGTGAGAGCTTGTGCGATTATGGGTTGATATGCTTGAGGCAAATGGCTTGTTGCTTATTTTCTCCAGATTGGCACAGACTAAGAGATACAACCTGGACAAGGGTGAGAAATTATCCTGCACAAAGTGGTCATCTCCAAATTGATACAATGGATTTTCTAGGACAATGAGAGGTCATTACTTTGCAATAATAGCCTCGATGGCTCTGGAACACCACATTTGGGAGACGCTCAGCATCAACAGTTGGGGGATGCCATCCAGATCGGCAAACTGCTTGCAAATTCACAGAAAATCCAGCAACCGTTTCTGGAGGGGACTTGGAGACCATTAACCGCCAACTTGAAAAGCAGGTTACGCTTCTCGACAATCAAATATTCGGGAGATGACCTGTGACATGGCTCGTTTGAGATTGTGCATGTTCATCCATTAACATAGAAGATGCATCATATGTTGCGTAGACGCTCAACGTACAACAAGGGATGAGAGACAGAATCGAGTGGAGTCTTGAGTTCTGCAGTAATGGATTCTATTACTTTGCCTGTGTTGTGGAGAACACCGAGCTGTTTTGGCATGATGGACCGTTATGAATTGGTTTGTACAATGTCAAGGAGGGGCAAATTGGTAAAACCTGAGCACTCATGTTGGAAGAATTGGTAACCGTAAATGGGTGGGGTGGGGGGAAGGCAATAATTTAATGGGCAAACCATTACCATATCTCGCATTCAGAGGCAGATTAACCACAATTTAGAAGGGTGTGGTGTGGGTCAAGAAGATGACGAAAAAGAAAGAAAGATGTGTTTGGGAGTGATCAAAGAGTCTAGTGCAGTGCAGTGAGCGAGGGAGATTAATTAGCCCGTTCCCCACACCGCAACAAATGGGGTTTTGCAATTTTGCTATCACTCGTATGCGTGTCTGTCCAGGCCATAACTCTTTTACCATTTGAGCTTTTTGTCATCAAATTTTCAATGAACACTTTATGTGAATATGGAGAAGGCAAATTAATAATTGGGTCAAAATGTCATTGACAAAGTCACATTGAGTACAAATTGGCCTCGTTAGCCCTTCCACCACTTCATCTTTTCTACCCCCACTAATTTCGGTCCCCTTGTGTTTTATACCTCTCCCCCCCCCCCCCCCTCCCCCTCCCACGCCTCCTGCCCCCAAGCCCTCTCCCTCCCACACTTCTCCCTGCTCTCAAATGTTGTGGTTGTGTGCTTCCCCTTCTCTCCCCATCTTGTCTTCCGCTCCCTCTTTTTGTATATTTTGTTTGTCTGGTTGATTTGTTTGTGAAATAAATGTTAGCTCTTTCACGAGCCTCGATTCAGTAAACAAAAAAAACAAAACAAAAAAAAACAAACCACAACACGAAGCGAGACAGCTACGTTTTGTAATCGCCTGTTTTTTTGTTTTGTTTGTTTTTAAACAATTTGAGCCTTTGTCAAATTTTAAACAAACTTTTATTATATGAATATGGAGAGAATCGATTAATAAAATGTATATTTGCCGATTGTTTTTGTCAAGTTTATTTTTAATACAAAGCAGATGTGCATGGGCTTGTGTTTTGGAACACTTTGTCGTTATTACTGGAGCAAGTGTGAAAATAAATGTTCATGTTTTGGGACTGTTTGGTCACTTTTTCCTCTGTCTAAGCCTCCTAACTTGTACTTTCACCCTATTGTCTTTTTCCAGTATGATGAGCTTGTTCCAGCATCTCTAACGACAAAGTATGGAGGATTTTACATCAATTCTGGAACGCTGCAGTTTCGCCAAGCTTCAGATTCTGAAGACGAATGTGGTAGTTCAGGAAAGCGTAAGAAGTCAACAAAGGTATGTTATAAAGAGCGATTGTAAATTAATAAGTGTTAATTGTTGTAAAAATTGCTCTGCTTTATTTAATCAAGTCTCCTTTTAGTCCTGAGCTACAAACAATCTTGCTTTGCTTCAACTCTGGCAGTGCATGTGGTGATTACTGCTGAGCACTTGTGATTAACTTGAATGATTTAACGAACATGAAGAATGAGTGGTGCTTTATCTGTCTGGACTTGTCTGTGGTTGTTGTGGAAGCCTCGTGGCATCATCTGAGTAATTTTGACACCCTGTGGATGTTTTGTAATCATCGTCATCATCGTCATCATCATCATCATCATCACCATCATCATCACCATCATCATCATCATCATCATCATGCATTTTCCCTGCTAGAGCGGGGGTTAGCCTTGCGGTCCCCATGACAATCTTCTCCATTTTGCCCTATTTTCTGCATCTCTCCTTGTTAACCTAACCCCCTTGCCCGCATTTCTTCTCCCACCATCTTTAGCCAAGTCTTTCTCGGTCTTCCCCGTCCTCTACTTCCTTCTACATTCATTTCCATCACTCTTCTCAAGCAGTCACTTTCATCCTTCCTCAACACATGACCAAACCACCTCAACCTGTTCCTCTTCACAGCATCAATCACAGGCTCTATTCCCATCATCTTTCGCAATTCATCATTTGTCTTCCTCTCTCTCAACGATACTCCGCACATCCACCGAACCATTCGCGTTTCCACCCTTTCCAGCCTTCGTTGCTGCTCTACATTCATGCCCCATGTCTCGCTCCCATAAATCATAACACTTCTCACACATGCAGCATACACCTTTCCCTTCAGCTTCAACGACACTCCCCTCCTCATCAGCACGCCAATCAGTCCCCGAAACCTCTTCCATGCACATCTCACTCCAGCAACCGTTGCCGAGTCTTATCCACCTTCTCCATTCAGCATGTCTCCGAGGTAGCAAAATGTTTTCACACCTTCCAGATTCACGCCGTCTCCAAGATCCAACTCAACATTTCCTCAATCTGCAGCTCCCTCTGTGCACACCTTACATTTGAATGTAGCTGCTACACTGGTTAATGACCCTCTCAGACCACTACATTTTTGATGAACCCACTCAGCGCACATTGTACATTGAATAGAGTTCACTCCGACACCCTTCCTGCACACAGCACACGGCCACTTCCCAGTTCTTTCCACCTCACCACATGCTTTACCACTTGCCATCACCTTCGTCTTTCCTATATTCACCTTCAGACCTTTTGTCTCCATACATTCCTTCCACTTGTTCACCTTTTCCTTCAGTCCATCCATACTTTCCGCAATCAACACCAGATCATCTGCATACAACAACTCCCACGGTAAACCCTCCTTTACGTTCTGAGCCAGCACCTCCATCACAGCTACAAATAGTAGTGGACTTAGTACCGACGCCTGATGCACTCCCAGTTTCACCTCAAACTCACCACTGTTCCTGTCCTTCGTCCTTACAGCTGTGCGTGCTCTTTTGTACATTGCCATCACTGCTCTGATCAACCATTCCTCCACTTCTAACTTCCTCAATGTCCATGTCAATACTTCGCGTGGAACCCCATCGAATGCTTTCTCCAGATTAACAAACCCAAGAAACAACTTCTTCCTCTTCTCCATGTACTTCTCCTGCAACTGCCTCACAATAAAAAGCGCGTCTGTCGTTCCTCTTCCTGGCATAAATCCAAACTGCATTTCCTCGATCTTCACCTTCTTCCTTATCCTCCTCTCCAACACCCTTTCCAATACCTTCATTCCATGCTCCAATAACTTTATCGCTCGGTACGAGCCACACTCCAGAGGGTCACCTTTCCCCTTGTATAGAGGGACGAGGGTACTCAGTTCCCAATCCACTGGAATGCGGCCTTCTTTCACCACCAGATTACAGATCTGTCATTCTCTTCACACCCCAACTTCCTGCTGCCTTCAACATATCTCCCACAACTCCCGTCGGCCCTCCCGCTTTTCTACTCTTCATTGCTTTTATCGCCTCCGCAACCTCCTTCTCAGTTATCTTCTCTGCCGGTCCAAAAACTGGGTTACTCTCTATGTTGCCAACCCATTCATTTTCTGTATTCAACAGCATTTCCATAGATCTTTTCCATCTTCCTTTAATTCCATCTGGGTCCACAACGATTTGTCCCACTTCATCCTTCAAGCAACTCACCCCCATCACATCACACCTCTTTCGCTATCTGCCTTGCAATCCTGAAACCGCTCTCTGACCCTCTTCCGAATCCAAGCGTTCTCCGAACATTTTCCTCCATGCCTCCTTCGCCTTTGCTACCTCTTCCTTTGCGGCCTTCTTGGCTGCCTTATAACTTTCATGCTCTGCTTTTTCTGCTCCCGTACCCTTCGCCTTCTACCACTCCCTGAACTTCTTCCTCTTCTCATCAATCCTCTTTCCAACTTCATCATCCCATCACCCTGTTTCCAAGTGCCTCGGTGGTCCTTTTGTCAATCCACATACCTCACCAACGGCTCCCAACAGACTATCTTTCATTGACATCCAACCACGTTCAAGCTCAACCACATCATCCTCTACCCTACTCAGCCTCTCTTTTAATCCCTCCCTTACTGTCACCTCTTTCAACCTCCACACCTTCGTTCTCGGTTGGTACTTCACCCGCCGAGCTCTCCTCGCACCTTTCACCCTTATGTCGCAGACAACCAAGTGGTGCTGTGAAACAGCCTCCTCCCCCGGGATCACCTTTGTGTCCCGTAGGTGCCCCCTATCTCACCTACGCACCATCAGGTCGTCAACGGTTGTCGTTGACCCACCTGACGTGTATGTAACAAGCTTATTATCCTCTTTCTGGAACCGAGTATTACAAATCAACAAATCAGCTCCATCAGCAAACTCCAAAATCCTTTCACCTTCTCCATATCTCACACCATATCCATAACCCCCATGAACTCCCTCAAAACCGTCCATACTCCTTCCCTCATGTCCATTTAGGTCTCCTCCTACCACAACAACTTCCTCATCTTTCACGTTTTCCATCAGTTTCTCTATCGCACACCAGAACTTGTCCTTCTCTTCATCGCTCCGACCAACTTGCGGAGCATATCCCGAGATGACGTTCACCAAGAGCTTTCCAATCATCATTTTCACCATCATAAACCTATCACTCACTCTAGTCACACTCACCACACTGTCTACAAACTCTTCAGAAAACAGGACACCAACACCATTCACGCCCTCCGGGCACCCTTGCCACACAAACTTGTATTTCTGTTCCTGCCTACCCTTCACCATTCTCACACCACTTCCCTTCCATCTCGTCTCTTGCACACAACATATGTCCACTCTTCTTCTGACCAATACTTCCACCACTTCTCCTGATCTCCCTGTCATTGTCCCTACATTGCATGTCCCAAACCTCAGAAACCGATCTCCACTTCGGGCTGTACCCTGCCCATATGTAGTTGTAATTGTCATGGTTCTCTTTTTTAGGCAATGTTTTTTTTTATGGCCGGATGCCCTTCCTGTCGCCAACCCTCTTTGTCGCCTCTTACGACACGCAGGGATACGGTGTACCTATTCTAACCAGGGTACACACTGGGATCATCATCATCATGTAATCCACAATTCACCTCCATGAATGCTTCACTGACTCCAGTATGCCGCAATGTAAAAGTTTGTTAATTTAAAGAATGCAGTTGATGAGAACAGATGAGGAGTGTGTGTGTGTGTGTGTGTGTGTGTGTGTGTGTGTGTGTGTGTGTGTGTGTGTGTGTGTGTGTGTGTGTGTGTGTGTGTGTGTGTGTGTGTGTGTGTGTGTGCGTGCGTGCGTGCGTGCGTGCGTGCGTGCGCGCGCGCGCCATTTCCATATGGGGGTGGGGGTCTCACGAGAAAGAACTGAGACCGACCAGGTCTAAAAACGTATCCACCGCTGTTGGTGCGTGCGTGCGCCAATCCAGAGACTGGATCATTTGTTGCACCGGTTTTGACCTCTGTACCGTAATTATTTAATTATCTTAACCTTTGAACATGGTCCCACTCACCTGTCATATCATGTTGTACAGAAACGAGTCCCCTTCCCTTCCCCCCCCCCCACTTCCCCCTTAACTGTCACCTCTCTCTCACCCAAACGTACATAGAACTTTGCTTTTATTCTCTTTGCCATTTTTCTAAACATTCAAATAATTCCTTTATGTTCTGAAGAAGAAGAAAAAGGAGTCTGAAGAAAAAACTTTAAAGAAGAGAAAAAGAAAAGAAGAAGTGGATAAAGAAAAGAAGTTGAAAAAACTCAAGGCATCAAAGTTAATGGGGTGAGTTTTTGTGCTTTGCCTCAGCTGGATTTGCAAGGGGGTTTTTTTTCCCCCTTCAACAGGATAATTCATCTATTTTAATATTGAGTGCATTTGAATTTGAAGTCGGTTTGAATCTCATTTTCCAAGCTCAGATTTCCATTGTTTTCCTTTCTGTTCCTCCTTTTGTTTCATGTCACGTGGCATTCTCTTATCTTCCCTTCCAAATTTCAAATTTCCAACAAAGAATCTGTTGATCTCCACCTCCTCCTTCCCCACGATCAGACAGGTTGATCTGCCCCTCCCACGATTGAATGGTTTAATTTCTCCTCCACCCTCCCATGATTGAATGGGTTTTTTTTGTCGTCGTCCCCCCCACCCCCCCCCCCCTCCCATTATCTCCTCTGATTTGATACACCTGAACCCCGTCTTAGCGGCATACTTGCAATTTACATCAAGAACTGAATTTCTCACTGATCATGTCCTGATCATACACCTCCCAAACCCCTGGAGTATCTATGGCTGTGACTTCCCCTCTGCTCCCACCTCTTGTTCATCTGTGTTTGACTGTCTTTCAAACAATGACGACTCTATCTACATCTCTCAGACAACATGGACAAACGTTTAACCACTCATCCCAACTCTCTTCCTTGTATGTGGTGATTTCAATCTTTACCATGCAAAGTTTCTGGGTGTTGGTACCTCTCTCACCAGCCATGGCACTTCAGCAAAGGACTTCTGCGACTGTGGGACTGACTTTGTCTGAAGTTTCTGACCTGAATTTCTCCCAATGGCAAATCCTCATTTCTGGACTTGGTTATGATGAACTTTTCTGCAATTGTCTCCTGCTCTTCCTCTGCTTCAATTGGTTCATCTGATCACATGTTTGTGAAAGTCAACATCTGTGACCATTCTCATCAAGCTGCCTCAGCGTCCGGCGAGTCTGGCAGCTCACTCAAGCAGATAAGCAGGGGCTGCAAGCGGACATCTCTCTTCAGGACGAATCTGCCATATCTACAGCCCCTGATATTTACTCGGCCTCTGAATTCTTCCACAGAAACATTCTCTCTCCCTCTCTCACTCGAATGCACAAATTAATCCCATCTTGTCTTCAGTTATCCTATTCATCTTCCCGTCCATGGTACACTGAATACTGTGGTGAAGCATTTGCTCTGAAACAACGTGCCCTTCTCTTCCTGGAAAGCAAATCTAACCGAAGGCAATCTCAGAACATTACACATTGCCCACAACAAGCTTGTGGCCATTATCAGGAGAGCCAGAAAATAACATCTGTCCAACCTCAGGATTGAACTTTCAAACTTGTCCTCTTCCTCCAAAACCTGTTGGCACTTTATCAAGTCTCTCTCTTTTGTATGCTCTCCCTACATCGCTTCCCTGACTTTAAATGGCACCTTCAGCCGACACCGCTTGTAAGAAAACCGAATGCCGCAATTCTGTCTTTGTTTCAAAATCTTGTCCTCAGCCTCTCTCTCTGTACCCACCCTTCCCAGTTGTACCCGATTGCTCCTGGAGTATGTCTTTTGTTGCTGAGAAGGTGGAGAAAGTTAGCCACTGGACCGGACGGCATCAGCTCACTTGCCCGAAAAACATGCTCTGTTGCTCTTGCACATCCTCTCTCTGCTCCTTTCACCCTGCCATTTACCTGAGGTCATTTTCAATCTGCTTGGAAATCAACCACCATCACTGTTCATTACATAACAAGTACAAAAAGTTTTAATTAAAACAAAAGCCGCGTCGATGTTACACAATGCCTAGATGCAGCTGTGCCTATAACGTCGATGTTATAGGCACAGGACATTCCTATTGATTCGATTACTTGATGTTATTTTTGTGCAAAGTGAAAATATATCTCGGCAATTTCCCGTGTGTGGCGACGAATTTTTAATATATCTCGGCATTTTCCCATCTGTTATTTCAGGCGGTGTATGACTGACCATGCCACGATTTAAAAAAAAAAAATCTCGGCAATTTCCCGTATGTGGCGACACGTGAACGAAGCTATGCTCCTCTCTCCACATTATTGTGACGTATAAATTAAATATTTCATCGTGACGATTGTCATCAAATGGACGAATTTTTAATATATCTCGGCATTTTCCCGTCTGTTATTTCGGGCGGTGTATGACTGACCATGCCGCGATTTAAACAAAATATATATATCTCGGCATTTTCCCGTCTGTTATTTTGGGCGGTGTATGACTGACCATGCCGCGATTTAAACAAAATATATATATCTCGGCATTTTCCCGTCTCTTATTTCGGGCGGTGTATGACTGACCATGCCGCGATTTAAAATATATATATATCTCAATGGACTTGAAGTTACAGGCCTTTGAGAATTCATTTCGTTCTATAAACGGCAACTTTCATCAGATTTTCTTCCCGTTTTTTTTCAACAGAGTCTAAAACTATGTTAGCGACTGAAAAATGAAATGATATATCGAATTTGATTTGAAAGAAAACTGTGTGAGAGAGGAAGACACCACGGGCCTACAAAACAGGCCTCAAAGCTATGCGAGTTAATAAAATGGTGGATATTTGTTTATATGAAGCCTCTCCCAAAATGGGTGGAGCTATGGTTCCCAGAATGGGTGGAGCTTTGAGGTTTTGTCTTCTCTGCAAGAACAAGAAGAACAAGAACAAGAATAACAACAACAACAGCAGAGGGCACTCTATTAGCAGCGTCTGCGACGCGTCTAAAAAGGTGCAAAAGCCGATACCCTTAACTAAAGACCTATTGGCGTAAGCAGGTCGCAAGATCATCATCAATCATCAGCAAGGTTGTGGAATCCATCATCGGAGTTGACATGAAATACTTCCTTTTCACAAACGGCCTCATCTCAGATCATCAATTTGGATTCAGACCTGATCACTACATTGGACATGCTGCTCCTACT
Organism: Myxine glutinosa; assembly: GCF_964187855.1. Lineage (NCBI taxonomy): Eukaryota > Metazoa > Chordata > Myxini > Myxiniformes > Myxinidae > Myxine > Myxine glutinosa. The sequence goes on along the minus strand of NC_136265.1, from coordinate 1,344,041 downwards.
CACCTAGCAATAGAGGGAGACCTTCAATGTCAGAGATGAGATCAAGGCCGTCTCTCGTGACATATCTCAAGCTTTCAATGCAGTCTGGCATCCCACCTTGCTCTCCAAACTGTCTGCCTATGACATCCAAGGCCAACTCCACACATGGTTTACTGACTTCCTCTACTTTCAGAGCCAACTTGTGGCTCTCAACAGAATCCTTAAACCTCCTCTCCCTCCCTGTCAAGGCTGCAGTGTCTCAATGCAGTGTTCTGGGCCCAGTCCTCTTCCTGATCCTCATCAATGATCTCTTTGACTCTCTTGGAAATCCCCTTTATCTATTTGCTGATGACGCCATCCTCTGCAGTGACATCCCTCATGCTTCATCCTTCAGACAGACAGACAGGCAGACAGGCAGCCTGCAGCCTCTTTCCTCACTTCAGACCTTCAAAAAATTCAAAAGCTGGCCAAACACTTGGAATATGTCTTTCAATCCTGACAAATCACCCACTTTCACTATCTCTCTCCAAATGGACTTCTGGCAAACCCTCCTATCGACTTTCTGAACATTCGTACACCTGCCTTAAAATTTCCAGGTTTTCTTTCTTGAGAGTTTGCTTCTGTAAGGGGTGTTGCAAAACATTTTACCTCCCCCCCCCCGCCCCCCCGAGAACCGGTTACGGTTGTGCACGCATTCGGGGAAAAACAGGTAAAATGTTTTGCAACACCCCTTATCCATCTCGTCCACCTCATGCATCCTCCGCTTCACCTCTTTCCTGCATACTCTTATTAGTCCCCTACCGGTGTACACCGGAGGGGACTATAGGTTTGCACGCCGTCAGTCCGTCAGTCCGTCACACAAAGAACAGTTTTCCGGACTTTCTTTCTAAACGCTTTATGCTAATGATTTCAAACTTGGCACATGGTATCCTCATGATAAGTTACAGATTAATTTCGAACTTCACGATGTTTCGATCATTTTGGACAAAGTTATGGCACTTTGAACTTTCGGAATTCTGATAATTCTGATGATCCTTTAACTCAGTGCCATTTAAAGGTTTAATTTCCTTTAAAAAAGATTTTCGCTGCAATAATAGGACCGATTGAGATCAAATTCTCACCGTAGGGGGGACTCGGTCTGTAGAATATCTTAATGGTAATTATGACGTCACAGGTCACGTGGTTCGGCCGCCATATTGTTTTTCGTGAAAACACGAAAACCCCTTTTTCTCTGCAACGGCTGAACAGATCGAGGACAAACTTTGCAGGCAAAATCGCATACCCATGACGAGCAAAAAAGTCAACGAGCATGACGTCATGCGTCACATGGTTTCAGAGTTATGTCGTTTTTAAGCATGAACCTTTAAAACCGAGCTCCTCCCTCATTTTTGATCCAATCTAGGGGAAACTACACAGATCTGTTCAGCATGTCAGTCTCCTAAAATGTCCTTTTGGTCTACTAAAATGTCCTTTTGGAATTTGCGATAGGGCACGTGGTTTGGCAGATATCGTTAATTGAACGAAAATATTAAAAAAATGGGTATCTCTTGAATCGCGAGTACCTCAGACCGTGAGTTGGTAATTACAGAATTCACACAGTGCAATACGTGCAGGCCGCTCCACGGAGCGAACTTGCGGGCTTAACGAGGCGAGGCGTGACATGTCTCAGCATACCTCAGATGAAGTTTGAAAACCAGCATCATCCGTGCATAAATTTGCATATTCGATCATTTTTGACAAAGTTATGGCACTTTGAACTTTGGGAATTCTGATAATTCTGATGATCCTTTAACTCAGTGCCATTTTAAGTTTTAATTTCCTTTAAAAAAGATTTTCTCTGCAATAATAGGACTGATTGAGATCAAATTTTCACCGTCGGGGGGACTCGGCCTGTATAATATTTTAATGGTAATTATGACGTCACAAGTCACGTGGTTCGGCCGCCATATTGTTTTTCGTGAAAACACGAAAACCCCTTTTTCTCTGCAACGGCTGAACAGATCGAGGACAAACTTTGCAGGCAGAATCGCATACCCATGACGAGCAAAAATGTCAGCGAGCATGATGTGATGCGTCACGTGGTTTCAGAGTTATGTCGTTTTTAAGCATGAACCTTTAAAACCGAGCTCCACCCTAATTTCTGATCCAATCGAGGGGAAACTTCACAGATCTGTTCAGCATGTCAGTCGACTAAAATGTCCTTTTGGAATTTGCGATCGGGCACGTGGCTTGGCAGATATCGTTAATTGAATATATATGAATGAATGATCGTTTTAAGGCCATTTTCCCCGCTAGAGCAGGGGTTAGCCTTGCGGGCCCCATGACAATCATGGTTCCCTGTTTGAGGCAATGTTTTTATGGCCGGATGCCCTTCCTGGCGCCAACCCTTAGTCGCCTTTTGCAATGTGCAGGGATACGGTGTACCTATTCTAAACCGGGGTACACACTGGGATCATTCATCCCAGCAAGCTGGTACTCAATTTGCCGACCTCGGAAGGATGACAGGCTGAGTCAACCCCCCTGGTGTTAATTTAGCGATCGACCAGGATTCAAACCCAGGATTCTAGGATCCCATGCCGGCACCCGAACCGCAAAGCCAACACCAGGCTTAGTTAATTAAAGTTAATTAAACGAAAATATTTAAAAAATGGTTATCTCTTGAATCGCTAGTACCTCAGACCGTGAGTTTGTAATTCCATAATTCACACAGTGCAATACGTGCAGGCTGCTCCACAGAGCGAACTTGCGGGCTTAACGAGGCGAGGCGTGACACATGTGTCTCAGCATACCTCAGATGAAGTTTGAAAACCAGCATCAACCGTGCATAAATTTGCATATTCAATCATTTTTGACAAAGTTATGGCACTTTGAACTTTTGGAATTCTGATAATTCTGATGATCCTCTAACTCGGTGCCATTTTAAGTTTTAATTTCCTTTAAAAAAGATTTTCTCTGCAATAATAGGACCGATTGAGATCACATTTTCACCGTAGGGGGGACTCGGCCTGTCGAATATTTTAATGGTAATTATGACGTCACAGGTCACGTGGTTTGGCCGCCATATTGTTTTTCGTGAAAACACAAAAACCCCTTTTTCTCTGCAACGGCTGAACAGATCGAGGCCAAACTTTGCAGGCAAAGTCGCATACCCATGACGAACAAAAAAGTCGGCGTGCATGACGTCATGCGGCACATGGTTTCAGGGTTATGACGTTTTTAAGCATGAACCTTTAAAACCGAGCCCATCCCTCATTTTTGATCCAATCGAGGGGAAACCACAGATCTGTTCAGCATGTCGGTCGACTAAAATGTCCTTTTGGAATTTGCGATAGGTCACGTGGTTTGGCAGATATCGTTTATTAAACGAAAATATTAAAAAAACGGATATCTCTTGAATCGCTAGTACCTCAGACCGTGAGTTGGTAATTATATAATTCACACAGTGCAATACGTGCAGGCTGCTCCACGGAGCGACCTTGCGGGCTTATCAACGAGGCGAGGCGTGACACACATGTCTCAGCATACCTCAGATCAAGTTTGAAAACCAGCATCAACTGTGCATAAATTTGCATATTCGATCATTTTTGACAAAGTTATGGCACTTTGAACTTTGGTAGGGGACATGTATTGCAGCGCAATACTCAGAATGCTTGTTTGTGCAAGTCTCCCTCTTTTATCCTTCAACCCTGCTGTTGGTGTGCCCCTCTTTATATTCTTCTGTTGTGTGCTGATCCGTTCATTGATCGAGCTCTTCCACGAGCCTTGACATTTATCCCAAAAAATTAATAAAACGCTTTCTTGATCTGAACACTGACTTCATACTTGTTAACAGCGATAATGTTTGTTCTCTGCCTCTCACAGACAGGTAAGCAGTCTGGTGTTATTTGCAGGAAAAGAGCAACAAAAGTGACATTTCCAGAACGGCTGCTCGGTTTATAACAAAGTTGTGCTCAAAGCAGAATTGCCTTGTATCTTGAAATGCTGTCAAAAGTAATTTCCTACTTGTCAGAGAGGCAATTAGTGTTCTCCAGTATTGTGTGATTAATGTGTGTTGGAAATGTAGAGGATGTTGTCAATACTTTGTTCTGAGCTTGCGTGGCCAGAAAACTAGACTATCCAAAGGCGTTATTTCAAGCGTTGACTTTAAACTTCTGAAATGTAAAAGAGTAGATTTATGAATAAATAGTTATGAAAAGAGCTTCACCCACCTTGACTGGGTGCAATAAAACTTTTGCAAGCCCATTTCCCAAAACCACCCTGGTGGTCCTGGGAGGGAATGTGGGGGGAAGGGAGCAGTGTGACACCATCCCTGACTCTTCGCGTGAGCGTCGCTGCAGCCAGGGCTGAGCTGCGCCTCGACTTTGCTCTCAGCAGACCAGACCAGATCAGACCAGACCAGGCGCGAAGACCAGACCAGATCCGTTGATCCGTGACACCACAACAACCCAAACCGTGACGATGACCCACGACTACCCGACCCGACCCGTGGCGGAGACCCGACGCGCGACCCGACGCGCGACCCGACGCGCGACCCGACGCGCGACCCGACGCGCGACCCGACGCGCGACCCGACGCGCGACCCGACGCGCGACCCGACGCGCGACCCGACGCGACGCCCGACGCGACGCCCGACGCGACGCCCGACGCGACGCCCGACGCGACGCCCGACGCGACGCGACGCGACGAGCGACGCGACGCGACGACGCGCGGCCCGACGCGACGACGCGTGACCCGCGGCCCGACGCGACGACGCGTGACCCGCGGCCCGACGCGACGACGCGTGACCCGCGGCCCGACGCGACGACGCGTGACCCGCGGCCCGACGCGACGACGCGTGACCCGCGGCCCGACGCGACGACGCGTGACCCGACGCGCGGCCCGACCCGACCCGACGCGACGCGACGACCCGACCCGACGCGACGACCCGACCCGACCCGACGCGACGACCCGACCCGACGCGACGACCCGACCCGACCCGCGATGACCCGACCCGACACGCGATGACCCGACCCGACACGCGATGACCCGACCCGACACGCGATGACCCGACCCGACACGCGATGACCCGACCCGACACGCGTCGACCCGACTCGACCCGACCCGACGACGCGATGACCCGACCCGACACGCGACGACCCGACCCGACCCGACCCGACGACGCGACGGGACTCGACCCAGAAGAAGTCCAAGAAAAGTGACACTGTTACCCACAGATTATCCCCACTAATGTGGTTAGCACTACCTCTGCTAAGCCTTACCCTGTAGCTTTTGCGGTGCCATTTACATTGTCTCAGCGTTACCTCCTGGCGAGACCTGAGATGCACCCCCTCGCTTACCCTCATCCTAACCCATATCCTCATGTGGGTGGTGCTACCACACTGGCTGAAGTCCCCTCACCCACTCACGACACTTTTCTCTTTCTAAAATAGATTTTTTGTGTTTTCACATGATCGCATTGTTGATGTTTGCATTTGTGTTTTCATTGGGACGTTTTCTTTGTTTAATGATTGTTGTTGCAAATTGATAATGAAAAATCGGTTTTGTTCCTGAAGTTCATTTTCCAGGTTTCGGTGTGTGTTCTGATGACGACGATGCAAATGTTTCCAAAAAAGAAAAAGCAGAAAACTAAATTGATTCATATTCTCCGCAGAATTACGGCGTTGAATGCAAATAAACAAGAAAAGAAGTCCAAGAAAAGGGTAAAAGGTGCCTTAACTCTGGCTGAAATGCTGCAGCGCTTCCAGAAGGAGAAAGAGGCCATGAGGAACGCCGAATCCACAGAGCAGCCTCCTCCTAACACAGACCTTGCTGCTGGCAGCAAACAGGAATCGTTCTCCTTGCCGCCTGTGGCGGCAGACAATGCCTTCAATCTGTGTGTTAATGTCAGTGATGTGGAGTTGATGCTGCAAGCAGATCATGCCGTTCAGACTCTAAATTGTTTGGACTTGGATTTAGACAGCCTTTTGGAAGAGTCACCATCGGGAAGCCCCGTCCAAGAAGGTGACGGCCAAAGTGTATACGTGATTCCGGGCCTGCCGGAAGGGTTGCCCTCACCGCTCGAGAAGAAAATCAAACAGTTGTCCGAGGTGAGATGGTATTTTTACTTTTCTTGCAAATTATTTTCTTTGTGAAGTGCTTTGAGATTGTTTTTTTTAATGGAAAGAACTCGATAACAAATGGATCAATTTTACCCTTCGGACTCTTGAATAGGAAAAGGCTCGTAAATTGTGAGTAAAATAAATGTGCAATCAGCTGTTTTTTGTACACCGCTCCTTTCCTATGCCATCTTCAGGTGCTGCATGACATCATTGGCGGGCACTTAAGGGGGCCCGGCAATGATGCGCACTGAAGGGGAGTACTCAGTTTTCACTGCGGTTGTTTGTTTTCTTGTTTGTTCGTCCGGGCGATATCTCAACCATCCTTTGAGCTAGGAAGCTGAAATTTTGACACGAGCGCCAGTGCTTTGGCAAAAACAGTGTGTGTGTATGTATATACAGTCACGTGAAAAAGTAAGTACACCCCATGGAAAGTTTTGACTTTTTCAACATATTTCAACATACAGCTATTTGATCTTCATTTCAACAATATTGATGGATAAAGGTGATATAATATAACAAATATCATGAAACATTTGCATTTTGTAGTCCATTGTATAATTTAAATAAACATAAATGCAAATTTTGCATGTGGAAAAAGTAAGTACACCCCTACATTTATCACTACTTCAAATACCTAAAATTAGAATCAGGTGCACCAGCTCAGGTGCAAATGATTAGAACATCGTTAGAGAGGATCTTGGAGGAACCTGTTTTATTTAAACCTCAGGCATTTAGTTTGGTTTGCTCTTTGTTGTTGACGTGTGCGTTGTCACCATGCCGAGATCAAAAGAGGTCTCTGAGGCCTTCAGAAAGAAGGTTATAGATGCCTACAACTCTGGGAAGGGATTTAAAAAGATCTCCAAACTATTTGAAATCAATCATTCGACTGTCCGGAAGATCATCGACAAGTGGAGAAGATTCCAAACAACTGCTAACTTGTTCAGGCCAGGCCGCCCCAGCAAGTTCAGCCCGAGAGCAGACCGCAAGATGCTGAAAGAAGTCTCTACGAACCCCAGAATGTCATCATGGGACCGACAGGTAGCTCTTGCCACTGTTGATGTCAAAGTCCACGAGTCTACCATTAGAAAGAGGCTGCACAAATTTGATCTACATGGGAGGTGTGCCAGGAGGAAACCTTTGCTGTCCAGAAAGAACATCAGGGCAAGACTAAATTTTGCCAATGAACACCAAGGCAAAGACCAGCACTTCTGGAACAGTGGAATAATGTGCTCTGGACAGATGAGTCAAAGGTAGAGCTATTTGGCCACAGTACCAGAAGACATGTTTGGCGAAAACCAAAAGACAGCATTTGACCACAAGAACCTGATACCAACTTGAAAGCATGGTGGTGGAAATATTATGGTTTGGGGCAGCTTTGCTGCATCAGGGCCTGGGCAGCTCACCATCATAGAATCCACTATGAATTCTTCATTGTACCAGACGGTGCTTGAGGATAATGTGAGGCCATCTGTCAGAGAGTTGAAGCTCAACCGAAGGTGGACCTTGCAACATGACAATGACCCTAAACATATCCGTAAATCCACCAAGGAATGGCTGAAAAGAAAGAAATGGAGGGTTCTGGAATGGCCAAGTCAAAGCCCGGATCGAAATCCCATCGAGATGTTGTGGGGGGATTTGAAACGAGCCGTGCATGCAAGAAACCCCTCAAACATTGCACAGCTGAAAGAATTCTGCATGGAGGAGTGGGCAAAAATTTCTCCCTGTCGATGTCAGAGACTGGTAGACGGTTATAAGAAACGCATACTTGAGGTTGTTTCTGCGAAAGGGGGCAATACCACCTATTAGAGCCAAGGGTGTACTTACTTTTTCCACATGCAAAATTTGCATTTATGTTTATTTAAATTATACAATGGACTACAAAATGTAAATGTTTCAAGATATTTGTTATATTGTTGGGGTTTTGAGAACCCTGCACTTGTAAATTGTTGTAAATATACCCTTTGTAAATAATTCTCTTTGTGAATACCTCCATTTCATTGTTAAGATCAAAGGTCGTCCCCTAGTTAATCCATGAACAACACGTAGCGAACCATAGGCCCTCTTCGTAGTTATTTCATTATTATGTGTTTCAGGTAAGGCTGTGTTTCCAATAGTTTGACTCTACGTTGCATTAATCAAATAAGATAGGCCCCATTCGGTCCATTTGCTCTCCCTCTCCCAATTGTGGTACGTGCCTCTGCCAGCCGCAGCCGCCTCAGCGCTCGCCCCAGACGCCATTGCCCATGTGCTCCATCTCGGAGAAGAAGGGGGGAGGAGCCGCCAAATCACGGACGTGGCACGTCGTCATCATCGGAGGTGGAGTCAGCCAGCCCTAACCACCAACCAGCACCGCGGTGAGCGAACCGGTAGGCGTGCCCTCGCAGCCCGCGGCTTGATACGGCCACGAGTCATAAAAGCGACTGGAAGGGACTGCTTCGGGAGAGTCGGTGAGAAGGAGGGTCGGTGGAGAGTCAGTTGAGTGAGGGAGCTGGAGTGAGGGGTTCCGAAGAAAGTTGAGTGTGTGGGACGAACAAGTACGAGGGCCGGTGAGAAGGCATGAGAGACGAGCTGCGCGGAGCTGTTTCAGAAAGCCCTGCTTTGTGAAACAGACTACGTGGAGCTGCCGGCTGCTGTTCGCTTCGAGCCCGGAGCATGAACCTGGGGTGAACCTCAACGCTTACCGCTGCCTGGACCCTTCTCTCCCTGGCGCATCCCTGCCTGCAATTCCCTTTGTCGTGTAAGTCCGTGGTCTGTCCTTTGTGTTGTCTGGGGTTCCATAATTAAGACTGTTTAAGACTTGCCCTGTGTATCTGCTTTCTCTTCTGTAAATTACTTTCGTTTCTTCTTCGGTTTCTTTGGTTGTGTAAATAATTAATAAATACCTGTTATTTCTTACCCCTTTTGGTTTCATTCTTCCCCGATCGCTTTAGTCTTTTCTTTCAATTGAGTACCTGTGGCGCGATTTTAGCTGAACGCTTTATAATCGGTTTTAGTCCATTGCTAACAGCTCGGATTCCGGATTGCTAAACCGCTCGGCAAACTCCATCTTGTCCGGGATTCGAGCGGGGCCATCCACCTGCTTTGTGGAGGGATTGGCGGAGGTGTACGGGAATCCCTTGACCAATCACCTTGGCCAATCCCACCCCACAAAGGAGCGGGATAGTTCCAGGAACGGAGACAGCCAGCTTAACAAGACAAGGGGATTAACCCCCCTTGCTAAGGGGAGTGCTGTACTCCGGTTCCGTAACAATATTATATCACGTTTATCTATCAATATTGTTGAAATGAAGATCAAATCGCTGTATGTTGAAATATGTTGAAAAAGTCAAAACTTTACATGGGTTGTACTTACTTTTTCACGTGACTGTATATATATACATATATTGTTGCGGTTTTCCGAAGCCCGCTCCCTTACAAAGGGGAGATGAAGCCCCTTTTTCTCGCTGTTTCGAAACCGTGAGACTGAGTCGCCACTTCCGGGCAGACGTGGAAAAGTACCCACGCACGTACCTTGAGTACCCACGCCGCAGCGGAAGCGGGGATCGAGTCTCGCACGAACCACGCGTGATTGCGTACGCCCGAGCGGATGGCATACCACGTGACCGGACTGACCTGTGCTGTTACCTTCCTTATAGAACCCGATCAGAGCGATCTAATTCGTACCATGCGAGGTCAATGATGGGAAACACAAGACGGTCGAATCAAAAGGAAGAACAGATTTATTTACCCTATTTACAATGATTTGGTAGAAGAAGAGACGCAGGGCAGAACTCAAACATTCTTACTTAATACCCAGACAATGGGCCCACTTACACACACAGGGAGATAGAGGAAGAATGTTCGCGTGCCAAACGCGCCTGCTTCGGTCGCTCCAGGAAAAGCTCACCCGGCGTGGCCCTCTGGCGGTCACAGCACGTATCCCGGCAAAGGCAGTCAGGCAGGCGGGAAAATCCTCGTGATGCGTATATCGGCAAAGGCAGGCCGAAGGAAATACGCGCGTCTGTAACCCGGCGCGGGTCGTCTTTACAGCGCGATTAATACTGCGCGGAGCGCGTGGAGCGGGGCAAAGTTCGTATACACGGAGTTATTCAGTTCCTCCGATATGACTCGACACAACGCAATCTCACGCGCTTCTTCTCACAACTCCGATTCGTAACTCTTCTCACCCGAACTGCTCTGGCTCTCTGACTCAACCGATGATTCAACTCAGCGCTTTCACTCACGTAACTCCAGCTCATAACTCAGCGCTCCGAACCGACTTGCCCTGCGCTCATCTCATAACTGAGGTGGGGGCTCTGGGCACAGGGTTATATTGCCCCGCCCTAGCCTGAATCGAATGTTCCAAACCCCGCCTTTTGCCGCAGTGGTAAGTCACTCCCCTCGAGCCCTGATTGGCGGCTCGTGCTTACCGTTGGCTCCTCCGCCTTCCTTCAGCCTTGGTCGACTTGTTCAGGCCTGCCTCGTGGTATTTCGCGCCAAAACCAAAAGCATCGAAGCATCGCAAGGGCACCTAATTCTCATTATCCTACTCAACGCAAAATGAACACAGGAAAGGTCTACGCTTACATTTACTAAGAAATAACTGAGCTTTAAACGAGGCTACGTGTTGTGGTGTAACTAGCTAGGAGGGGAAATTAACCTTTATTATAAAAACACAAAACCACAACACTACACCCCTCCCTCGTCAGGCTCGTCCCCGAGTCGGAACCACCAATGGAACGACCGGTTAAAGAATGACATGTAAAATTAACCTTACTCTTACATGTGACACATAGGTGTGGTTCCCCCTAACATTTACTCTGATCCGTGTGTGCGACAGTTTTAAAACACTAGATATGTCCCTCCTATTGCGTTGAGTAGCTTCATATCGGATTCACGCCCACAGCTACCCGAGTATTTCCGGAATTTCAAACGAAACACATAGCCGGTGGGCAGCATTCTTATATTTACAACTACAGAACTTAACCTTATTTACAATTCTATGACCCAGGACCTGTCCTTTTTGGAAGAGAAAATTGGAGGGGAGAGATAGCACAGCAAAAACACACTCAAAATCATGACACTTGCTGCTTGCTTCTTGCATCTTGCATCTTGCATCTTGCTTCTTGCTTCTTCTGTGTGCATATATCAAACCGGCTAGCCCCCGGACCGGCATACAGGCCATTTTTAATCTTCAGGGCTATCTAAACTTACACATCTTCTCATGCCTGGCACACCATAATAAAATGCACAAAAATGCTTTTATTTTATTCCTTGCCAGGCAGGGCCACTCCCATGTGGTCCGACTACGTGACATTAATGCCACTCAAACAAGTGGTCCGAAGGTGCAAGATGATTTTGCAGCGAAATTCTGCACAGCAGAGGTGCAAGGCCACAAGGCTTGTGGTCCAGAATGAGTGAGTGTAACAAGGTGCAGCAAAGGGGTTGGCAGCAAAGTGCTGCACAGGTGCAGCAAAAGGATATGGCAGCAAGGTGCTGTGCAGTTCGGCTGCACAGATGTAGCAAGGTGCAGAAGGGATGCTGCACAGGTCGATGGTGCTGCACAGTTCCATCTCCAAAATGGTCCTGGGGTGGGGTTAGAGACAAGGCACAACAAGCAAAGCGGAAAAGATGCAAGGTAATGCGGTGTGAGGGGCGCGGAAGAGCGAGCAGAGCAGGCTCGTCCCTAGCCGTCCGTACCCCCCACCGTCGGCTTACACTACCCTAGCCCCCCTTGTATTTACAATCCGTCTCTACGTCTTGTCTCCCATATCCCCCTCTAATCCAAATTCGTCTCCCAATCCCTCCCAGGAAGGAAGGAATGGAACAAACACAATGTCACATTACGTCATGATGCGTCTTTACCACTCAAACGGTTCACAGAGCCTTGGTGTGGAGCGTCGTCCTCCTCGGTGATTGGCTGTGGACGGTGCGAAGCGATTTCTCATCCTAACTACACTACTGACATTTACTCTATTAAACTACCCGGGGTCGTACCCTGCCAATCGGCCTCTTCAAACTATGTGGTTCGAAGAACCCGAATTCCCATTGCCCACACTGCGGTGCCCCTTTGAAATTTGGGTCTCACTCCCACAAATTTGCTCTCTGTGCCCTTGAACAATTTTGGGGCTGGGTCATGTGGCCTTACCAGCAGGTCTACCTACCTGCGCACCTCCACCACTGAAGTCGCCACCCGAGCTTACCTGCTCCTGCGACTACCTAAACTGGGGAAGGCCCCTCCTGGCACTTTACCCCCTGATGCCCACCTTGGCATTGGGCAACCCGGGTCCTCTCCTTGGATCCTCGGGCCCCACTCAACACTACAATTAACCGGCTCCCAGAGCCTACCTGCGGCCTCACCTGGCCGACAAACTACCAGTGGTGGAGTGCCCCAATAACCGTACGCACCAATTAAGCCACACGCCCAGCCATTCCACATACTCATGCACCCAACAAAACACTTTGTTTCCACTACCTGCACCACAGGTGTCAATATCCAAACAAATTTTGCCTATACCCTCTACCTGGCTTTACACTACTCCCCCCCTCCCCCCCGGGCTTTCGCGAATGGGTTCCACCTCCCTCCAATCAATCCTTCGCACTATGCATTCCACACCTTTTATTCCACACCAAGCATTCCACACCACTTATTCGCACACCATTTTCCTCACACACGTTTTGTGCTCGCACCTCTTTCCATACACCTCAACACAATTCCATTTGTTTCCACACACAACTCTGTTTATTCTCACACAATTCCTCACCAAGCACACAGCATCATCTATCTGACTACTTCCCCTAAAACTCGTGCTTCCCTCGTCGCGCCTTTACACTATGCACTCCCTGTTCTTTAATATCCATCTAAGCTACCTACGTCCCCACTATAGTACAGGTGTCACGACTTAAATCTGGTCCCTAAGGTCTTCTAAATCCCTATCATTATCCTAGCCCTCCCTCGGCTGGCTTCGGTGCTCCATGGAGGTAACCATTGCTGGCGCCTCCATGTGCCTATCACTGCCATCCCCTTCAACTAATGCTCATGGGCCCTGTCGTGTGAGGAATGGTGACACCACCATTCCCCCACATGGGGTACACTACTCTCATCAGTCCACTATACTCGAGCCTCTCCATCTCTGGAGGTACGTCGTCACAGCCAGGCCTCGTAGGGCCGGGCGATCCATTTGGGTGGTTGGTCGACTGTCTGGGGTGTCCGTCCGGCATTTTCTATTCAAGGGGGGAGGTATGGATGGGCCAAGGTGCAAGGCTCCATCCCTTCGCGAGGCCTTGCGGTCCCATGCACGATGACCCAACCGGCCATGGCCGGAGCACCGCACCCGCCAGGGTGCGCGGCTCCGAAATCTCCTACCTCCCCTTGAACCTCGCCGATTGCCTTTGCCGCCACTGCACGGCACCAACCATACAGTGCGGGGGCCGGTACGAATCGTGCACGCCGGCCCTTGTGAGACCGACGCGGCACCGATCCCCGCCGGTCCCTGCTGCACACAACTCACCGGGGGCTCACGTCAGCTACCCGTCCCGCTAAACGCTACCCCGGTCGGTGTCGATGCTTGAGCCGCGTCCTCACTACTCGCAACCCACTCCGCACTCGCACACCCAGGCGCCCCCGCGCCTCTCATACACTCCGTTACTGCACACTCTCCTTTCACATTCTCTGGTGTGCATTCGCCCTCACACTTTGTAATTGCACACTCTGGTGCACACCACCCAGGCGCACTCGCACCTTTCACACACTTCATCATCGCACACCCTGGCGCGCACTCTTTCTATATGCACTCTTCTCATAGACATTCCATAACACCCTCGGGTGTGTACTCCTGCACACACTGTGCAACACGCTCTGGTGTGCACTCCTGCACACACTCTGTAACACACTCTTCTCCGGCACACTCCAGCGCACACTTTTCCGTTACACTCTCCGTCACCACACACTCTTTTTCCACACTCTCGAGTGTGCACTCCTCCTTCGCACACTCAATCATCGCACGCCCTGGCGCACACTCTCTCTCTCTTACTTCGTGCCAGTCGCCCTCGTACACCGCACAATCGACCTTCCGCGAACGCCTGGGTCTCGTCTCTCTCCCAAGCGTGCCAAAAACCCATTCGCGCCAAACACATTCGCGCGATTTTCGCAACTCACCTCGGGGTCCTCCTTCCCCGGCTGCACCTGCAAACTTTTTATTGAATTAGCGAGCCCGACATCACGGTGCAAATACAAACTTTGCGCGGGTTACATCACCTTCTCCCGCGATTTGCTCCCTGTTTCTACCGTCTCGTCGGCCTCAATTATTTATTTTTCCTCGGCGACCGCCAGCACCCAGAAATTGCTTTGTCCAATTCGGTGATCGTCGGCTCTTCTAAACCCCGCGTCGCGATTTCCATAGCCCCGGTCAACTTGGCTGTCTTTTGCTCAAGCTAGCTCCCCACGCGTTCCTCACACTGCTTCACCCCATCGCGTACCACTGCGACCTCCTCGCTCAACCCGCGCCTAATGTCCTCCCTCATTTCTTTTATTTCTTTCTTCGACGCCACCCTCATTTTTTCCAATTCCCGGTGGATTTGTCCCCCATTTCTTTCAATCGACCACCCATTTTGTTTTCCAACCCCTCCATGTTGCATCTTGCTTCGTCCCTCATGTCTTTCAATTCCCGGGTGGATTTGTCACTCTGGGTATCCAATGTTTCCTTCAATTCGGTCCGGTCGTGAGAGGACGCTGGCGTCACTTGCTCGCCGCTTCTCTGACTGGACCATTGTCCGTATCTTGCTTTCCTGGTGGTCGTGGCGGATTTTTGGCCATTGAGTCTTCCTCTGCACGGTCCCGGCTCTGCTCTGCTGCTCCTGGCTTCACCTGCTCGGCTCCTTCGCTATTTCCTCGGGCTCACTCTCGTGGGTTGTGCCGCCCATTGTTTGCAGCGGCGGTGGTGGCGGTTTGCCGCCGTGATCTTGATTAGCGGCGGCGGTCGTTTGCCGCTGCATTTGCCGCTTTGCCTCCTCAACCTTGGCCTCGTGCTCGTCTCTTCGCTCCTGTCTGCCCTCTGCATGGTCCCGGCTCTGCTCCTGGCTTCACCTGCTCGGCTCCTTTGCTGTTTCCTCGGGCCCACTCCCGTGGGTTGTGTCGATTGTTTCGCCTCCTCACCCTTGGCCTCGTGCTCGTCCCTTCGCTCCTGCTGGCATGGCTCTGCGGTACTCCGCCGCAAGGCTTCTCCTGCTTAAAACCCGCTCCACCCCATCATGCATCTCTGCAATCAAATCGAATGGACTCCTGCGTCGACCCAGGTACATTCACCGTGGCTCCGGTCGTAAGTTTGTTTATTTACAATCAGGTCACTCCATCCCCATCCTCTGGTCTGCTCAGCACACTCCCACTCATCGTCCCAACACACCTGGTCACAACAACGCACAAAATCGCACCTCCTGTCTGCGAACCCTGGCCAAATCACCTGGATTCATACCCGCCGTACAAAACAACATCAAGCTCACCCTGTTCAATACCCGGTCCCTCAACAACAAATGCCTCATCCTGAACGACTACATCCTGGAAAATAAACTGGACTTTCTCTGTCTCACTGAGACCTGGCAACAACCACTGGACTACTACACGCTCAACCTCACCACACCCAATGGATATTCTTACATCAATAAACCACGCTCGGAGGGCCGAGGTGGTGGAATTGCCGTTATTCACCGACAAGACATCAAGACCAACCTCATCTCCATCTCATCTGCTCCATCATTTGAACACCTGGCTTTTAAACTCTCTGGTCACACACAGTCAGTCATGGCTGTTGTCTTCCGCCCTCCCAAACCACACCCATCATTCCTGTCTGACTTCTCCTACTTTCTGACCCAGCTATGTTCCCTCTCCCCCTCAATCCTCCTCCTTGGTGATTTCAATATCCACATGGACTCCACTGACTCCACGCTAACCACTGACTTCACTGATTTACTCACCTGCTTTAACCTCACTCAACATGTCAACTTTCCTACCCATAACCGTGGTCACATTTTGGACCTTGTCTGCTCTACTGGACTAATTTTGCACCATCTCTCTGGCTCCGACCTCACTCTCTCTGACCACCTAGCCATCACTCTGACCATCAACATCCCCACCCCAGCACCAAGGCATTATCGCACTATCAACTTCTGTAAGCTAAACGCTCTTTCACCTGCCTCATTCTCATCGACCCTCTCTGAAAAAATGTCCACTTCTCCCTTCGTTGACCTCCACACCCCTTCTGACCTCACTGACTACTACAACCACACTCTCTCCTCCTGCCTTGACCAACTTGCGCCTATAAAAACCAAAACAGTTTCTTTCACCCATTCTGCTCCCTGGTTTACCCCTGAACTCCGCCTGATGAAAACTCGTGCTCGCCAACTTGAAAGACTCCGCAATAAAACAGGTCTCACAGTTCACTCCCAGGCCTACAAGGACCACATACAACACTACAAAGATGCCCTCTCCCGCGCCCGCTCCTACTACTCTCAAATTATCCACTCTGGCTCCGGAAACCCAAAAGCACTCTTCTCTACAATAAACAAACTCCTCAGCCCCCTGAACACCACCACCCAGTCATTCACAATAGACAACTGCATCTCCTTCCTTTCATTCTTCCAACGCAAAATTGAAAACATCTACAACAGCTTGACCACCGCCGCACCCGCTCCCCCTCAAACCACCTGCCCCCCTTTATCCTGCCATCCCCTGTCTCAATTCTCCCCAGTCTCCCCTACTGACCTCTCTGAACTCCTCATCGGAATGAAAACTGCCACCTGCACTCTTGACCCCATCCCCTCCAGCTTTGTCAAGGCCTCCCTTCCTGCTCTCTCTCCACTTATCATTGCAACAATAAACTCCTCCCTGTCTACAGGCATCGTCCCACCATCCCTCAAAATTGCTGCTGTTACCCCCATTCTGAAAAAACCTGGACCAAACCCTGACACCCTAAATAACTTCAGACCCATCTCCAACCTACCCTTTCTGTCAAAGGTTTTGGAACGCGCTGTAGCCACTCAACTCAAACATCACCTCTCTGCCAATAACCTGTATGAAACATTCCAATCCGGATTCCGCTCCAACCACAGTACTGAAACTGCTCTCCTCAAAATCACCAACGACCTTCTCCTCTCCTCTGACGCTGGCAACCTCAACATTCTCATCCTCCTCGACCTCAGCGCCGCCTTTGACACCATCGATCACACCATCCGTCCTCCTCACCCGACTTGAAACCACCTTTAACGTTACCGGCACTGCCCTCTCTTGGATTAAATCATACCTCTCTGACAGACGTCAGTTCATCTCCATCAATAACTGTAAATCCCCCACTGCTCCCCTCCCCCAAGGTGTCCCCCAAGGTTCAGTTATTGGCCCCCTCCTCTTCATCCTTTACCTGTCCCCCCTCGGTCACTTCTTAATCCGCCGTCATGGTCTCCAATTCCACTGCTTCGCCGATGACATCCAGCTTTTCATCTCCACCAAGTCCATCTCCACCGCCACCCACTCTATCCTGACAAACTGCATCACTGAAATAAAATCCTGGCTTCAAATCAACTTCCTCAAACTTAACTGTGATAAATCTGAAATAATCATCATTGGCCCAAAAACGCTCACCAAGTCCACCCATAACTTTGCCCTCAACATTGACGGTTTCCCAGTATCCACCTCCCCTCACATCCGGAATCTTGGCATCATCTTTGACCAAACCCTCTCCTTCGACAAATACACTAAACAGATCACAAAGACAGCCTTCTTTCACCTGAAAAACATCGCCCGTCTCCGTCCATCCCTCTCCTCCGTGGCTGCAGAAACCCTCATCCACGCCTTCATCACTTCCCGTCTGGACTACTGCAATAGCCTCCTTTATGGTTCACCCTCAACAATCACCAATAAACTCCAATACATTCAGAACTCCACTGCCCGTCTACTCACCCATTCCCGGACCCGTGACCACATCACCCCCGTCCTTTACAAGCTTCACTGGCTCCCCATCTCCCAGAGAATCCAGTACAAAATCCTCCTCTTGACCTACAAAGCCCTCCATAACCTGGCCCCATCCTACCTGGCTGACCTCCTCTCCAGACACACTCCCACCCGCAACCTCCGCTCTGCTGGTACCAACCTCCTGACCCCCCCCATCCGGACCAAATTTAGATCCTGGGGGGACAGGGCCTTCTCCATCGCTGCTCCCACCCTCTGGAACTCGCTACCTCACACCATCAGAGACTCCTCCTCACTCACCACATTCAAAACATCACTCAAGACCCACCTGTTCAACACTGCATTCAACATTTAACCCACAGCATCTAACCCCTGACTATCTCCTCTCCTTCTCCCTCCTTTGTGCTTTGAATATTTCCCTATTGATTCTTCTTTTTTGCAATTGTTTTTATGTTTTGCTATGCATTATGTTTTGCACTCTGTCAAAGCGTCTTTGGGCTTCCTGAAAAGCGCTATATAAAATAAATGCATTATTATTATTATTAATTCACCCTTCATTTTATCCATTTGGCTACCCATTTTTTCTATTTGACCACCCATCATTTTCATGGATGCTTGTATTTGAGCTGCGAATAACTGCAGGTCAAAACCCGCTGGTACCGCGGGCTCGGCTCTCGCCACCACGTGTGAGGCGCCGCTATTTTCTTCGCCAGCTACCGCACCCTCTTCGGCTTCCTCCACTACCAACTGTCTCTCCTGGTCTTGGGTCATCAATTCTACCTCTTCTTCTACACCCACCGGCATTCGACCGCCTTGGCCAGCCATAGTACGAATACAATTTGGATTTTTAGAACTAAATTTTGTTCGCTCGTAATTTGGAGCCAATTCGTCCAAAAAAAAAATGTTAGGGTTCAACTCCCACTCCTGACGACCAAATTGTTGCGGTTTTCTGAAGCCGTTCCCTTACAAAGGGGAGATTAAGCCCCTTTTTCTCTCTGGGTCTTCGAAACCGCGAGACTGAGTCGCCACTTCCGGGCAGACGTGGAAAAGGGTCTCAGGACAATTTCGCACGTACCTTGAGTACCCACGCCGCAGCGGAAGCGGGGATCGAGTCTCGCACGAACCACGCGTGATTGCGTACGCCCGAGCGGATGGCGTACCACATGACCCGTGCTGTTACCTTCCTTATAGAACCCGATCAGAGCGATCTAATTCGTACCATGCGAGGTCAAGATGGAAAACATAAGACGGTCGAATCAAAAGGAAGAACAGATTTATTTACCCTATTTACAATGATTTGGTAGAAGAAGAGACATAACACAGGGCAGAACTTAAACAGTCTTACTTATTCCCCAGACAATGGGCCCACTTACACACACAGGGAGATGGAGGAAGAATGTTCGCGCACCAAACGCGCCTGCTTCGGTCGCTCCAGGAACAGCTCACCCGGCGTGGCCCTCTGGCGGTCACAGCACGTATCCCGGCGAAGGCAGGCAGGCAGGCGGGAAAATCCTCGTGGCGCGTATATCGGCAAAGGCAGGCCGAAGGAAATACGCGCGTCTGTGGCCCGGCGCGGGTCGTCTTTACAGCGCGATTAATACTGCGCGGAGCGCGGGGAGCAGGGCAAAGTTTGTATACACGGAGTTATTCAGTTCCTCCGAAATGCCTCGACACAACGCAATCTCATGCGCGTCTTCTCACAACTCCGATTCGTAACTCTTCTCACCCGAACTGCTCTGGCTCTCTGACTCAACCGATTACTCAACTCAGCGCTTTCACTCTCATAACTCCAGCTCATAACTCAGCGCTCCGAACCGACTTGCCCTGCGCTCATCTCATAACTGAGGTGGGGGCTCTGGGCACAGGGTTATATTGCCCCGCCCTAGTCTGAATCAAATGTTCCAAACCCCGCCTTTTGCCGCAGTGGTAAGTCACTCCCCTCGAGCCCTGATTGGCGGCTCGTGCTTACCGTTGGCTCCTCCTCCGCCTTCCTTCGGCCTTGGTCGACTTGTTCAGGCCTGCCTCGTGGTATTTCGCGCCAAGGGAGGGGGAAGGGGGGAGGAGGAGGTGGAGGGGAGGGGGAGGGGGGAGTGCACGTGAATCGTCGAATCAGCGCGCTGCTCTGCCACCGATTCAGATTACGTGTATAATATTCCTCGCTGAAAAAAAATATGGATCTAAAGATGAAAGGGAAAAAAACCTATGTGATGTGAATGGCAATGTTCGTCGCTCAAATGTGAAAAAACGCAATCGCGCGGCAAGGAACATCACGTGATCGCTCTGAGCGATCGATTGCAACTCTGCGTCCTGTCGTGGGCGTGGCCAACGTGGCCTCATGCTCCCAGGTGATTGGCTAACTTGAGCTCGAGAGAGCCATAATGCGCTACGTTATGGCAAAATATATGGATCTGAAGATGAAAGAAAAAAAAAACCTATGTGCTGTGAATGGCAATCGGTCAAATGTGAAAAAACGCAATCGCGCGGCAAGGAACATCACGTGATCGCTCTGAGCGATCGATTGCAACTCTGCGTCCTGTCGTGGGCGTGGCCAACGTGGCCTCATGCTCCCAGGTGATTGGCTAACTTGAGCTCGAGAGAGCCATAATGCACTACGTTATGGCAAAAAATATGGATCTAAAGATGAAGCCGAATGCCTTATGGCAAAAAATATGAAGCCGAACGTGATAAAGCCGAATGCCTCAACTCTGTGTTTGCCTCTAAATCTTGTGTCCCAAACCCATCCCTCTCTGTACCCACCGTACCCAGTCGTACCCAGCTGCTCCTGGACTCTGTGTCCTTTCCTCCTGACAAGGTGGAAAAGTTTCTGTCAACCCTCGACTCTGATTCTGCAACTGGACCTGACAGCATCAGCCCACGGGTCCTAAAATCATGTTCTTCCGCTCTTTCACTCCCTCTCTCTGTTCTCTTCACCCTCTCTTTTGCTCAAGGTCATCTTCCATCTGCTTGGAAATCTGCCAACATCACCGCTTTGCACAAAAAAGGTGCAAAAACAGATCCCAGCAACTACAGACCAATCAGCCTTCTCCCAATTATCAGCAAAGTCATGGAATCCATCATTGCTTCAGATATGAAATCTTTCCTCTTCTCCAATGGCTTGATCTCTGATCATCAATTTGGTTTCAGACCTGGACACTCCACTCTGGACATGCTGCTTCTGCTTTCTCAACAATGGATGGAGGTCCTCAATGCCAAACAGGAAATTAGAGCAGTCTCCCTTGACATATCACGTGCCTTCGATACAGTCTGGCACCCCGGTCTGCTCACCAAACTCTCCTCTTTTGGTATCCATGGAAATCTCCACGCATGGCTGGCGGACTTCCTCTCTAGTCGTAGTCAACGTGTGGCCCTGAATGGGTTTCTCTCATCTCCTCTTCCAGTTCAGGCTGGAGTTCCCCAAGGCAGTGTTCTGGGCCCTGTGCTTTTTCTGGTCTTCATAAATGATCTCTCCGACTCTCTTGAAAATCCTCTCTTTCTCTTTGCTGACGACTCTACTCTCTGTCGCTCCATTCTTCATCCCTCAGATCGGCAGTCTGCAGCCTCCTCACTATCTGCAGACCTTGACAAAATCACAGACTGGGCAAACAAGTGGAACATGTCTTTCAATCCTGACAAATCTCACACTCTTACGATGTCTCTCCGAAAAGACCTACTGGACAACCCTCCCATCCACTTTCTGAATAATCCTCTCCAAGAAGTTCTGTCACTCAAGCTTTTGGGTCTCACTATCTGCCATGATCTTTCCTGGAAAAACCACATTTCAAATCTGGCCTCCAAAGCCAGTCGCCGACTGGGCATCCTCCGTCGTGCGAAGTCCTTCCTTGGCACACCTGAGCTCCTCACCACATACAAGGCTTTCATCCGCAGCTCAATGGAATACTGCTCTCCCCTCTGGGCTGGTGCTCCTGCCTCACACCTAGCTCGCCTTCGCGCTGTTGAAACCAAAGCATTCAGAATCATTGGAATCTCCCACGATGAAGCTAACTCCAAGGGCCTCTCACTCACTCACCGCAGGCAGGTTGGTGGTCTTTCCGTCTTCTACCGACTCCTCTCTGGATTTGCCCCCCAAGCTCTCTCTGGGCTCTGTCCCGCAAATATTCCTACAGGTCGCACAAGATCTGCCTGCAACCCTCTTTTGGTTAAACTGCCAAAATCAAGACTCTCTGCTCACCTTCACTCCTTCATTCCTCTTTTCTCCCGCCTCTGGAATAAATTCCCTCACTCTCTTCAATCCCACTCCACCCTCCAAGTCTTTAAAACAGCTGTTCACCACCATCTCTTATTTTCCCCCATCCAAAACCTTGATCTTTACTACCCCCGCTAATTTCACCCCAATTCCACTTTTTGAAATACCAACTTCTGTCCTGGAAGTCCTTGGTGTCCTTGTGCTTTATACTTCTCCCTCCCCCCCCCCCCCTTCCCAAGCCTCCACCCCCGGGCCCTCTCCCTTCCACACATCTCCCTGCTCTTGGATGTTGTGTTTGTGTGCTTCCCCTTTTCTCCCCATCTTGTCTTCCGCTCCCTCTTTTTGTGTATTTTGTTTATCTGGTCGATTTGTTTGTGAAGTAAATGTTAGCTCTTTCACAAGCCTCGATTCAGTATCCCCCCCCCCCCCCCCCAAAAAAAAAAAAAAAAAAAAAAAAACCTATGTGGTGTGAATGGCAATGTTCGTCGCTCAAATGTGAAAAAACGCAATCGCGCAGCAAGGAACATCACGTGATCGCTCTGAGCGATCGATTGCAACTCTGCGTCCTGTCGTGGGCGTGGCCAACGTGGCCTCATGCTTCCAGGTGATTGGCTAACTCGACCTCGAGAGAGCCATTATGTACTACGTTATGGCAAAAAATATGGATCTAAAGATGAAAGTGAAAAAAAACCTATGTGGTGTGAATGGCAATGTTCGTCGCTGAAATGTGAAAAAAGGCAATTGCTTTTCGCTCTGAAATACGTGCGAACGCGTAACTGAGTTAATGGCGGCAAGGAACATCACGTGATCGCTCTGAGCGAATCGGCGCGCTGCTCTGCGACCGGTCAGATTCCGTGCATAATATTCCTCGCTGAAATGCGCTGAGGTAAAAATATGGTAAAAAACTATTATGAAATCAATTTTTAGGTCGGCCATGTTCTTACCAGGCTCAATGGCCATGTTTGTGCCAAATATCAAGTACGTGAGCCTCTCCGTTTAGGAGTCTATCGGTAACATTACACACGCACACGCACACGCACACACAAACTGTGTTTTATATATATATAAATTTATATATATATATATATGTCGGGAGGGACTCCTTGATCGAAACAGAATTCCACCAACAGATTGAGAATGACAAACTTTTATTAAATACCAATTACACAGCTGGGAGGAAAACGAAGACGTCTACAGCATGAAGGAACATCATGCCATGTCAACCTTCCTCAAGACATTCGATTCGCAGTTCATTTATATAGAGACACGCTTTATCAGAGAATCTCCGCTAGAGTCCGGGAGGACAAAGGAACTGGCGGAGGGTCCTCCCACCGGCATCCCCAGTGGGCCATGTTCCCCACCGTCATCCGTCCTTTCGTCTTGGAGGAGTGAAGCACGCACCGTTAGGATCCGGACCAGATGTGTTTTCAAGGCAATGGCAAGGCAAGGCAAGGCAAGGTGACAGGAAATATAACTCACTGAAGGGGGATTGCATTCCTGGTCCTGACAAGGCCATAATATGTATGAGGGCATTCTGATGAGTTCCAGGTGTTGAATGTACCTTTCAGCTCACTTTCTCATTTAAACTTAAATCCAGAGCATATTTATCGTAACTCAAGCGTCACTTTGACGTCTATCAAAAATATAGTTAATGTTTTAACAGTCTATCAAAAAAGGTCTATGTCTACAATTCAAGCATCCTACGTAAGGTTCACATTTCACACATATATGATCCGCCTTCCTGCCCGCGGCTCGAGGCGCCGTTTGAGGATCAAGGAGAGAGTTTACGACTAGGCTATCTGGCCTGTAAAGAACGCACGTATACAACGAAGCCATCTGTTCTGCACAGATGAAGCGAGTATTTTCTCATTTTAAACTATGGCAAAGCGAAAACCTTTTTATTAACTATGAAATAACATTTTCAAACAGCATTTATAACAGAGCTTATGCAGTAACAAATCAGTCAAACAACATTTATAACAGAGCTTATGCAGTAACAAATCGGCTACCTGACATATATATATAGCATATATATATTGTTACGGTTTTTAGAACCTTGACATGTAAATTTAGTAGTAAATTCCCTTATAAATGACCCCTGTGTACATGTCCCCTTAATTGGCTGTTAATTAAAGATTGCACCTTAGTTAGTCCATGTACAACACTTAGGACACTTTAGGACCTCTCTATAGTTATGTCATTATTATGTGTTCCAGATAAGGCTGTGTTTCCAATAGTTGACTCTACGTTGCATCAGTCAAATAAGATAGGCCCCCTTTCGTTTTCTATCCCGGCGGTGCGAGTGGTTTTCTATCCCGGCGGGGCGAGTGGTTTTCTATCCCGGCGGGGCGAGTGGTTTTCTATTCCGCAAGACGCCATTGGCCATGTGCTCTGTCTCGGAGAAGAAGGGGGGAGGAGCCGCTAAATCACGGGCGTGGCACCACCTCGTCATCAAAGGTGGAGTCAGAGAGCCCTTGCCAACCAACCATCGCCGAGGTGAGCCCACCGGTCGGCGTGTCAGCGGGGCCGGCGGCTTGATACGGCCAATAAAAGGGACTGCGAGGGACTGCTTATGGAGATGAGTGTGGAGAGGCGATCTTGGAGAGGCACTCGGCGAGTTCACTTGAGATGAGAAGGGGGTCACGCATCGCGAGCGAATGGTATTGTGAGAACGCATTGGGCGACTGAAGAGCGCATTGTTCGCGGTTAATTGAACTGTTCGCTTATTACGTACGCGGCTGAGCCGCGAGGGTAACCGCCGAAGCCGGCCTACCGTTGCCCTGTGATAGTCCCGCACACGCCAAACGACACGCGGAGAGGTCCTGCCGTTTGGTTCATCTGCTTCGCGGTGCGAGTTGGGGACTGGAGAACGAGCTACCTGGACGCCATACCTGAACCATCTCTTCCAGCCATTCCTGCCTGAAATCCCCATTTGTGTACGTGAGTTTGTGCTGTTTGTGTTGTCCGGGGTATAAGTAAGACTGTTTAAGGATTTGCGCTGTCTTCTTCTTTCTTCCTCTTCCTCTGCTTCTTCTTCTTCTTCTTCTTCTGTATATTGCTTTCGTTCCTACTCTCTTTGGTTTTGTATAGTTAATTAATAAATACCTGTTCCTTATTATTCCCTGATTTCATTCTCGTCCGATCGCTTTCGTGATTTCCCGATTGAGTACCTGTGGCGCGATTTCGGCAGAACCGCTTATAATCGGGTTTAGTCCTTTGTTAACGGCCCGCGTCGCAGCTCGCTTCGCTTGGCGCAATCAATCTATCACGCCGCGGCCCGGGCGGGAGTATTTCCTCGCTTACCGGAAGGCGCTGGTTACTTAGGTCATAGGAAGGATTGGCCTACTACCTTATTCAGCGCTGACCGGGAGTGACGTCATACCCCCAAGACCGGTCGGACGGCCAGCTTAACAAGACAAGGGGATTAACCCCCCCCCTTGCTAACGGGAGTGCCGTCCCCCGGATCCGTAACTATATATATATATATGTATATATATATATATGTATATATATATATGTATATATGTATATATGTATATATGTATATATATGTATATATGTATATATGTATATATGTATATATATATATATATGTATATATATATATATATATATATATATATATATATATATATATATATATATATATATATATATATATATATATATATATATATATATATATATATATATATATATATCTATCTATCTATCTATCTATTTTTTAATTTAATTTAATTTATTGCTGGGCACGTATCTTCCATGCATTATTTTTGTAAGTTTGTGGAAAAAAAACCAATTCACGTCAGCAGCAGTATTAAATATATATCTCGGTGCTGATGAGACGGAGCTATGCGAGGGAGAGAGAAGTGGGAGCTGAGACTAATCCTTTTCATCTTGGACTAAGAAAAGTAAATAAGCCTGCATAGTTTACACTGGTTCACTATCTTTCTCCCTGTGCCAATATATCGTTTCTCGACTAATAACAGCACTGCCTTGACTGTGGTGAGGCAAGGCATATCAAACATTTCTTCAAAACACAGCCTATCTCAAGGCTTCTCAGCCTCTTTTCACCCTCCCAACGCTGCTCACTGGTGTGCCGCCTCACGGTGAAATGTATTTAAGGGACTTTTTACAAAGGACACGACACTAATCGACACACTAACACACACACACATGACACACTAATCAATCTTTTAGAAACAACGACACCACGGGAGATATATATGCTGGCTGACTTCCTCGTCCCATAATTGTTTATTGATTTTGGATTATTCTTGTATCTTTGCTCGTATTAAAGTCAATCGATATATCTCCGGTAATAAATGCTTCATATTAAACCACAAAAGTGGAGGACATTAAATTCTTCTACCACACGAGCAAGTAAGAAAGGTTAGAGTTAGGTAAGGTTAATGAGGTAATAATTATCATGGGAGGGACAGAATTGGGGATGACGAGATGAACGGCTTGCCTTGAAGCCCTGGAGGGAAGAGTTCGACGGAACAGCCTCTGGAAGGTGATTCCAGAGATGGCTGTTGCCTCCAATACAGTCACTCCATGTTGGTAAAGAACTTTATTTGAACTATTTCCATTTATTTTCTTTCATAGATTAGCTCTTTTTGTGTTTATATCTGTCTATGCAGGCAGTGAAAATTGGTGAAGGTGAAGGAAAGCAGAAAACATTTCAAGCAGATATTAACAACATTCTTATGCAGTAAGTTGACATGCAAAGAGAGATTTGTACGGCAATGCGTCCTCCTCTACTTTCTTGGTTCAATTTATGAATGATCACATGTATGTTCATTGATAGTGGATTTCTGTGATGTTTTCATCCAAAGTTGTGTACTGTAAATGAGTTGCTCCATAAGTCAGTGTCTTGTTTTTATTTGTTATTTTCTCCTCGGTTTCCTCTCGCTAGTTTGATGCTTGCATTCATTCTGTGCCCATGTTCACCAAAAACCCATTTATGTGCTTTAACTCAGGATTGAGACTCAGGCAAAGGAGCTTAATGCTCAACTTCGTACTGCCGTGTTTGCGCACTTGGCCTCTTTCTTACCCTGTGCCAACAATACTTTGACAAAAATGCTGAAGAAGATTCACCTCAATGAACAGGTTTGTTGCCTTTTCTCTGCATTTTTTATTTGATGCTTTTGTCGCCTTTTGGTTAGTTGGAGTCGCGTGAGATTTTGATCATCAATTAGGGTGTATGGTGTTGCCTGGTGTTGGTGTTGCCTGGTCAAGCCTGGTGTTGGCTTAGCGGTTAGGGTGCTGGCTTGGGATCCTAGGATCCTGGGTTCGAATCCCGGTCGATCTCTGAATTAACGCCAGGGGGGTTGACTCAGCCTGTCATCCTTCCGAGGTCGGCAAATTGAGTACCAGGTTGCTGGGATGAATGATCATGGTGTGTACCCTGATTTAGAATAGGTACACCGTATCCCTGCGCATCGTAAGAGCGTGACCAAGGGTTGGCGTCAGGAAGGGCATCCGGCCATAAAAACATTGCCTCAAACAGGGAACCATGAATGTCATGGGGCCCGCAAGGCTAACCCCCGCTTTAGCGGGGAAAATGGCCTTAAAACGATCATTCATTCATTCATTCATTCAATTAGGGTGTATGAGTATATGACAAAAACCTCCTGTGAATGGTTATGAAATTGCATTGGTTAATGTTTCATTTTCTAGTAACTTGCACTATGCTTCGTCGACAGGTTGAATATTGCAAGCAAGTATTCATCCATAGGAGAGGAAAGTGGAGACTGTGCATGTCTTTATCGAGACACACACACACACACACACACACACACACACACACACACACACACACACACACACACACACACACACACACACACACACACACACACAGACACAGACACAGACACACACAGACACAGACACACACACACAGACACACACACACTCCAGACACACACACACTCCAGACACACACACACTCCAGACACACACACACTCCAGACACACACACACTCCAGACACACACACACTCCAGACACACACACACACTCCAGACACACACACACTCCAGACACACACACACTCCAGACACACTGCACCGAAGCAATGTGCTTCGTGAATGGGCGAATTAAAGGGAGTCATGCTCAAGTGGGTGGTATGGTTTCTCCGATCAGAATCTATATTCCGCCGTTCTCTTAGAAAGCACTTTACAATTTATATATATCCCAAGGGAGTAACCAAAGTGGGCCAAAACGGTTTGCGTGTGTGAAATAATTGTGGGTTACCAGCGTGAATGTAGAGCTTGAGTGTAAGCAGGTGGGCCTCAGTCTGAATGTGAAGAAGACCAAGGTGATGGCTTTCAACATCACAGACGAGGTCAGGATCTTGACACTCAATGGTTCCACTTTGGCAGTCAAGAACGACTTCAAGTACCTTGGGTCCAACATTTGCTCGACTGAGAAAGACATCAAAGTGAGGAAAGCACAACCTGTCGAGCCCTTCACCACCTCAAGAAGATGTGGCAATCAGGCATGCCAGACGACCTCAAGAGAAAACTATTTGTTGCAACTGTCGAATTGATCCTCCTGTACAGCTCTGAGGCATGGACCCTCACTTCCGAATATGAGGCAAGGCTCGATGGCTGCTACACGCGCATGCTACGGATGGCCCTGCATGTGACATGGAGAGATATAACATACTGCATAGAGGTCTACCACGTGTCTCTCAAAAGATCAGGACTCGGAGGCTACAAATGGCATGGCAGGACACTGCGTATGGCACAAGGACCTAGCAGTTAGTAAACTGGTGCTCTGGGAACCGGAGCATGGACAGGCCTCGATAGGCGGGCATCACTTGACATACGTCGACCAGTTGAGGCGGAACACAGGACTTGCGTTGCGACCACTGCAGAAATCAGGTTGTGCATGGAAGATCGTGGAGTCTGACACGCCATCATTGCCCGAGGAGACTCGACATGATGGGTTACCAGGCGGAGAGTGTACTTCATGAATAACAGTTTATTGAAAGGTGACACAAGACAACAAAAACGTAGAATCCCGAGACGACAGATAAACGGGCACAAATTAAGAAATAAATAAATACAAACTCAAACTGAGATGTGCTTGATCCAAAAAATAACCTGTGGTGCCATGCCACATGCACTCTTCCACTCTCACACAAAGGGGAGAATTCAGGAAAGGTCTTGGAGGATATGGGTGGGCAGGATTCCAGAACGGAGTACAAGGAAGGACTGCAGGGTGGGACAGGTCAACACTGGAATGTGCAAAGGCAGGCTTGCTTCATGCTGACACCACCAACTCTGGAGAAAGTGCCAGTTTCCCAGGCTCTGACCAACTTTTGATTTGCCCACTGTTGAGTGACTTAGCTTCCAAGGGAGCCAGAGGAGAGTAGTGAAGTGCAGCAGAAAGGATCAGGAAGAGAACGAATGAGTCAGTGTATAGCCTTTTAACACCACCTCCTCCTGACTCATCACTCATCAGTCATCACCCTTTATAACATGTTTCACTCGTGCCCCGTCACCGGCCAATGAGGGGGCGCGTTGCTGTTGCGACATCTTGCCGATTGGGTGTTGCTGCCTGAACCAATGAAGTGTCACCATGCAAAGCGCTGATAGCAGTGTGCCCTCAGGTGTCCTTGTACTCGGCTTACCCATGGCGATCGCCTGCAATTTATACTTGGCCCACGATCCAATGATGGCATTTTTTTTCCCCGACCGCCATATGACCTTGACCGTCAACATTTCGGGGTAGATTGTAAATTACGAAAATGTGTCCCTATCGGCAGTCTATCCTTAAAACTCAACTTCATAAAAATTTCTCGTGGTGGTCCCTCTCGGCTCTCCCCCCGTTGGTATTTTTGTGCACATAAGATTGTTCACGGTTCTGTTTAAATATTATTTAAATATGTATAACCTTTCCCCTTCAGTGTTTTACTCAGTGGTATTTTACAACACGCTGTTTTTCTTCCTATTTAAAAGGCTTTTCTCAATTTCCTCTCCAACTCATTCCACCTCAAAAAAAAGAAATTCAATATCTTATACGTCTCCCCTCACTACATGGTCTAAATTCACATTCATTCCATCCATCCTCCATCATTCTGAAACGGATTGCTAACTTGAAAATCACAACAAACCCAATTTGTTTTCAATGTTCGTCTTTCATTAATCATCCACTTTCTAAACTCCCCTCTTGCCCCTCCCATCCAAATCCCTCCCCTTGCACCTACACTCCTAAACTCCCCCCTTGCCCCGCCACTCTTAAACTCCCCCCTGCCCCTCCACTCCTGAACTCCCCCCTTGCCCTTCCACTCCTGAACTCCCCCCTTGCCCTTCCCCTCCCAAACTCCCCCCTCACTCCTCCCCTTCAAAACTCCCCCCCCAACCCCTCCCATTCAAATCTCCCCCCATACCATTCCTCTCCAATTCTCCCTCCTCCCCCCTCCTCCTCAAAGCTGCCTCCTCCCCACTTCGTCTCCCTTCTATCTCATACCTCCACCCCCCCCCAACCTTCTTCTTTCCTCTGCCCCCCCTCAAACAACCCCTCACTGTGCCTTATCCCTTCACCTTCAAACCTTTCATCCTCCTCATCCTTCCCTTTCTTGGAACTCTTCTGCAATCGCTGACACACTAACAACTGCTCTCCCTACCTCCCCCTCTCATCCTTCATCTTACCCTACTCCTCCCCTCCCCTGTCCTGTACCCGATGCTCCCCCTCTCTCTTCATTAACGGTATGGACCTCAAACATCCGGGGCCTTCGCTCAAACCTGACTGATCTCTCCATACAGGTTGCTTCTGACAATCCAGACTTGATCTGCTTAACAGAGACTTTCCTCCTTCAAGATGTCTCTGATTCCTTAATATCTCTTCCTGGTTACTCCCTCCTCCGGTATGATAGACCTGAGCCTCGGCCTGGTGGTGGGGTGGCTATCTTTATCAAAAACTCTCTTCCTCACTCTCCTTGCACTGCCCTCTATCCTCCTCACCCCCAGGAGTACCTCTGGCTACGGCTTCCTCTCCGCTCCCACCTTTTGTTCATATGTGTTCTGTACCGTCCCCCAAACAGTGATGACTCCATCTACATTTCACTGTCTGACAACATGGACCAACTTCTATCCACTCATCCCAACTCTCTCTTCCTCATATGTGGTGACTTCAATTGTCATCATGCGACCTGGTTGGGTGTGGGTTCCTCTCTCACCAGTCATGGCACCTCAGCAAAGGACTTCTGTGACTCACTGGGATTGACACAATCTGTCAATTTCCCGACCCGGATCTCAGCCAATGGAGTATCTTCTCTTCTAGACTTGGTTATGACTAACTTCCCTGCTAATGTCTGCTGCTCTTCTTCTGCTCCAATCGGTTCTTCTGATCATGTGCTTGTCAAAGTGGACATCTCTCTGGCCATTCTCAGAGAGCCTCCTCAGCGTCGACGAGCCTGGCATTTCACTCAGGCCAACTGGGACGGTCTTCAAGCAGCCATCAATCGTCTGGATTGGTCTCCCATCTCCACTGCCTCTGACATCAATTCTTCCTGGGAATTCTTCCAAAGCAAACTGATCTCTCTCATGCACAGATTTATCCCATCTCGCCTTCAGTTGTCTTACCCTTCCTCCCGTCCATGGTACACTGAATCTTGTGGTGAGGCAGTTGCCCTGAAACAACTTGCCTTTGCTCTTGGAAGGCTAATCCAACTGAAGGAAATCTCAGTTCCTTCCACCAAGCTCGGAACAAGTGTGTGTCTACCCTCAGGAGTGCCAGGAAGCACTATCTCTCCTCACTCAAGAATGAACTCTCAAACCTGTCTCCTTCCTCCAAATCCTGGTGGCGTCTGGTAAAACCCGTTTCTGGTGTTTCTTCCCCCTCCATCCCCTCCCTTACCTCAAATGGCCACACAGTTGACATCACACGTGACAAAGCCGAATGCCTCAACTCTGTGTTTGCCTCAAAATCCTTAGTCCCAAACCCATCTCTCTCTGTTCCCACCTTTCCCAGTCGAACCAAACTGCTCCTGGACTCTGTGACCTTCTCTCCTGACAAGGTGGAGGAGTTTTTGTCAAACCTCGACTCTGATTCTGCAACTGGACCAGATGGCATCAGCCCACGGGTCCTAAAATCCTGCTCTGCCGCTCTATCTCACCCTCTCTCTGTGCTTTTCACCCTATCTTTTGCTCAAGGTCATCTGCCAGCATCCTGGAAATCAGCAAACATTACCGCTTTACACAAAAAAGGTGCAAAAACAGATCATTGCAACTACAGATCAATCAGTCTGGAATGTTTATCAATTATCAGCAAAGTCATGGAATCCATCATTGCTTCGGATATGAAATCTTTCCTCTTCTCCAATGGCTTGATCTCTGATCATCAATTTGGTTTCAGACCAGGTCACTCTACTCTGGACATGCTGCTTCTGCTGTCTCAACAATGGATGGATGTCCTCAATGCCAAACAGGAAATCAGAGCTGTCTCCCTTGACATATCACGTGCCTTCGATACGGTCTGGCACCCAGCTCTGCTCACCAAACTCTCCTCCTATGGTATCCATGGAAATCTCCATGCATGGCTTGCGGACTTCCTCTCTGGTCGTAGTCAACGTGTGGCCCTGAATGGATTTCTCTCATCTCCCCTTCCCGTTCAGGCTGGAGTTCCCCAAGGCAGTGTGCTGGGCCCTGTGCTTTTTCTGGTCTTTATCAATGATCTCTCCGACTCTCTGGAAAATCCTCTGTATCTCTTTGCTGATGACTCCACTCTCTGCCGCTCCATACCTCTTCCCTCAGATCGGCAGTCTGCAGCCTCCTCACTCTCTGAAGACCTGGACAAAATCACAGACTGGTCAAACATGTGGAACATGTCTTTCAATCCTGACAAATCTCACACTCTTACTATGTCTCTCCGAAAAGGTCGACTGGACAACCCTCCCATCTACTTTCTCAACAATCCTCTCCAAGAAGTTCTGTCGCTCAAGCTTTTGGGTCTCACCATCTGCCATGATCTTTCTTGGGAAAACCACATTTCCAAGCTGGCCTCCAAAGCCAGTCGCCGACTGGGCATCCTCCGTCGTGCGAAGTCCTTCCTAGGCACACCTGAGCTCCTCACCACATACAAGGCTTTCATCCGCAGCTCAATGGAATACTGTTCTCCCCTATGGGCTGGTGCTCCTGCCTCACACCTGGCTCGGCTTCACGCTGTTGAATCCAAAGCTTTCAGAATCATTGGAATCTCCCGCGATGAAGCTATCTCTGAGGGCCTTTCACTCACTCACCGCAGGCAGGTAGGTGGTCTTTCTGTCTTCTACCGACTCCTCTCCGGCCTTGCTCCCCCAGCTCTCTCTGTGCTCTGTCCCCCAAATATTCCTACAGGTCGCACAAGATCTGCCAGCCACCCTCTGATGGTTAAACTGCCGAAATCTCGGCTCTCTGCTCACCTTCACTCTTTCATTCCTCTTTTCTCCCGCCTCTGGAACAAACTCCCACACTTACTTCAATCACACTCCTCCCTCCAGGTCTTCAAAACAGCTGTTCACCACCATCTCTTATCTTCCCCCATCCAAAACCTTGATCTTTTCTACCCCCACTAATTCACCCCAGATCCACCTTGTTTGAAATTCCAACTTCTTTCCTGGAAGTCTTGGCAGTGTCCATATGTTTTATACCTCTCCCACCCCCCCCCCCCTTCCCATGCCTCCCCCCCAAAGCCCTCTCCCACCCACAGTTCTCTCCATGTCTCCATGTCTCTCGGTCCCTGCTCTCAAATGTTGTGTTTGTGTCCTTCCCCCTCTCTCCCCATCTTGTCTACCGCTCCCGATGTTATTTGTTTTGTGTGTCTGTTTGTCTTTCTGTGTGATTAATGTTCGCTCTTTCACGAGCCTCGATCTTGTATACAAAAAAAAAAAAAAAAAAAAAAAAAAATCTCAGGAAAACTATTGAAGCTGTGATCAAAACGGTGTTTTTTGGTAATGAGGTCATAATCCGAAATAAGTAAGTCAAGGACAGGAAACAAAATTAGGTGCACAACTTCAGTGCAGGTCCCCTATTATGATGCAAAAACATATAGGGAGGCCAAGCAGTCTGAGATTCCTCATTGGCAAAATTGAGTGATGACATAAAATGTTATTTCATTCAGACTGCCATTTGACCTTGACCTTTACGCCAGAGGGGTGTGGTGTAAATGAAGCCTAAATGTGCCTTACGGCTATCTGTAGGAAAATTTAGTTCTGATTGGACAAACCTGAGTCAGGTTATGGTGAAAAATGTCTAATTAGGTCATTACCTTAAAATTAGGTCAAGGTTAAACTAGTTCTGACAACTTGTACCAAGTTTTGTCAAAATCACCTCACTGGGACAAGTTATCTCGGTAACATATTTTTACTTAAAAACTCTGTTTAACCGAACGAGTTTAACCTAATAACCTCTGTTTAACGTAATAACCTTCTGTTAAACCTCTGTTTTATCATTCTATCATTCTACATAATTGTACCCAATTAGGTTAAAATCCCATCACTAGTTCACAAGTTATCATGGTAACTGACGTCCCTGTTCTCTACTGTTGTTGTGCTTGTATGCTTTCCTTTCCCCCTCTTTTCTCTGGCACCTTTTATTGTGTTTTATATGTCTGTGCATGTTTTTGTGTTTAATGTGGTATCGCTCACACGAGCCTAGACTCTGTATGTCGGTCAAAGACCTCAAGGGAAGGAAGAAGAAGAAGAATCAGAGCAACAATGTTTAATAAAATCGATTACAAACACACAGTGTGGAGCAAGGCTCGAGAATGCACCGCCTAACACGCAGCGGGCAATTCCTCAAGACACTCGCTGAAAAATAAGCAAAAAGGCATTTCATATATAGCAAAATATCAGACAAGAATCTGCGCTAAAGACAAAGCAAACCTGGGCCGTAAAGGCCCACCTACCATCATTCCTTCCTGAAGAAGGCCAAACTTAGACAAAAAAGATGTAAGCATAGGATAATGATTGAATACACATGCTGAATACACAACTATCAAAGGATGTGTAATGTCTATATTTCTTTCCAAGGTTGGTTACATCCTTGATTTAGGAGACATACTAGAAACTACAAAGATATATAATTAATTATTCCCTTTGTGAAGAAGGCGTTTGGCAACATGTTTTCCCTGTACGTGGGCGGTGAGCATATTATCTACTGTCTGGCACATACATTCAAGGACTTGTTTATTGGGCTAAGGATCCACCCTGCACCTCGAGCCTCGAAACCACATTTTGTCCACTCGCCTCTGCCTGCAGCTGAGTTCAAATCAGTTTTCAGAAGCACGATATATAATTTCAGATGTTATGATCAATTGAGTCATGGGATTTAAACCCTAATGGCTAACAGTTCCTTCCTTTGTCTTTACAAGACAACTCCTTGGAAAGACACCGTATACCCCAGTGGTCAGCATCCCAATTAGTCACATGCCAGGCACGACATAGCGTCACGTATGCTCAAAGAGAGATACCGGCCCTAACTGGCCGTCTAACATTCAACGCATAAATTGTTAGCCATAATTCGCGACGACGGCGCCTGGTTAGGAGATTGCTGCCGCCCGGCCAGATTCCGAATCCACCCTCGTCACGGCGTAGGTGCGACCCAGTTGCCAGCCAGATTTGGGGCCCTCCTTATGCAGGCGTGGTCCTTGCGAATCAGGGCAAACAATCGACGTCCAATGCCATCAAGCCTTGTACATGTGATTGCTGGGTGGTGTAAGTGGTGGTGAGGGTGGTTCTTCCGGATACATGTTTGCCATCCGCTCCTTACTGCTGACATAATAGCAATAACCTTTAAAAGAACCTACACTTTCTAAATCACAGGTATAATCATCCCAACTAAAATAATCATTATCAGAATCCCAAGCATCAATAGGTTCATCGATTACCCCACATACTCCTTCCTTTTCTGCCAACAACATATCCAAAGCCACTTGATTCTGCATCACCATCGTTCGCATATGCACTAATTCGTTTTCCAATTGTAGTTCTGCGATTCGGGTTTCGTTTCCAATTCGTTCCATTTCTAATGCGAGACTATCTATTCGCCAATCATTCATAATACATAAGAGGCGTTAGCCAGTACACGCAAGGGGTTTACCACACAAGTATCACAGTCATCACAAACATCAATACAGGCATCAGCCAGTTCCCACAAGGGATTTTCAACACAAGTATCACAGTCATCACAAAAATCAATACAAAATTCTGAAGCGCCGGTCACATCTGCCTTGTTGAAGGACCCATTCAGGTCGACGGCCTCTGTGGTCAAGATCATGGTCTTCCGACGGCGGTTTCTTCATCGTCCATCCTGAAAAATACTTTCTTACACACACCATGATCAAATTCCTAGCCCCCCGTCCCACCAATTGGCATTTAGTTACCTTATCTCTCAGATGGTTGGCTTATTCATAGCCGCATTTCCTGTGTCGTGTCTGGAAATTTGAATGCCATATTTACTTTCACCAATTTCCGAAAATACCTTCCTTTTAATCATCTTCCCTACATCTAATAATACATGATTTACCAACCATCTCCCCCCCAGTGCAAGCCAACCCCTTGTATCACCTTCTTATCACGAAACAACAGTCCATAACTAACCACTTTCCTTTATTTCCTGTCTTTTCCATTAACTTTTATAACCTTTTCCTCCACTTTCTCATCAATTCCTGCAGTCACCTGTCATTGACAAATAATCCATCTGATTCGACTTTCCACTCCAATCATCTTTGCACTTTCCATGACCTTCTTCACACTTCCTTTTAAACCTTTTTTTTCAGACACAACCCACATGAGTTATGAATACAATTTCCCCTTTCAGGCACGTGTCTAGCCACTCACAAAGTGTCCATAAGACAACGTCATCATATTTCACACCTCAGCTCTCGAGACCACCCAGGGGTCCCTTGAGAGATGCATCCTAATGTTAATCAGCTCTCGAGAGCTCAATTTTGAACAGGGGTAAAACCAGCAATACTCAATTCTGCCGAGCAAGAGGCCAGAGCAGTATCACTCCCTCTTCCCTCTGCCCACCATAACTGGCAGACAGACAATGGCGAGCCATAAGCCCCAAAATGACATTGCACGAACCCTTTCAATATCTGTCTAAACCTACTGCCATTTAACGACGCTTCCCAGATGACGGCTCCCATACACTATTCTGGCACAAAATTGTTGCATCCCACAGATGCCACGATTATTTGAACAAATTCATTTTCCTAATCCACCCTTTCAATTTTCATTTCAATTTAAAGTCAATCCAATGTCCTCTAATACCTCTCTTAGCATCCCATGCACCTGTTGCAGACACCTGTTTTAGCCTCTGGCCCCAGATAACTCTCTGCCGGTAGACCTTAATGGTTTGGTCGCCATATGCATATGTCTCCGTGTTCGCCCATGCCCTCATGTCCCCAGTGCTGGCAAAGCGGTATATTAAACTAAGTGTGATTGCCACCCCTAGCAGGCGGTGGTGCAGCATCCTCGATCTGTGGTGGTGCGTTTGAGGTGTCTGTGTTTGTGGGTATGGCCAACTTACAATGTGTGGCATGTACCCAGGACGACTTGCCCTCACAAAACACCGCTGTTGGTGTGATCAGAAGAACTTGGTATGGCCCCGTCCACCTTGGTTCGAGCGCAGTCTTACGGGTGAAATGCTTCACCAGCACGTAATCTCCTGCCTCGAAGGTGTGGATAGGCTTGCTTGCTGGCTCCGGCAGGGCCTCCCGAACGCGTTCATGTATGCTGCGCGCCACATGGGAGAGACCTATGCAAAACTTTAAAAGCATGTCATCCATGATAGGTAATTCAAGTGCTGCCATATCCACTGGCGCCGATACCGGCAAACTCATGGGCCGACCCATTAATATCTCGTGCGGAGAGAGACCAGTGGTGCGCCCTGGAGTAGAGCGCACGCTCATTAACGCTAGCGGAAGGGCCTCCGGCCACTTGAGGCCTGTCTCGTCGCAAATCTTTGCCAACTTACCTTTCAGTGTGCCATTCGTTCGTTCTACAAGTCCCGCCGATTGCGGGTAGTAAACACAGTGGAACGACTGTATCACTCCCAAGGCCTTTAACACGGCTTTAATGACGTCACCTGTGAAGTGCCCGCCCTGATCGGATGACACTTTCTGCGGGACACCGAATCGACATATAAAGTGCCGCAAAAGGCACTTGGCCACCGTTATAGCGTCAGCCCTGACGCATGGGTAGGCCTCCACCCACTTGGTGAACATGTCCACCACTACCAATACATGCTTAAAGGACATACAAGGCGGTAAATTGAAAAAATCGAACTGGATATGACAGAACGGCCCGACGGGAGCCGGGTGACCCACGTTATGGCGGCGTCTGGGGGGTGCCCCCCTATTATGCCGTTGACATATAGCGCACGAGCGACAGACCATGGTAACCGCAGCCGAAAGGCCTGGTGCTGCCCAGGTGGAAGTGACCTGCCTCATCACCCCCCTATGGCACACATGGCCATTTTGATGCGCCATGCGTGCCAACCATGGCAATAAAGCTCGCGGTGCCACGGGTTTGTCATTAATCGTCCACATTTGTCCTTCTGCGGGGCGCTGAGCTCCCAATTTAATCCAATCTTGATGTTCTACGTTTGAGGCCGCGGCTTGTAATTGTATTACATCGAACTCTGTAGGTGCGGATGTCGGAACGTCTGTCTGGGCGGTCGCTTTAGCGCCCTGTTTGCGCGTAACTACTGGCATATTATACCCAATCTGTTGGTTTGCCGCTTGTGCTGCTGCTTCGTCGGCTCGGGCGTTTCCACGGGCCACAGCGTCGTCTGTACGCTGGTGACCTCGGCATTTAACTACAGCTATTTTACGTGGAAGCATAATACTATGAAGCAGATTTCGCACTAAGTCCCCATTTTTAATGAGTGCTCCCGCTGAAGTGAGGAACCCTCTCATTTTCCATATGGCCCCTTTGTCGTGGACCACTCCGTGTGCGTATGCCGAGTCTGTATAAATTGTCACTGCCTTTTCCTCGCTTACCTCGCACGCTCTCGTGAGTGCGTACAGTTCAGCTTGTTGTGCTGACCAGGTGGGCGGGAGGCGGCCGCTTTCGACCGTCTCCGTATCCGAGCATACTGCATACCCAGATAACAGGGATCCGTCCCAAGCCCGTTTGGCTGAACCATCGACGTAATAGGTGTGATCGGCTTCCTGTAGTGGTGTGTCCTGTAAGTCAGGCCTTACTGTTGATATTAACTGCACCACGTCCGTACAAACGTGCGGGATTCCCTCCTCCTTTGTTGGCAAAAGTGTCGCTGGGTTAAGAACGGTACACCGCATCACCGTCACGTTGGGTGCCATAATTAATGCCGTTTCGTATTGCATCAGTCGAGTGGCTGTGAGATGCTGTGTGTTTCGCTGTTGTAGTAGTGTATGGACGCAATGCGGTACCTGTAAAAGGACAGCATGTCCCATTACTATGTCGGCCGTCCGCTCAACTGCGTATCGGGCAGCCGCCACGGCTTGTAAGCACAGCGGAAAGCCTTGTTCTACCGCATCAAGCTTTTTGCTGAAATAGGCTACTGGACGTTCCCTATCTCCATGAGTCTGAGTTAACACGGATTGTGCGAATCCCCCCACTGCATGGGTGAAAAGTGTGAAGGCCTTTTTATAGTCGGGAAGGCCCAAGGTTGGGGCCGTTACCAGGGCTCGTTTGAGTCCTTCGTAGCAGCGTATTCGATTGTCCGTCCAGTTTACCATCCGTGGCTGGTCGTTTTTCGTCGCCTCATACAGAGGTTTTGCTAATAACGCATAGTCAATTATCCATGTACGACAGTACCCTGCCATTCCCAAAAATCGCAACACCTCCCTTTGTGTACGAGGCAACGGGGTTTCCATGATGGCCGTGACCCGGCTCGCGTTGAGCTCGCGTCTCCCATGCGAAAT
Organism: Myxine glutinosa; assembly: GCF_964187855.1. Lineage (NCBI taxonomy): Eukaryota > Metazoa > Chordata > Myxini > Myxiniformes > Myxinidae > Myxine > Myxine glutinosa. The sequence continues at coordinate 1,303,919 of NC_136265.1, read as the reverse complement.
CGCGTGTCCCAAGTATGTAACTATTTCCCGCACAAATTGCAATTTTTCCCGGCCTACTTTGTGGCCTTTCTCGGCTAGCGCATTTAACAGCACTAGTGAATCCGTCTCGCAGGCTGCCTTGGATGGAGAGCAGATTAATAAGTCGTCGATGTACTGCAACAGCACCGAGCCGCCTTCCAATTGGACATCTGCGAGATCGCGGTGCAGCGCTCGTGAAAACAAGGTAGGGCTATCTGCGAAACCCTGCGGAAGCACTGTCCAGGTGAATTGTCTCCCCCGGAAGGTGAAAGCGAAGAGATACTGGGACTCTGGAGCTATTGGCACTGAAAAGAAGGCGGAACACAAGTCTATGACTGTAAAATGTGTAGCATCTGGCGGAATGGAAGTCATCAGAACTTCTGCATTTGGTACAACCGGATGAATACCCTGAATTATTTTATTAATCTCTCGCAAATCCTGCACAAATCGCCACTTTCCTGTCATTGGTTTTGGCACTGGGAAAATGGGGGAGTTACATGGGCTATTAGTTTCGATTATTATTCCCTGCTGCACGAGCGATTCTATCACCGGAAAAATGCCTGCGTCAGCCTCGTGCCGAAGTGGGTACTGCCGAATGTGTGGTAAAGGTAACCCTTCTTTAATTGGAATCACCAATGGGGGTGCATCCCTAATGCGCCCTACTTCATTCTCGTGTTGCGCCCATAGTGACGGGGTGACGGTATCGAGCAATCCATCGGAGTCCCCTGGAGTCGTGGGGACCGCCCTGACCATATGTGCCGCTTTGGGTGGCAGTTCCACCATCTCAAATCGAACTCGTCTGTTCTGAGGTGCCAAATTAATTATGAACCCTTCATTGTTGTCCAACACATGGACCGTTCGGTGTTCAACATTGTATCGACGCCTTACTGGCGTTTTCCGCAGTCGGTCCATCATCCATCCAATGCTCTCGGGTGGCCATCCTCTGGCGGTACTAAGGGTAACATGCGCTACCATCCCCTCGGGGTACTTAGCCTTTGATCTCTGGCGCGGCGACAAGGTTACCGTAATCCCAATGCCCTCTCGGCCAATCCATATGTGTGATAATTGAAGATCAGAGGTTTCCCCTAAAGCTGCCGCAACCATGTCTAAATAATAATCATCGCTTCCAGTCGCGTCATAACATGCGGTGCAATGCGGCGGATTATATTTCAATTTTGTGGCTATGTGGTGTTCTTCTAGCCAATCACGAATTTCTTGCGTTTGCGCGCCAATCGTGTCGATCACATGAGTCCATGTTGCTAAAGCCCCTTCCTCCAACCGCCACCAATACACGGTGGGGCTGGCGCGCTGCAATGCCATCATTAACAAATCACGGTTCGATTCTCTGACGTCGACGTATACACCTTCCTTGGTGCACGCAATGTCACAACCTAATCGACACAGCAAATCCCGTCCTAGTAAATTAATTGGGGCAGTAGTGGTCATGAGAAATGCATGCTTAGCTTCTAGCGGTCCGAACATTACTCGGGCCTCTTTTGATACGGGGAGAGTTTCTAATTTTCCTGAAACGCCCTGGATTTGGACGCTTTTGTGTGTCGGTTTCAAAGTAGGTAGTTGTCCCTTATTGATACAACTGCGAGTCGCACCGGTATCCACTAAGAATTTTAGTGGTTGTCCATTTACATCTAACGTCAAGGTCGGTTCCTCATCTGGGGTCATTGTTATTAATGGACATTCCTTTGGCGGCCCGCATTCGTCCCGTCAATAGGCGTTTCCATATGACGGCCCTTGCTGTCCCTGGGGTCCTCGTGGTCCCCTTGGATAATTTGGACAATCCCGTCTCCAGTGGCCCATCTGTCCACATTCAAAACATGCCCCTCTCCCTGGGGGTCCCTGTCCTGGACCCCCCTGTTGGTTTGGCCTTCGCCCCCCTTTGTAGGGAGGTGGGCGCCCTTGCCCTCCCCTCGGCATTTGTTGGACTGGGGCACAAGGCCCGTATGGCATGCCCGAATTGGGGGTAACCCATGGGGTGGGGCCCATATTGGAGGGTCCCCATTGCGGTGCCCATCCTGGCATGGGTGTTTGTGGTGGCCAATAGGCCGGCGGGGGACCTAGCACAGAACATGGTGGAGCAGCCCACTGGGGTTGTTGGGGTTGTCTCCACGTCTGATTCCCTGGCCCACTAGGCCCTTGTGGTTCCCGGGGTACTTGCATCATAGCTGCCTGCAGTGCCGGACCGAGTGTCTCGTCATCACTTGACTCACTCTCACTGTCACTTCCCATTATTTTTGCCCCCTTTTGTTTCTTCTTCTTGCTCCCCATTGTTTTTGTTGCTTGTTGCTGGGCCAATTTTTCCCTTACCAACATCTGCAACATTTCTTCTTTAATTTCCTTTTTTTCCTCCGAAGAGGAGCCCGGACATTGTTCGAGTTTTGTACATAATTCATTGGTCCCCATTCCTTTCCAACCGAAAAGGACGGCATGCACTTGTTTTTTTAATGCGGGCCGAAGCCCTTCTACTAGGTAATTGTTCACCAGGGGAGCGGGTAGGTCCTCGACTTGGATTAATCCTAACCCGCCCCATCGAGCTATCGCTTTTTCTATTCTCTCTCGGTAATCGCCGATAGTCTCTCCTGCTTTTTGTTTTATGTTGCCAATTTTTCCCCAATCTGGCCCTCCAGGTGGCGCGAGCGCATTGCCAATGTTGGTCAGGAGATGATTTTTCAAAATGACCCAATCGTTTCCGGTCATGGGTGGATTCCGAGCCATGGGGTCATCTATTGGCCATAATGAAAGGGTTTTAGCCTTTACCCATACCTTTGGTGGCAATATAGATGCTCCCAAATGACAAATATCTCTCCAATCCGGGGCATCCTCTGTAATCCAGTGACGGAGCAATATTACTATATCCAAAGGTTGGTCGATCAACATTTCCTGAACCCTCTTTTGCATGGCCGTTAAATCAGATTCTTTCCAAGGCACACGTTCCCTTACTACCACGCCGTTTGCGTCTATTCCCACGCATCGCATGGGGAACACTCCCTTTGTCTCTATCCCACGTTGCACTGGTGCCTGATACTCCACTAGTGAAGGGTATCGTGACCTGGACCTGGACCTATCGGGGGTGGAAACCCCGGGGTGTCTGTGCCGCTATCTCCATCGTCCTCGACTTGAGGGGCTGATGGTTGTGGGGTCTTATGAACTCTAGGGGGTCTCCCATTTGTTTCCCTTATAGCGCCCTGGTGTCGGGTACGTGCCTTAGATCCTGGGACTGGACCATGGGAGGGGTAGGAAACAGGGATTTCATCTTCCTCATCCTGTTCCTTCTCATCGGAATTAATCCGGGCTACCATTAGCCTCTGACTTGTCTGCGCTGCGAGCGCCTTCATCTGTTTACCCTGCTTTTTTGGACCCTGTTTGCGCTCATCCTGGTATTTGCCCAACTCTCCTCGCAAACTCGCTTGTCTGGAGGCTGCCTGTCTCTTCAAGGCCTCCACCTTCCACCAACTATAGACCTTCCATGAATCAGGTGGGAGTCTCTTCTTCTTCTTCTCTAGGGCATCTAAAGCCCCATATAGCACATCTAACCTGTCTATTGCAAATGACCCTTCCTCTGGCCAAGGCGTATTCAAACCCTCGGTCAATATAGTCCATGCCTTGCTCGGTTGCAAAGCAGCATACCCATAATCTCTTTTCATGTAAAACGCTGGAGTGTTCTTCAACGGCTCTCCCTCCTTTCCTACCTTATTACCCATTCTTCCTACCTTCTTGGGTTAATCCCTCCTGGTAGTCCTAAGATCGGGTCGCCCCCCGATCTCTAGCCTTAAACGCAGTTCACGCCGGAGTAACTTAACACCTATTATCTATCTCCCACATATGGGTCTACCTGCTTCCCATGCAGGAAGCTTACCTGAGGGATATCCCTCCTTATCTCGCGCGCCCTGTATAATCGATTCGTTACCCACTGCTGCTCTGGTTTAAACTAAATATGGTTCGGAATACAAGCCAGGTAGTACAGCCGACAGAGGTCCACACGTCCAAAGCAAGGCAGGAGGCTTCAATTTCGATGTGCAAAAATGCTTACCCAAATTTGATGCCGGCAGGCCTCCTTCCCGACCTGGAACGTGAGGGTCCACCTCGTCTGCACACCTGGATGATCCCACTTCTGACACCAAAATTGTCGGTCAAAGACCTCAAGGGAAGGAAGAAGAAGAAGAATCAGAGCAACAATGTTTAATAAAATCGATTACAAACACACAGTGTGGAGCAAGGCTCGAGAATGCACCGCCTAACACGCAGCGGGCAATTCCTCAAGACACTCGCTGAAAAATAAGCAAAAAGGCATTTCATATATAGCAAAATATCAGACAAGAATCTGCGCTAAAGACAAAGCAAACCTGGGCCGTAAAGGCCCACCTACCATCATTCCTTCCTGAAGAAGGCCAAACTTAGACAAAAAAGATGTAAGCATAGGATAATGATTGAATACACATGCTGAATACACAACTATCAAAGGATGTGTAATGTCTATATTTCTTTCCAAGGTTGGTTACATCCTTGATTTAGGAGACATACTAGAAACTACAAAGATATATAATTAATTATTCCCTTTGTGAAGAAGGCGTTTGGCAACATGTTTTCCCTGTACGTGGGCGGTGAGCATATTATCTACTGTCTGGCACATACATTCAAGGACTTGTTTATTGGGCTAAGGATCCACCCTGCACCTCGAGCCTCGAAACCACATTTTGTCCACTCGCCTCTGCCTGCAGCTGAGTTCAAATCAGTTTTCAGAAGCACGATATATAATTTCAGATGTTATGATCAATTGAGTCATGGGATTTAAACCCTAATGGCTAACATGTATACAGTAAAAATAATGAAAATGTTTTTTTTTTTTAACCTAACATGACTTCTGATCTTCGGTCATTGACCTCGTGACCCCAAAATCGAATCAGTTCATCTTTACCTCATTATACATACCTTCACCAAGTTTGACTAAGATCCCTTCAGCCGTTAAGATCCCTTCCTATCTGTACTTTGTTTGCTTGTCTGTTTGATTTGTTTGTTTGATAAATGTTAGCTCTTTCACGAGCCTCGATTCTGGATAAGAAAAGAAAAAAAAAAAGCCGTTCTCAAGTTATTGAGGTAACGAAAACCTAGCACGAACGGACAACTTGAAAACATAATGCCTCTGGTGACTTCATTGGCGGGGGCATAAAAAGTCAACCCCACATACTTTCTAATCACAATATTGTTGCAAAATTTAATTCCAAAAGTCCCAGCTGGGAGCAATCGGGGATTGCAGACCCTCGACAGGACATGTTTTCAGTGGTTTTTAAGGCTTTTGTGTTAAAACAAATATGGCGGCCGAACCACGTGTCCGATGATGTCATCATCCTTTTTTTTCTTCAGCAATTTATCCCGAGATGACGCTCAAGAAATTTCATCTTGATCGGATGAAGTTTTGTTCTTGTTGAATAATGACGTCATAATGGAGACACCTATGACATCATCATTAACATATTTTATTCCCCTTGGAGAGTTCTTTACAATGAGCCATGTCTCAATTTTTTATATGCAGTGCTTTCTGAGATATAAAGGCGCAAAGTATTTTGTTTTTTTTCCAAGATGGCGCCCATACCACGTGACTTATGACATCATAATTATTTTTTAAAAATTATGCAGGTGGAGTTGCACCTATAGTGAAAATTTCCTTTCAATTGGACCAACGGTTGCAGAGAAAATCATATTTATTCTGTGTGGGCAAACAAACAAAAAATCGGTCAGAGACTGAGGACTTATCGGAATGTGCTTTTTATCGGCCATTTTGGATCAAAATGGCGGGAAATCTATATCTATACATGTATACTCTTGAAATCTATACATGTATACTCTTGCCGGCGGTATACAACCAGCATCATAGCCAGCATAGCTATTTGGGCGGTGTATAAGCTAACAGATCTAGACCGGTGTGTACCCCGGTTTATAATAGGTACACCGTATCCCTGCGTGTTGTAAGAGGCGACTAAAAGGGTTGGCGCCAGGAAGGGCATCCGGCCATAAAAACATTGCCTCAAAAAGAGAACCATGACAATTACGACTACATATGGGCAGGGTACAGCCCGAAGTACCCCGTGGGGGACCCCACTCCCTCTCGTCAAAACTCAAGGTGGGGAACCCGATCGAAGCAAGGGTGGAAATCATTCCATTTATGACGACGAAACGTCTGATGCCGGACGTGGAGATCGGTTTCTGAGATTTGGGACATGGAATGTAGGGACAATGACAGGGAGATCAGGAGAAGTGGTGGAAGTATTGGTCAGAAGAAGAGTGGACAATGACATATGTTGTGTGCAGGAGACGAGATGGAAGGGAAGTGGTGTGAGAATGGTGAAGGGTAAGCATGGACAGAAATACAAGTTTATGTGGCAAGGGTGCCCGGAGGGTGTGAATGGTGTTGGTGTCCTGTTTTCTGAGGAGTTTGTAGACAGTGTGGTGAGTGTGACTAGAGTGAGTGAAAGGTTGATGATGGTGAAAATGATGATTGGAAAGCTCTTTGTGAACGTCATCTCGGGATATGCTCCGCAGGTTGGTCGGAGCGATGAAGAGAAGGACAAGTTCTGGTGTGTGAAAGAGAAGCTGATGGAAAACGTGAAAGATGAGGAAGTTGTTGTGGTAGGAGGAGACCTAAATGGACATGTGGGAAGGAGTATGGACGGTTTTGAGGGGAGTTCATGGGGGTTACGGATATGGTGTGAGAAATGGAGAAGGTGAAAGGATTTTGGAGTTTGCTGATGGAGCTGATTTGTTGATTTGTAATACTCAGTTCCAGAAAGAGGAAAATAAGCTTGTTACATACACGTCAGGTGGGTCGACGACAACTGTTGACTACCTGCTGGTGCGTAGGCGAGATAGGGGGCACCTCCGGGACACAAAGGTGATCCCGGGGGAGGAGGCTGTTTCACAGCACCACTTGGTTGTCTGCGACATAAGGGTGAAAGGTGCGGGGAGAGCTCGGCAGGTGAAGTACCAACCGAGAATGAAGGTGTGGAGGTTGAAAGAGGTGACAGTGAGGGAGGCATTAAAAGAGAGGCTGCGTATGGTGGAGGATGATGTGGTTGAGCTTCAAAGTGGTTGGATGTCAATGACAGATTGTCTGTTGGGAGCTGTTGGTGAGGTATGTGGATGGACAAAAGGACCACCGAGGCACTCGGAAACATGGTGGTGGGATGATGAAGTTGGAAAGAAGATTGACGAGAAGAGGAAGAAGTTCAAGGAGTGGCAGAAGGCGAAGGGTATGGGGGCAGAAAAGGCAGAGCATGAAAGTTATAAGGCAGCCAGGAAGGCTGCAAAGAAAGAGGTAGCAAAGGCACAGGAGGCATGTAGGAAAATGTTCGGAGAACGCTTGGATTCGGAAGAGGGTCAGAGAGCGGTATTCAGGATTGCAAAGCAGATAGCGAAAGAGAGGTGTGATGTGATGGGGGTGAGTTGCTTGAAGGATGAAGTGGGACAAATCGTTCTGGACCCAGATGGAATTAAAGGAAGATGGAAGAGATATATGGAAATACTGTTGAATGCAGAGAATGAATGGGATGGCAACATCGAGAGTAACCCAGTTTTCGGACCGGCAGAGAAGATAACCGAGAAGGAAGTTGAGGAAGCGATAAAAGCAAATGAAGAGTAGAAAAGCAGGAGGGCCGACGGGAGTTGTGGGAGATATGTTGAAGGCAGCAGGAAGTTGGGGTGTGAAGAGAATGACAGAGATCTGCAATCTGGTGGTGAAAGCTGCCGCATTCCAGTGGATTGGGAACTGAGTACCCTCGTCCCTCTATACAAAGGGAAAGGTGACCCTCTGGACTTTGGCTCGTATCGAGCGATAAAGTTATTGGAGCATGGAATGAAGGTATTGGAAGGGGTGTTGGAGAGGAGGATAAGGAAGAAAGTGAAGATTGACAAAATGCAGTTTGGATTTATGCCAGGAAGAGGAACGACAGACGTGCTTTTTATTGTGAGGCAGTTGCAGGAGAAGTATATGGAGAAGAGGAAGAAGTTGTTTCTTGGGTTTGTTGATCTGGAGAAAGCATTCGATAGGGTTCCACATGAAGTCGTGACATGGGCATTGAGGAAGTTAGGAGTGGAGGAATGGTTGATCAGAGTAGTGATGGCAATGTACAAAAGAGCGTGCACAGCTGTAAGGACGATGGACGGGAACAGTGGTGAGTTTGAGGTGAAGGTGGGAGTGCATCAGGGGTCGGTACTAAGTCCACTACTATTTGTAGCTGTGATGGAGGTCCTGGCTCAGAACGTAAAGGAGGGTTTACCGTGGGAGTTGTTGTATGCAGATGATCTGGTGTTGATTGCGGAAAGTATGGATGGACTGAAGGAGAAGATGAACAAGTGGAAGGAATGTATGGAGAAAAAAGGTCTGAAGGTCAATATCGGAAAAACGATGGTGATGGCAAGTGGTAAAGCATGTGGTGAGGTGGAAAGAACTAGGAAGTGGCCATGTGCTGTGTGCTGTGTGCTGTGTGCAGGAAGGGTGTCGGACTGTCGGAGTGAATTCCATTCAATGTACAATGTGTGCTGTGCTGAGTGGGTTCATCAAAAATGTAGTGGTTTGAGAGGGTCATTAACCAGTGTGGCAGCTACATTCAAGTGTAAGGTGTGCACAGAGGGAGCTGCAGATGGAGGAAATGCTGAGTTGGATCTTGGAGATGGCCTGAAGCTGGAAGGTGTGAAAACATTTTGTTACCTTGGAGACATGCTGAATGGAGAAGGTGGATCAGACTCGGCAACGGTTGCTCGAGTGAGATGTGCATGGAAGAAGTTTCGGGAACTGAGTGGCGTGCTGATGAGGAGGGGAGTGTCGTTGAAGCTGAAGGGAAAGGTGTATGCTGCATGTGTGAGAAGTGTTATGATTTATGGGAGTGAGATATGGAATTATTCCTCTTTTCTATCTCAAAGGAATGAATCCACTCTTTGTTCTCTTTTGTTCTTTTATTATACTTTAGGGGAAGGGAAATAACGAATAGATTCACTTTATGAAATAACTAATGAACTGACTAAACTCAACGAAGCCTCGTTCAGCCAGCAGCATGGCCCAATCTTCTGAGCAGATCTTCTCCCTCTTTGTAGATCTTCCTTCGTTCCTTCGTCCAGCGCAACAACCCTTTTCGAAGTCCCACTTTAGCTTTTATTATCACTGTTCTCTCCATATAAGGTAAGGTATTCGAGACTCCGCACGGCTCAGACAGAGACACTCTGGTTCTTCTCTTGGAGAGCTCTGAGACACATTGTAGACAGTTATTATCAGTTTGGGATAATAAAGCACCTTTATCTTTCTTTAGGTCACTCCTTCGTGACCCCTCCGAACTAAGAATGTTCCCAGCCTTTTCTCAAGAGGAAAATACATTTTGAACAAGAGGGGAGAATATATAAATAATATATTCCTCCACAATTCCTCATTTTTTTTTCTTTTTGTTTATATTAAACATTAATCTAAACATCAACCATTTTAATATTTGACCCACAAATTTGGTAATTCAATTTTCCCATTCATTAAGGCATACACCGTCATTCTTGAAGAATATGATCACAAAACATTCATCTTTCCATATTAATAATGCAATTCACTTCAGTTGCCTAAAGCATACAACACTTCATCTTTACCAAAACACAATAATTTCAGTTCACCATTAAATAATAAAACATCTGCAACATTTGGCAATACGTTTTACTTCAAGACAAATGTTGACTTTTTGTTTGAAAAGAAGGGGCTGATCACTCGTGTTTGAAATTCAGGTATGAAACATTTTCTTCTAATGTCTTCATAGCACCTGCACTATTTTGCGTAGGATTTTCCGCTGTTGTGATAGCTGGGCAGAGTCACAAACTGACCCTGCTTTTGCATCTACCATTCTTGCCACTCTTGCTGTGAGCCAAAGTAGATTTGAACAAGGCCTTCATCCAATTGTCGTTGACTTGCCTCCTCACTCATCATGAGTATGGAGCAAGTGTTGATGTGATGTTGGTTTGACCAGCAAGATGTGGAACAGGGATGCCGGATGCATCCGCAATGATGATGTTGGGACCATGGTACTCAAGTTGTCCATGGTCCATACCAGGAGCACCCAGCAGAACCGTGCACAGCTGTTGTAAAGAAAAGGCACAGCCGTTCGCTTGTAGCTCCATGCTGATTCCCCGGAAGTTGGTGAAGTAATAACACACGTCACCTCATCCCGTGGAAGTTGTCGTTAAAATGTCGTCGTCCTGCAATTGCTGAGGTAATGAATGTAGGTGAACAAAGTAGGTGATCGCCCTTCTTTCATATGTTGCAGTGTGATCCAGGTCAATGATCACATAAGTCTCCCTTGGTGAAGGTAAGCATCCATCTCCAAGTTACAAAGGAGTATGTCTTCACCATTCTTTGAGACGGAGGGTGTATGCCAAAATTAACTTCATTTTAGCCACAAATTTCTTTTTTCAAACCTCTTTCCAGATGTCGTTATCACTCCATTTGAAATGGGACCTGGTCTTTCCTTTACTCAGCCACATTTATATCTGCTCGCCACACAGATTGAATCAGATGGTGTACATTGTAACATGAAATCACTATATTTTAACTAATCGTGTATATCTTATAACAACTTCACACGAACAATATTCAAATCAGGCATATGTTTTATACTACTAAACTAAGAATAACATCCACAATTTCTTTCAGGTTCATATAATTCAAAAATTAAACTCATGCAGTTATTTTAACACTACTCAAAGAAATAAATGCATTATAGTTGAGTGTATATAAGTAAAATCACAAACAGGAATATCTAATTCCCAACAAATCTTGCAAACAGCAAACTATGCATAATGTATTATTAGCATAGTCCTCCCCAATTTTTTTTTTTTTTTTAAATAGTGTAACTTATGGTGATATGAGTTCACTAACTCGTAAAACGGACACAATTCACAATGGTTTTTGTTATGCCCTTATCTTAGCTCGACTGTACTCATTTGCAACATCACTTGATTCAATCTCTTAATCTCAGCATTTATGTTGCCATTAAAAGTCTTCCTCTTGTGGTTCCACATGTATTTCCTCATTTGTTGCTTCATTTATTTCTGCACATGGTGCTTCATTCACTATCATAGTGTTATTTGTTATCTTATTCAAACCCACCGTCACTAAGGCTTTCAAGCAAGCCATCACTAAAACTATTGCCAATATAACAACTAATCCAACAAACAAGTATTGGAGTATCTTAGCTGCCACTCCTCCGAATGTGTTTTCCAACCATGCAAAGGCACCCCCTTTCACATAATCGTGATATCTAGCTCCCTCTTGTCTTATTGTATCGGCAATGTTATAAATGTCTCCCGAATTATCAGGTATATATGTACAACAATCTGTACCAATCACTGCGCATGTACCTCCTTTTTCTGCTAACAGCATATCTAATGCCATACGATTTTGTAAGGCCATGGTTCTTGTCGCTGCCAGCTCACTTGTAAGGTTTGTCAATCCACTTGCCGTTTTATTTGCCAATGTTTCTATAGCCAATGCCATTTGCCGTAGCTCATGGCCTGCCTTCCAGGTTCCATAAAATGGAAATACTACCATTCCAACCCATTCTCCCATACTAACAGTTCTTTTCTGCCTAGCATGTAGGATGCGCATTGGTGACTCTGTTAACAAGCGCATGTGTGGAAGTACAAACCCAAGAAAGCACGATCCTGACCATGCCAGTGGGAGATACGCATACGCCTTGTGTCCACATATAAAATATGTATTATTACAGGTCCATGTAGTATCTGTCATCCAAGTTCCTTCCCAATACAAAGATATCATCTTTAAGCTAGTGTCCGTTACTGGGACAAGCAATCTTATATAGCCCAATTTGTAACTATACTGGTGGCAGGTGGAGTTTCCCATAAACTTATTATTCTCCTTGGTTCGATGTCGGACGAAACATAGGAGCCCTTTCATTTGTTGTTGAATAGTTACGGAAGGGGGCATAACTTCATTGTTATATTTAGGCCTATAGCTGTCTGCAAATTCCTCACATTGATATCCCCCTTTGTCCCAATCAACATCCCCTAGCATCATCGCCATTGGTAAATAAGGTATTGTTGCTATCAACCTCTGTGGGAAGCGACTACATAATTCATCCCAACCTAAAGGAACTGCCTCCAACGGTACTCCGTTCTCACGAGAATGTGGCATTTGTGTGCATATCCAACAAATACTTTCATTTGCTATTTCAGCCCTTGTGTGGGCTAAATGTAAAAAGTATTAATCCCGTGTAATCCATCGGGTTCTAACGGTGTGTCCCTATCTTCCATTAAACTTCTCACTGCATAATCATATATCTGTATGTCAGCCACCAATGTTGCGTTTTGTTCTTTCATTGCCCCGAAGTAATGCATGCAACACAGAGTCCCCACTACTAGAGAACTCATTCCTAGGATGAATATCACCATTTTCAAGGAGTATCCAAAGTGGAAGTGTTTGTTTTCCCCTGATTTGTCGCCTTGTCCTGATAAGGTCTTTCCCTTTGTCCCACCTGTATCCATCTGTAAAAACATGTAAGCTATCCCTTGTATATGTGCATACCTATAACATAATTATATGTCAATGACCTTCAACATTATATATCAAACTAACAAGCTTCCTAAAAGGTAAATAAAGGAAACCCCTTAATATGTAGCATAAATCTGATTATGTGCCTTATCCTGATCCCCCTATCGCCCGGGATCCATATTTGTCTCTATTCTTAGCAACTACCTATGGTCTGTCAATTCGTTCCAAAATACCACGACCAAAGGTTTTAACCAAAGTTCTACCAAACTATTTCCAATGTGAACTCAAAATACTAGTGAAACAATCAATTCAAAGAATTAACTTCAAAGGGTCAACAAATTCATTTTAGAAACAGATCTAATTTTCTTTCTATTGCTATAAGGAAGAACAATAGTTCTTATAAGTCTTTGTAATATCTCATGTAATTTATCCAGCATCGAAGAATTTATTTACTATCCATTCCCCTTCTGTTTACCAGTAACTTTGTTTACACGCCATAACTTAATGTGATAAATCCCATGTGTACAGCTACCACTTATTGAAACCCCTATTTTTTGTAGAAAATATCCAAATAAGTGGTTTTACGCCCCTTTAACTGTTGCTCATCCAGTTCTGTGCAACTAGTGAATACTACTAACACCTGTATGCCAATATAGGTGTTAGATAAACAAAATATGTTGCAGGTACATGTAACATCGCGTTCTGAGTTTTAAATAACGTAACAGCGCGTTCATGTCTGGCCCTTGGTTTTTTAAGATGCACAATGCATTCCGTTTTAAAAACTTACAATAGTTAAATTCAGCAAAATTTTCTTTACTATCTGCCCATATCATCTATGCCTAAAACATATCCGTACATACAGCACAATTTATATGCTGATTAAAGTCCAGTTTATATATGTCAAAATCCATGAGCAGAGTACTCTGGGAAGGCAATATAAGACCTCTTCCAAATTTGGCTAATTTTGTACTCCCTCATCATATTTTTATGAAGCTCACATCCATAAATAGCTTTTATTCTCATATAAATTCTATTAACCACGGAATCCCAAACCTCCTCACAATTTTACTATTAATTAATGGCTGCTCATAACCCAGCACATCAAATCTGTATATTCCATCTCCCTTGACAAAAGAGATAATATTCATAATCAAATTATATTTCTATTTTAATTTATGAATTCTCTGGATATTCGATCCCATCCACCTGAAGCTATCTATCTCCAGACAAGTACATTGTCAGTTTCAACAATCTTGTAAGATCGACACATAAAAACAAAAAAAACACACACATTAACACACAAACGTACACAAACCCAAATAGTATACATATTTGTTTGCGTTGGAACCATCATTAACAGATCAAACGATGTCAATTTTATTTCAATTTCGTAAAATTTGTCCCTTTAATGTTTAACGCGAATTACACAAATAGACAAAAATTTATGTTTGGAAAACCCCTAAAACGTCACATTGAAATTACCCTTTGGTTCCCACAATAATGTATCCAAATTTGACAATACATCCATTTGCATGTCAGTCGACCACTGACCTAGCAATCATACAAAAGAATAGTCCAAAATGCCCACGTTATAATCATGTAACGCTTGTCACTTGGCGTCCCAAAAATTTAGAAAGCAATGTTCCACACTTTTATATAACAAAAATTGCTTTGCCCAAAATGCTCCCTAAAACCACATTTATAATTGGCAAATATGAAGCTTCCAGCAGGAACTTTAATTCTGGATCTTTTAATTCTATGTTCCAAAAATATCCAGTTTTGGCATCTGATCAATCAATTAGTAATTCACTAACAAAAAAATCATTGTTGCTCCGAAAATTCTTCAGACTTTTCAGACACAAGAAGCATCAACAGTTATTCATATTGGTTTAATGATTTAATCTTTTGAGGCCAGTCGTCCTTTTGGATCTGCAGCAATGAAGGCCTAATCATTATCTGAGGTACCGGTAAACTCTGGTACCCTTAATCTTGGGTTTCCCTTGTGACATCGTCTTTTATTGACATACGGACATCTTCTTTTCCAATGCCCCATTTCTCCACAATTGAAACACCGGTTTCTGTCGTTGACTGGTCTGTCCACCTGTTCACTTGTATTGCTGGGCTGCATCTCTAGATCCCTAAATTGCCACTGCGATCTCCGGTTATCTCCTGAAACACGAAAAAATTCTCTGTACTGTTCTTTTTTGGGAGACAAATGGGAATCAGATGGGACAACTGTCACTTTTATTTCAGTTTTCGAGGGCAGTTGTGCATTTATCTCCTCCACTACATCCTGTATCCTTTTTATTTTAAGTTCTAGGTCCGTTATCCGTTCTTGTTGTTCCCGTTGTCTGGATTCACCATCCCAAAGGTGGAATGCAGGCCAGTCTACCGTTAGATTATGTCTCTTCCTGGCTCTCAATGTTTGTCCTAATCTTTCCAATCGACTTCGGTCAAATGTACCATCTCTTGGAAACTCCTTAGCATGTCCCTTTGTCCACAAATACCAATTTTCAACCTCTCTAATAGCCTCTCCACCATAACGGTCGTACATATAATATGCACAAGTACCTTTGTTTGGAATATCTGGTTGTCCTTGTGTATTCTTACAGGCTCCATTCCCCATTCTGCCTGTATGTGAATAACACTCAGTATTCATTCAATGTACGAGGTAAATTACTAGGATCTGTGCTTTGGAATACACCTGTACACACCTGTACTATATGTACTGTAAATAAAATCTACTAGGGTTTGTTCTACCTTTTATCAAAGTAGCGTTGGATGTATTGTTGCCTAGCTTGTTTACTAAAGGGTTCCAATCGTACTTCCAGGAAGGATCTCTCCACCTGTTCAAACGGTGATTTCCAGAGAATCTCTCTCACTTCTGGCTTTTGCACAACCCAATCTCACAGATCGGTATTGCAGATGAGCCAAATGGGTCAGTATGAAATGGGTGAATCCGCAGGTCTCCCGTTCTGTTGAAAGGGGGATCAAACAGAAAATAACCACATATACTGTATATAATATATATCTCTATAAACTCACCACCTCGCTCTGTTTTTCCAAGGTTGTCTTCACAATAATGTCTCACAAATAGCTCAAAAGTTCTTTCTTGAGACTTCACCTTTATCAATCAATCAATCAATTCAATTAAATCAATTCATCAACATTCATCAATAAATCACATTAACCAATCAGATAACACTATACCTAAGCGTTTCCCAATGTTGCCAGAACAGTTCCATCCTCCGATGGAGATATATGATCACTGGTCGTCACCTTTTGACCTATATCTATTTGTCAATTGACAAATCACCGTTCTGCCTCTGGATCATATCTAACCTATTGTTCAATCTTGTCTGGTCAATATATCACAAATTCAAGTTTAGCAACCACTGTAGGTAACCCAACCCTCCATTTGTGAAATAGTCAGCCAAGATCAATCAAACAGGTATGAGACAGGTCACTGAGAAAATGTCCCAGTTTAAATGGTACCAAAACTTCCTGACAATTAAAATTTCATTAAACTCCTGAAGTGTTCTACCAATAAATGACAATTAATCCACACTATTTGCCGATTATAATCCGAGCATGCTAAAATTTTGACACTTCATTTAACGCTATTACTTGTCATGCTTCATTAATCTTACAGGGCTCAAAAGTTGTCCTTTAAGCCCGTGCAATCATTTTACACCGAAAACCTCATGATCGTATTCCTGTCAATCATAACATCATGATTTTAAAATCATCATCATAATGATCATCACTATTATATATCATGGTCATAACATAATCATCTATTTGAAAAAACAAACATTTCCTGCATCACCACATCCATGTGGTATAATCATCAATAAAAATAAAACTGCATATAGCAAAAGGCTACCTCCTGACCACTGAGTATACCTATTGACAAGAAGTCATAGCAATATCAAATAATCGTTAAAAAATTTTAAAAATTAAAATCGTGTCTAATTCGCCTGCTGCTTTGTCGTACCAAAAATCGTAAGATATAATCAACAAAGAAAAATACACATACAAAAATACACCAGGTCGACCAAATTACAATTTTATACCATTTCAGTTGACATGACAAATCGTCATGATGTCTGAAATGTTCCAGGGTTTCTGCACACCTTAAAAGAGGTATACTTTGTGGTGTTGCCCACCTACCACATTGAATTAGCCATTTCAGTATCGTATTGATTACTGAAATGTTCTCGGGTTTCTGCAAACCTAAAAAGAGGTATGCTTTGTGGTGTTGCCCACCTACCACATTGAATAAGCCATTTCAGTATCGTATTGATTACTGAAATGTTCTAGGGTTTCTGCAAACCTAAAAAGAGGTATGCTTTGTGGTGTTACCCACCTACCACATTGAATAAGCCATTTCAGTATCGTATTGATTACTGAAATGTTCTAGGATTTCTGCAAACCTAAAAAGAGGTATGCTTTGTGGTGTTGCCCACCTACCACATTGAATAAGCCATTTCAGTATCGTATTGATTACTGAAATGTTCTAGGGTTTCTGCAAACCTAAAAAGAGGTATGCTTTGTGGTGTTGCCCACATACCACATTGAATAAGCCACTAAACATTTCTTCCATTCAACAGAACAAACATTTCCTGTATAAGCATTTCAAAAACAAAAGAAGAAGAAGAATTCATTTTCAAATCCAAACCAAAATCAATCCTTTATTGTAAAATAAAGAAGAAGAAAAAGAAGCACGCCTCATTTTCAAATCAAAATCAATTCTTTATTGAAAAATAAAGAAGAAGAAAAAGAATTAAATGAGAGCTTGACATAGGACCAAGCCACAATTAGGGGTGTTAATACTGTGCGAAATATGACACTCATTGTCATTATCCTAAAGATAGCTGTGTATTATTGGTCGCACTCATTACTTTAGTTTGTTATAACGGTGTTTTTCTACAAGGCTTTCAGAGATTTTTATGTGCATGCTGTCCCCTGCCTTGGTCTATCTGTGCGAACCGTTACACTCATAATTGAACCATTTGAACTGTGTTGTATCATCGCACTCATTACTTTAGCACTATGGGGCCATGGTTTGAGGGAGAGGGGGAAAAGAAAAGAAGTGAGGATAAAGGACCTTCATTCAAATCAGAAAAATGAAAAAAAAATGAAAAAATGAAAAATAAAATTAAAATTAAAAAAAAGAAAAAATGAAAAAAAAAAAAAAATGAAATGAAAAAATAAGATGAACAAAATCACAATCATCTCCCTCAAAATCATCACAACCTTCCGATTTCAATTTAAGGACGTCCATGCTCCCTTTTCAAGAATTCACTTTTAAACCAATTTAAAAGACAAACAAGACGAGACAAACAAGCATAATCCCTTTTCACTTTGATCCAACTTCAATATTGAAAACTAACTCAAAAGGTTCAGCCAAAAGGTTCAAAAGATAAAAACATTTGTCCAATCTGATCCATTTCCCTATCCATCCTACAAAAGAGCCTGGAAGAGAAAGGAAATTCACAAGCCCTATCAAAAGAACCACAATGTGTTGTTACTAACCCACAACCACAAAAACCCACCAGCCAAAAATCCTAATAAAATCCAATAAAACACCATTTAACTCAATACAGCCAGATTCTTCATTTTTCAAGTGGGAAACACAAGTTCGCACCTCGGGGGCCCTCCGAGGAGTGAGGTTATGCTTCCCACTCAACCTATGACCTCCATCAAAAAGAGGATATTACATTTAAACCCATATAGTTGTCTGTCTGCACAGAACAATTCTTGTTTGGTGGTGTGTGTTAACACAGTCTTCTTAAAATCACTGAGAAAAAATTCTGGTCAAAAATCCTAATTTCTGTGCTTATGATAATATTTCCCTATACAACATATGAATATTGATTTATAATAACCCATAAAATTGAAAACATAACATCTCATGGCAAGGCCTCAATTGGAAAAAAAAGATTCCAATCCCAAATCAATTTTCAAATATACATTTAATGATTTTGCCTTATAGATTCTACATCCCAGCGACATGGGATTGGCTCTCATCATTTTGTAGACTAATTGGACGAATCTGAGCTGTCATCCAAGATGGCCACCGAAAAGATGAAAATATCATATTTTCCTCTTTGAGATGCAAATCGAAATAATTACAGGACAGGAAGGTGGTGGAAGGGAGCAGGAGGGTGGTTGGGGGAAGGGAGTGGGAAGGGAGAGGGGGTGGAAGGCAGGAACACAAAGGAATGAATGGAGGGAAGGAATGAGGGGGGTAGAAAGGAGTGAATGGAGGGAAGGAATGAGGGGGGGGCACAGAGGAATGAGGGGAGGGGGGCGGAAGACAGGGTGGGAAGAATAAGGGGTGGATGAAGGTAGAACGACAAGGCAGAGACAAGCTGGGACAAGTTGCAATACAAATAAATTGGAAGAAGAAGAAGAAATATGTGAGAAGGGGGAAAAACACAACAACAACAACAACACTAGCGATTATTTGCTCCATGGAAGCATTTGCTTCCTCGAAGAACTCACTCACTGGAAGAAAAATTAAGGGGAGAGAGGAGGGGGAAAGATGGGTATGAGGGGAGATGAAAAGTGGGATTTAAAATAGAAGGGGGAAGGATTGATGAGAGTGAGACAGGGAAAAAGAAGGAGAAAGAGAGAGAGGGAAAAATGAAGCGATGGAGTTATGTAGTTTCTCTATATTTCATGCAAATAATAAACATGACACAAATTGAAATGTATTCGTTCGAACGACTACATTCTATACACCCCCGGCCTCAACATGACAGGGGCACTGAATCAGCGGCACAGCTGCACCTTGTCGTTCGAACCTCCACTCATCTAATTTGTACAGTCTCCAAAAGAGGTTGCAACACAAAGAAATTGGAAGAAGAAATAAGAAGACGAGGAGGGAAGAAAAACAGCAAGACTGGCGATGAACAACAGACAGAAGAAGCGACATCGTCAACAGTGCCCAGTGCTCTGAATGTCAAAGCGACGGGTAAACGGCGGGAGTAAGGATACACACCAGCCTTGTACCACTTTAAAATGCAAAATTAATGGAGACTCCCGGTGCTCCTCAATTTGCCTACACTGTATGAACCTCAACCCCAAAACTGAAGTTACTATTGACAATTCAGACTTATTTGCAAAAAAAAAATCCACGCATGATATGTCCCTCCCACATATCTCAGCAATAAATGCAAGATAATCAGACAACTACCGCTTTTACACGATGGTCAAACGTAATGACGTCACCGTACGCACACACAATCACAGCATGGAATGTTCCACATCTGCACAGTGACGTCGCAAGCACACACACACACCCACTATCATGGTTCTGTAGGGTGAGGGTGCCTGATCACTTCATGAAGAAGAAGATCAAAGAGAGAGGGAAAAATGAAGTGCTGGGAGTTCTATATCTCTTAGACATTGACATCCATTTACAGATCTGTATGTAATCGATATTCCATTTAAAAGCTTACAAAATGGGTCATATCTCCGTGTACCAGCTTTTCCTGGGATTTTATATTCACAATTCCAGACGCGTGTGTGTGTGTGTGTGTGTGTGTGTGTGTGTGTGTGTGTGTGTGTGTGTGTGTGTGTGTGCGTGCGTGTGTGCGTGCGTGCGTGCGTGTGCGCGCGCACGCACGCACGCGTGCGTGTGTGTTTTACATCACACACAATCGCATAGTCCTTCCCTCACGCAAAGCGATTTCCACACTGACAGGCAAAACTGCACACGCACTCGGGTGAACTATCTACGTGCGTTTGGCCCGCACGTACCATATACGTGTGCCCAGCGTTTACCTACGGTTTGACTCGCGAAGCGGTCACTGAGCATTTGCTTGGTACGTGCGAACACGCCTTTGCGTGTGTATGTGAACGCACTACGTCCCCGTTTGGGCGCGTTCGGGAGTGACGTCATGATACGTGCCGCCATGTATACACAATACCCCGCGCAGCCCGATGGGCATCGCTGTGCAGAATCACATTTACCGACGCAAACCGAGTCTTTCAAGATCGCGATTTATATAATTGTCGGCTCACGGGTCTGCTCTGCAACAGGAAGTTTA
Source organism: Myxine glutinosa (assembly GCF_964187855.1). Classification (NCBI taxonomy): domain Eukaryota; kingdom Metazoa; phylum Chordata; class Myxini; order Myxiniformes; family Myxinidae; genus Myxine; species Myxine glutinosa. Next base: position 1,283,297 of record NC_136265.1, on the reverse strand, counting down.
TTTTATAAAAATCGATCCACCCGTTTCAGAGATATAAATAGCTTTGTGTATGTGCGAACGCGCTTCGCTAACATCGATACTATCTGCGTCCAAATTCAATCTTTTAATGCAATGGCGAAGAATCACTTTAAAAATTCTAGAAGCCGAATCCGAATCCCGATCTTCACCAAAATGGAATCATGTCCTCCTTGTTTAATACGCTACATCTCTGCCAAATCTCGCCCGAATCAGTCCACAACTTTGAGATATTTTGTTCACAAACGGACAGACAAACAGACAGGGGTGAAAACATAACCTCCATCAACCTTTGGTGAATGGGTGGTGGTGATTGTTAGGGTGTATGAGGGATAAGTGCAATGAGGGAACGATGAGGATGGGAGTGAGGGAGAGAGGAGAGAGAGAGAGAGGGACAGGGACAGAGGAGGAGAAGAATGGATGGTGGTCTCTTTGACATACGCAAAAAGCCACACCTTTTATGATTAAATTCGTATCGTTATTTATTGAAAAAAATCGTTCTTTTAGCTAGGAATTAAAACGTTCGCATATTCTTTGAGAAAAAAAATCGCCATTCTTTTCATTAGAAGCGAAAAAGTCGCTCTTTTATCCTTTTCCGTAACAACTTAGGGAACTTTAAACAAAACAGGTTCTTTATATCGCTCTGTAAAGATCAACACGAGGCACTCTTACCTTAGACCTGGTTTTCGTGCCGACCCTCACAGTGGATATCCTGGTACGGCCACCAATTATGGAATTATTCCTCTTTTCTATCTTAAAGGAATGAATCCACTCTTTGTTCTCTTTTGTTCTTTTATTATACTTTAGGGGAAGGGAAATAACGAATAGATTCACTTTATGAAATAACTAATGAACTGACTAAACTCAACGAAGCCTCGTTCAGCCGGCAGCATGGCCCAATCTTCTGAGCAGATCTTCTCCCTCTTTGTAGATCTTCCTTCGTTCCTTCGTCCAGCGCAACAACCCTTTTCGAAGTCCCACTTTACCTTTTATTATCACTGTTCTCTCCATATAAGGTAAGGTATTCGAGACTCCGCACGGCTCAGACAGAGACACTCTGGTTCTTCTCTTGGAGAACTCTGAGACACATCTTAGACAGTTATTATCAGTTTGGGGATAATAAAGCACCTTTATCTTTCTTTAGGTCACTCCTTCCTGACCCCTCCGAACTAAGAATGTTCCCAGCCTTTTCTCAAGAGGAAAATACATTTTGAACAAGAGGGGAGAATATATAAATAATATATTCCTCCACAGAGACATGGGTAATGAACGTAGAGCAGCAACGAAGGCTGGAAAGGGTGGAATTGCGAATGGTTCGGTGGATGTGTGGAGTATCGTTGAGAGAGAGGAAGACAAATGATGAATTGCGAAAGATGATGGGAATATGGGATGATGAGAATTTCCCAGATTGTTTTTCATGGTTTTGTTTAAATATTTATTTAAATATGTTTAAACCGCAGCCGTGATGCTGACGCCCCCCCCCCCCCCTCCTCCCCCCAGAATTTCCATGTTTTAAACGTTTCCCAGTGTGTACCCTGGATAAGAATAGGTACGCCGTATCCCTGCGTGTCGTAAGAGGGTTGGCGTCAGGAAGGGCATCCGGCCATAAAAACATTGCCTCAAAAAGAGAACCATGACAATTACAACTACATGTGGGCAGGGTACAGCCCGAAGTGGAGATCGGTTTCTGAGGTTTGGGACATGGAATGTAGGGACAATGACAGGGAGATCAGGAGAAGTGGTGGAAGTATTGGTCAGAAGAAGAGTGGACATATGTTGTGTGCATGAGACGAGATGGAAGGGAAGTGGTGTGAGAATGCTGAAGGGTAGGCAGGGACAGAAATACAAGTTTGTGTGGCAAGGGTGCCTGGAGGGCGTGAATGGTGTTGGTGTCCTGTTTTCTGAGGAGTTTGTAGACAGTGTGGTGAGTGTGACTAGAGTGAGTGATAGGTTGATGATGGTGAAAATGATGATTGGAAAGCTCTTGGTGAACGTCATCTCGGGATATGCTCCGCAGGTTGGTCGAAGCGATGAAGAGAAGGACAAGTTCTGGTGTGCGATAGAGAAGCTGATGGAAAACGTGAAAGATGAGGAAGTTCTTGTGGTAGGAGGAGACCGAAATGGACATGTAGGAAGGAGTATGGATGGTTTTGACGGAGTTCATGGGGGTTACGGATATGGTGTGAGAAATGGAGAAGGTGAAAGGATTTTGGAGTTTGCTGATGGAGCTGATTTGTTGATTTGTAATACTCAGTTCCAGAAAGAGGATAATAAGCTTGTTACATGCACGTCAGGTGGGTCGACGACAACCGTTGACTACCTGATGGTGCGTAGGCGAGATAGGGGGCACCTCCGGGACACAAAGGTGATCCCGGGGGAGGAGGCTGTTTCACAGCACCACTTGGTTGTCTGCGACATAAGGGTGAAAGGTGCGAGGAGAGCTCGGCGGGTGAAGTACCAACCGAGAATGAAGGTGTGGAGGTTGAAAGAGGTGACAGTAAGGGAGGCATTAAAAGAGAGGCTGAGTAGGGTCGAGGATGATGTGGTTGAGCTTGAAAGTGGTTGGATGTCAATGAAAGCCAGTCTGTTGGGAGCCGTTGGTGAGGTATGTGGATGGACAAAAGGACCACCGAGGCACTCGGAAACATGGTGGTGGGATGATGAAGTTGGAAAGAGGATTGATGAGAAGAGGAAGAAGTTCAGGGAGTGGTAGAAGGCGAAGGGTACGGGAGCAGAAACAGCAGAACATGAAAGTTATAAGGCAGCCAAGAAGGCTGCAAAGAAAGAGGGAGCAAAGGCGCAGGAGGCATGTAGGAAAATTTCGGAGAACGCTTGGATTTGGAAGAGGGTCAGAGAGCGGAATTCAGGATTGCAAAGCAGATAGCGAAAGAGAGGTGTGATGTGATGGGGGTGAGTTGCTTGAAGGATGAAGTGGGACAAATCGTTGTCGACCCAGATGGAATTAAAGGAAGATGGAAAAGATATATGGAAATGCTGTTGAATACAGAGAATGAATGGGATGGCAACATAGAGAGTAACCCAGTTTTAGGACCGGCAGAGAAGATAACTGAGAAGGAAGTTGAGGAAGCGATAAAAGCAATAAAAACCACCTTTAGAGGCCATTTTTCCCCGCAAGCGGGGGTTGGCCTTTTTCGGGGCCCGTGGTTGTTGTTGTTTTTCGGTCCCCTTTTTGAAGCAATGTTTTACGGCCGGATGCCCTTCCCGACGCCAACCCTTTTTGCCGCCTTTAACGACAAACAGGGAATTACCAGTGAACTGGTACTCAATTAGCCGACCTCGGAAGGATGACAGGCTGAGTCAACCCCCCTGGCGTTAATTCAGCGATCGACCGAGATTCGAACCCAGGATCCGAGGATCCTAAGCCGGCACCCGAGCCGCTAGCCCAACACCAGGGTGATAAAAGCAATGAAGGGTAGAAAAGCGGGAGGGCCGACGGGAGTTGTGGGAGATATGTTGAAGGCAGCAGGAAGTTGGGGGTGTGAAGAGAATAACAGAGATCTGTAATCTGGTGGTGAAAGAAGGCCGCATTCCAGTGGATTGGGAACTGAGTACCCTCGTCCCTCTATACAATGGGAAAGGTGACCCTCTGGAGTGTGGCTCGTATCGAGCGATAAAGTTATTGGAGCATGGAATGAAGGTATTGGAAAGGGTGTTGGAGAGGAGGATAAGGAAGAAAGTGAAGATCGACGAAATGCAGTTTGGATTCATGCCAGGAAGAGGAACGACAGATGCGCTTTTCATTGTGAGGCAGTTGCAGGAGAAGTACATGGAGAAGAGGAAGAAGTTGTTTCTTGGGTTTGTTGGTCTGGAGAAAGCATTCGATCGGGTTCCACGGAAAGTATTGACATGGGCATTGAGGAAGTTAGGAGTGGAGGAATGGTTGATCAGAGTAGTGATGGCAATGTACAAAAGAGCGCGCACAGCTGTAAGGACGGGAACAGTGGTGAGTTTGAGGTGAAGGTGGGAGTGCATCAGGGGTCGGTACTAAGTCGACTACTATTTGTAGCTGTAATGGAGGTGCTGGCTCAGAACGTAAAGGAGGGTTTACCGTGGGAGTTGTTGTATGCAGATGATCTGGTGTTGATTGCGGAAAGTATGGATGGACTGAAGGAAAAGATGAAGACGTGGAAGGAATGTATGGAGACAAAAGGTCTGAAGGTGAATATCGGAAAGACGAAGGTGATGGCAAGTGGTAAAGCATGTGGTGAGGTGGAAAGAACTGGGAAGTGGCGCTGTGCTGTGTGTTGGAAGGGTGTTGGAGTGAACTCCATTCAGTGTACAATGTGCGCTGAGTGGGTTCATCAAAAATGTAGTGGTCTGAGAGGGTCATTAACCAGTGTGGCAGCTACATTCAAATGTAAGGTGTGCACAGAGGGAGCTGCAGATGGAGGAAATGTTGAGTTGGATCTTGGAGACGGCGTGAAGCTGGAAGGTGTGAAAACATTTTGCTACCTCGGAGACATGCTGAATGGAGAAGGTGGATCAGACTCGGCAACGGTTGCTCGAGTGAGATGTGCATGGAAGAAGTTTCGGGAATTGAGTGGCGTGCTGATGATGAGGGGAGTGTCTTTGAAGCTGAAGGGAAAGGTGTATGCTGCATGTGTGAGAAGTGTTATGATTTATGGGAGCGAGACATGGGTAGTGAACGTAGAGCAGCAACGAAGGTTGGAAAGGGTGGAAATGCGAATGGTTCGACGGATGTGCGGAGTATCGTTGAGAGAGAGGAAGACAAATGATGAATTGCGAAAGATGATGGGAATAGAGCCTGTGATTGATGCTGTGAAGAGGAACAGGTTGAGATGGTTTGGTCATGTGTTGAGGAAGGATGAAAGTGACTGGTTGAGAAGAGTGATGGAAATGAATGTAGAAGGAAGTAGAGGACGGGGAAGACCGAGAAAGACTTGGCTAAAGATGGTGGAAGAAGAAATGCGGGCAAGGGGGTTAACGAGGAGAGATGCAGAAAATAGGGCAAAATGGAGAAGATTGTCATGGGGACCGCAAGGCTAACCCCCGCTCTAGCAGGGAAAATGGCCTTTTAAAATGCATGTTGTTGTTGTTGATGGGAATAGAGCCTGTGATGGATGCTGTGAAGAGAAACAGGTTGAGATGGTTTGGTCATGTGTTGAGGAAGGATGAAAGTGACTGGTTGAAAAGAGTGATGGAAATGAATGTAGAAGGAAGTAGAGGACGGGGAAGACCGAGAAAGACTTGGCTAAACATGGTCGAAGAAGAAATGCGGGCAAGGGGGTTAACAAGGGGAGATGCAGAAAATAGGGCAAACTGGAGAAGATTGTCATGGGGACCGCAAGGCTAACCCCCGCTCTTGCAGGGAAAATGGCCTTAAAATGCCTGTTGTATAAGCTAACAGATCGCTGTCTCCATCGAACTTGCCAAGGCCGTAACACCTATCGGCTCAAAATCCTTTTAACTGTTGACTTGGTCGTTTTTGCAATGAAGGAAACATGTATCGGGAGTACATTTAACATAGCGATTGTTAATGTGACAGCTGTGAGGCGTGTTTCGCTTTGCATCGCATTGATGTCGAGCACCAACATGGCGGCTGTAAGATTAAAATCTAACGATTTTCACTTTTTGGTTGACCTTGAGCTTGACCTTGGGCCGAGAGAGTCAAAAATTGGGCACAGTCTATTCCAGGGCAAGGAAAATATGTGTGTAAAATATGGCGATGCTATGTGCAACGATGTAGACGTAGTACTGCGCACAAACAGACAGACAGACAAACCGACCAACCAACCAACCAACCAACCAACATACTTTCCGGAATCTATTCCGGCAAGTAATGAAAAATCACTCACAGAGTGACACTTGGAAAAAGAGAACAAAGTCGAATTGTACTCAGTAGAGCATCCATTTTATTTCACGCTGTTGAAACCAAAGCTTTCAGAATCATTGGAATCTCCCGCGATGAAGCCAACTCCGAGGGCCTTTCACTCACTCACTCACAGCAGGCAGGTAGGTGGTCTTTCTGTCTTCTACCGACTCCTATCTGGCCTACCTCCCCCAGCTCTATCTGTGCTCTGTCCCCCAAATATTCCTCCAGGTCGCACAATATCTGCCAGTAACCCTCTTCTGGTGAAATTGCCAAAATGAAGACTCTCTGCTCACCTTCACTCCTTCATTCCTCTTTACTCCCACCTATGGAACAAACTCCCTCACTCTCTTCAATCCCACTCCTCCCTCCAGGTTTTTAAAACAGCTGTTCACCACCATTCTTGTCTCCCCCCATCCAAAACATTGATCTCTTCTGCCCCCGTTAATTCACCCCAGATCCACTTTTGTTTGAAATCCCTACTTCTTTCTTTCCTGGAAGTTCGAGCAGTGTCCATGTGTTATATACAGTCACGTGAAAAAGTAAGTACACCCCATGTAAAGTTTTGACTTTTTCAACATGTTTCAACATACAGCTATTTGATCTTCATTCCAACAATATTGATAGATAAAGGTGATATAACATAACAAATATCATGAAACATTTACATTTTGTAGTCCATTGTATAATTTAAATAAACATAAATGCAAATTTCGCATGTGGAAAAAGTAAGGACACCCTTGGCTCTAATCGGTGGTATTGCCCCCTTTGGCAGAAACAACCTCAAGCAGGCGTTTCTTATAACTGTCCTGCAACTGCCTCACAATAAAAAGCACGTCTGTCGCTCCTCTTACTGGCATAAATCCAAACTGCATTTCGTCAATCTCCACTTTATTCCTTATCCTCCTCTCCAACACCCTTTCCAATACCTTCATTCCATGCTCCAATAACTTTATCGTTCGATACGAGCCACAGTCCAGAGGCTCCCCTTTCCTCTTGTATAGAGGGACGAGGGTACTCAGTTCCCAATCCACTGGAATGCGGCCTTCTTTTACCACCAGATTACAAATCTCTGTCATTCTCTTCACACCCCAACTTCCTGCTGCCTTCACCATATCTCCCACAACTCCAGTCGGTCCTCCCGCTTTTCTACTCTTCATTGCTTTCACCGCTTCCTCAACTTCCTTCTCAGTTATCTTCTCTGCTGGTCCAAAAATTGGGTTTCTCTCTATGTTGCCATCCCATTCATTCTCTGCATTCAACAGCGTTTCTATATATCTCTTCCATCTTCCTTTAATTCCATCTGGGTCCACAACGATTTATCCCACTTCATCCTTCAAGCAACTCACCCCCATCACATCACACCTCTCTTTCGCTATCTGCTTTGCAATCCTGAATTCCGCTCTCTGACCCTCTTCCGAATCCAAGCGTTCTCCGAAATTTTCCTTCATGCCTTCTGCGCCTTTGCTGCCTCTTTCTTTGCAGCCTTCTTGGCTGCCTTATAACTTTCATGCTCTGCCTTTTCTGCCCCCATACCCTTCGCCTTCTGCCACTCCTTGAACTTCTTCCACTTCTCGTCAATCCTCTTTCCAACTTCATCATCCCACCACCATTTTTCCGAGTATCCACATACTTTTGTCCATCCACATACCTCACCAACGGCTCCCAACAGACTATCTTTCATTGACATCCAACCACTTTCAAGCTCAACCACATCATCCTCGACCCTACTCAGCCTCTTAATGCCTCCCTTACTCTTACCTTTTTCAACCTCCACACCTTCATTCTCGGTTCGTACTTCACCCGCCAAGCTCTCCTCGCACCTTTCACCCTTATGTCGCAGACAACCAAGTGGTGCTGTGAAACAGCCTCCACCCCCGGGATCACCTTTGTGTCCCGGAGGTGCCCCCTATCTTGCCTGTGCACCATCAGGTAGTCAACAGTTGTCGTCGACCCACCTGACGTGTATGTAACAAGCTTATTATCCTCTTTCTGGAACTGAGTATTACAAATCAACAAATCAGCTCCATCAGCAAACTCCAAAATCCTTTCACCTTCTCCATTCCTCACACCATATCCGTAACGCGACATGAACTCCCTCAAAACCGTCCATACTCCTTCCCACATGTCCATTTAGGTCTCCTCCGACCACAACAACTTCCTCATCTTTCACATTTTCCATCAGCTTCTCTATTGCACACCAGAACTTGTCCTTCTCTTCATCGTTCCGGCCAACCTGCGGAGCATATCCCGAGATGACGTTCACCAAGAGGTTTCCAATCATCATTTTCACCATCAACCTATCACTCACTCTCCTCACACTCACCACACTGTCTACAAACTCAGAAAACAGGACACCAACACCATGCATGCCCTCCAGGCACCCTTGCCACACAAACTTGTATTTCTGTCCCTGCCGACCCTTCACCATTCTCACACCACTTCCCTACAATCTCGTCTCTTGCACACAACATATGTCCACTCTTCTGACCATTACTTCCACCACTTCTCCTGATCTCCCTGTCATTGTCCCTACATTCCATGTCCCAAACCTCAGAAACCGATCTTCACTTCGGGCATCAGACGTTTCGTCGTCATAAATGGAGTGATTTCCACACTTGCTTCGATCGGGTTCCCCACCTTGGGTTTTGACGAGAGGGAGTGGGGTCCCCCACGGGGTACTTCGGGCTGTACCCTGCCCATATGTAGTTGTAATTGTCATGGTTCTCTTTTTGAGGCAGTTTTTCTGGCCGGATGCCCTTCCTGACGCCGGCCCTTTTTAGTCGCCTCTTACGACACGCAGGGATACGGTGTACCTATTCTAAACTGGGGTACACATCAGCAAAGCTGCCCCAAACCATAATATTTCCACCACCATGCTTTGCAGTTGGTATCAGGTTCTTGTGGTCAAATGCTGTCTTTGGTTTTCGCCAAACATGTCTTCTGGTATTATGGCCAAATAGCTCTACCTTTGACTCATCTGTCCAGAGCACATTCTTCCAGAAGTGCTTGTCTTTGCCTCGGTGTTCATTGGCAAACTTTAGTCTTGCCCTGATGTTCTTTCTGGACAGCAAAGGTTTCCTCCTGGCACACCTCCCATGCAGATCAAATTTGTGCAGCCTCTTTCTAATGGTAGACTCATGCACTTTGACATCAACAGTGGCAAGAGCTACCTGTCGGTCCCGTGATGACATTCTGGGGTTCTTCGAGACTTCTTTCAGCATCTTGCGGTCTGCTCTCGGGCTGAACTTGCTGGGGCGGTGTTCGGGAATGTTAAAGGACTTAGGACGCTCCGATATGACCAAACAGCTTTTACAAAAGCAATGCTTTATTAACTAATAATTCACTTGTTTCAATATAATAAAGAACTACAATACAATAACGAATTTGGTAATTCAAGTCGTTGGTTCTTCTTCTTCGGCCTTCTGCGCTGTCCTTGTTCCGTACTCGTTCGTTCCGTTGGGCAGAGATTCTGATGACAAGTGTGTTGACTCAAAGTATGTTCTCGTTTATATGGGCACCGCCGCGCTAATCCTCTCTCCGCTAAATGCTCCGAGGTCATCCACGCTCGCCCCCCTGCTGGGGAGTTCCTTCACCCTCTTTGCATCCCGATGTCCAAAACAATAGTACGGGCTTGGGAATGTGTGTTAGCCTGGGGTCGTGACAAGGTGAACAAAGAACTCCCAGGTTCCATGTTCTGAGATACATTCCTGACATTCTTATGAACCACCTGGACTACTTGCTCCGTTACTAGTCCCAACCAATGAGTTACACTTCCACAATTCCCTCATCTTTTTGTTTTTGTTTATATTAACCATTAATCTAAACATCAATATAAGTAAACAATCAATCACTACAAGTAAACATCAATATTAGTAAACAATCAATCACTTTCGTAATCCAATTCCCTTAGGCATACACCGTCATCCTGCAAGAATCACAACACATTTCGTTGGTCATTGACTCCTTCCATATTGTTTATTCAGTCTATTTCATTTGCATCACAAATATCTTTGCAAAACAACACTTCACCATCACCAAGATACAACAATTTCACTTCACCATTTTCAAATTTATAAAGCATCTGCAACATCTGGCAAAAAACGTTTGCCTCCAAACAAATGTTGATTCTTTGTTTGAAAGGAAGGGCTGATCACTTGTTTGAATTCAGGTATGAAACATTTTCTTCTGTCTTCATAACACCTGCACTACTTCGTGTAGGATTTCACTGTTGTGGTAACAGTGCGGAGTCATAGACTGACCCTGCTCTCCATGTAGCATTCTTGCCACTCTTGCTGTGAACCATAATGATTCCTGAACAAGGCCTTCGCCCAGTTGTAGTCGACTTGCCTCCTCCCTCATTATGAGTGGGCAGCAAGTATTGGTGTGATGTTGATTGGCCAGCAAGATGTGGAACAGGGATGCCGGATGCATCAACAATGATGTTGGGACCATGTTGTTCAGGTCATCCATGGTCCATACCAGGAGCAACCAGCAGAATCGTGCACAGCTGTTGTGACAAGGGCACAGCCGTTTGTTTGCAGCTCCATGCTGGCTCCCCGGAAGTTGGTGAAGTAATAACATATGTCCCCGCATTTCGTAGGGGTTGTAGGTAAAATGTTGTCCTGCAACTTCTGATGTGATGAATGTTCCAAGCCTTCGAACAAGAGTAAGTGATCGCCTTTCTTTCATATGTTGCAGTGTGATCCAGGCAAATGGTCACATAAATTTCCTTGGTGAAGGTAAGCATCCATCTCCAAGTTACACAGGAGAATGTCTTCATCATTCTTTGAGAAGGAGGGTGTATGCCACGATTAACTTCATTTTTAGCCACAAATTTTCTTTCTCGAACTTCTTCCCAATTCCGTTAGCACTCCCTTCAAAATGTGATCTCGTCTTATCCTTATGCTCAGTCACATCTGAATCTGCTTTCCACACACACTGAATCAGATAGGGTACATCTTACCATGAAATCAGCATAATCATGTATATCTTCCGACAGTTTCACATTCAACAATTGTTTCCCGTAAAACATTCAAAAAGTTATATTCCTTTATATGCGTCACACAAATAATATTCAATCAGGTATGTATTTCACTACTAAACTAAGAATAGCATCCACAATTGCTTTCAGGTTAATATAGTTCAAAAATTAACTCATGCAGGTATTTAGCACTACTTAAAGAGAATAAATGCATTTATAACAGTGTATATGATTATAATCACCAACAGGAATGTCTAATTCCCAACAAATTTTGAAAACCAACAATATAAGCATAATGTATTATTACCATAATTCCACCCCACTTTTTTTTTTTTTTTTCCCAAACAGTGTGTAACTTGTGGTGATAGAAGTTCACCGGTTGACACAATTCACAACATTTTTGTTATGCCCTTATCTTAACTCTACTGTATTCATTTGCAACATCACTTGATTCATTCTTTTAATCTCGGTACTTATGTCGCCATAAAAGTCTTCCTCTTGTGGTTCCACATTTCTTTCCTCATTTGTCACTTCATGCATTCATCTATCTATAATTCCAGTAATCTCTGTGTGTATGTTTGTTTGTACGTTTGTATGTTTGTATGTCTGTGACCGCTGTTTCTCGACAACTACCGGTCCGATATACTTGAAACTTGCCAGGTATATTGCTGGGGACCCGAGGATGTGCCTTTTCAAGGTTTTAAATTAATCGCAGAAGTAGTTACCGAGCTATGTCCAAAAAACGATTCAACCAATCAGAGAGCAGCGAGCTATCACGTGTGCCGAACGTGGCGAACAGACTCTGCCTCGGATGGCACATTTGAGAGCGTATTCATTTATTTCCCGTCGGCAAACTATGTTGCCGTTAAACTATGTTTTAAAACTAATTTGCGATTCATCGTAACTGCGATTTGCAACCTTCCGGACAGTGAGGACTGCACTTCCGGCATCCAATCACAGAACGCGTTATTGCGTAGGCGTGGCCGATGTGAGAGCGAGCTGATGCTGAGCCCAGCGCGTGCGCTATTACGGTACGTAATTCGATTTCTTCCGGAGAAAATAATAATTTCTCGATTTCTTATGCGCATTATTTCTCCCAATTCAGTCAGAGCGAAGGGCGGAAGCGAAGAGCGTTGTTTTTTTTGTTTACGGGCGTACGGGTGGGGTAGAGCATACGGGTAGCGTTTTTTTTTTTTTTTGGCACATTTGAGAGCGTATTCATTTATTTCACGTTGGCAAACTATGTTGCCGCTATGTTGGCGTTAAACTATGTTTTAAAACTAATTAAAACTAATTTGCGATTCTTTCGCTTTCCTGCGCATTTGTGCACGCTTTGGCGATTTCTTTACCAAACTCCGCTAGCCGTTAGCTTTGGACCAAACCATTTCATGTAAATAGAGGGGGGGGATTGTCACCGTACTCGCAAGCCGTTAGCTTTGGACCAAACCATTGCATGTAAATAGAGGGGGGGGGGGGATATACTTTTAGATATATATATAGTACGGGCATGCCCTAGTACCTATAACATAATTATATGTCAATGACATTCAACATTATATACCAAACTAACAAGCTTCCTAAAAGGTAAATAAAGAAAATCCCTTAATATGTAACATAAATCAGATTATTTGTCTTACCCTGATCCACCTATCTCCCAGGGTCGAACTAAATCCCTTAATCATGAGTGTAGTTGTGATACATTATCCCTCATGCTGCACTAATATCAGTAGGTAATTGTATGTCATGTAGGCAAATAAATGTCACTATCTTCCTTAATTCAAGTAGGAATATTAAATGTTGAAAATGTAATGTTTATCAATGCAAGGGGTGTTAAAATGTAATTCAAATGAATGTAAATCACGACTATCATTTATCCGCCACTGAATGTTCTGCTGGGCTGCTCGGTGCAGCCTCATTTTCTATGGGATCGTCCACCTTAGCCCCATGTGCTTGCTTGCAATGAGAGGCATGAATCCAACTTTCTATTTTGGGTCCATATTTGTTTCTATTCTTATCAATTTCCTATGGTTTATCAATTCGTTCCAAAATACCGCAACCAAAGGTTTTAACCAAAGCTCTACCAAACTATTTCCAATGTGAACTCAAAATGCCAGTGAAACAATGATTCGAATAATTAACTTCAAGGGGTCAATACATTTATTCTATAACCAGATCTAATTTTCTCATCCAATAGTTTGCCTTGCCACATGTCATATTATAACACTTTAATAAACCTTCGAAAAATGTTTCCCATCTCAACAAATTTCCTTTTTACAAATAGCCATGTGTAACTTACGTATTTAACTACAATTTCCTCTCAATTTGTTTGGCCTAACTGGCCGCAAAAGTGGCTGCCAACATGCAGTACCGTTTTTTATCTGCCAAGCAAGTGCTCGTCCACACAAGACCTCTACCAAAATTTTGTTTGTAAAAAACAAATCTGGGATTTCTGATTACATGGATGCACCCTCTCAGGACATTTTCAGGCTGCTGTTAACAATCCACTACGATAAATTAATTCGTTTACCCTGTGTAAATTATGTATTCTGGGAAGTCAGTGTAAGACCTCTCCCAAATTTGACTAATTTTGTACTCCCACATTTATTTATGAAGCTCATATCCATAAATAGCTGTTATTCTCATATAAATTCTATCAAAAAATGGAATCCCAAGATTACTCCCAATTTTTACTATTAATGAATAGCTGCTCATGACTCAGCAAATCAAATCTTTATTTTCCATCTCCCTTGACAAAAGTGATAATTTTCATCATCAAATTATATTTCTATTTTTATTTTACGAATTCTCTCGATATGCGATCCCATCCCCATGGAACTATCTATTTTCAGACAAGGCACACTGTCGGTGTCAACAATCTTGTAAGATTGATACACAAAACAACAACAACAAACACAAACATTGATGCACAAAACACACACACGCATGCATTATGCATATTTGTTTGCGTTGGAACCATTAGTTACAGATCAGGATGGGTGTCAGTTTTTTATTTCAATTTCATAAAATTTGTCCTTCAATTTTATAAACGCTAATACACAAATGGACCAAAAAGTTTATTCTTAGAAAACCCCTATGATGTCACATTGAAATTACCCTTTCAGTTCCCACAATAATTTATCGAAATTTGACGACACGCCCATTTACATGTCAGTCGACCACTGACCTATCGATCATGCGGAACAATAGACCGAAATTCCCACCTGATCATCATGTGACTCTTGTCACTTGGTTTCAAAAAATTTGCAACGCAATTGTTCCAAACTTTGTAAATTTAAAATTGCTGTGCCCAAAATAGAAGATCCAATTTTGGCATTTGATAAATTAATTATTAATTTGTTAACAAGCAAAAAGAAAAAATGAATCGTTCTTGCTCCGAAAACTTTTCAGACATAAGAATCATCGACAGTTATTCATGTTTGTCCAGTAATCGCATCTGTTGAGGCCAATCATCATTTGGGATTTGCAGCAATGAAGGCCTAATCATTGTCTGAGGTACCGGTAAGCACTGGTACCCTTGATCTTGGTTTGCCCCATGAACTTGTCTTCCTGTTGACATACGGACATCTTCTTCTCCAATGTCCCATCTCTCCACACTTGAAACACCGGTTTCTGTCGTTGCCTTGTCTGTGCACCTGTGCACTTGTATTGCTGGGCTGCATCTCTACATCCCTGAGTTGCCACTGCAATCTCTCGTTATCTCCTGAAACACGAAAAAATTCTCTGTACCGTCCTTTTTGGGGAGACAAATGGGAATCAGATGGGACAACTGTCACTTCTACTCCTATTTTCGGGGGTAGTTGTGCACTTATCTCCTCCACTGTATCCTGTATCCTTTTTATTTTACGTTCTAGCTCCGTTATCCGTTCTTGCTGTTCCCGTTGTCTGGATTCACCATCCCAAAGATGGAATGCAGGCCAGTCTACTGTTAGATTCTGTCTCTTCCTGGCTCTCAATTTTTGTCCTAATTCCAATCGACTTCGGTCAAATGTACCATCTCTTGGAAACTCCTCAGCATGTCCCTTTGTCCACAAATACCAATTCTCGACCTGCCTTATAGCTTCGGCACCATAACGGTCGTACATATGATATGTACAAGTGCCTTTTTGTGGAATTTCTGGTTGTCCTTGTGTATTCTTGCAGGCTCCATTTCCCATTTTGCCTGTATGTGAATAACACTCAGTATTCCCTCAATGTACCAGGCAGATTACTAGGATCTGCGCTTTGGAATACACCTGTACACACCTGTACTATATATACTATAAATAAATCTACTGGGGTCTGTTCCAGCTTTTATCAAAGTGGCGTTGGTTGTGTTGTAGCTTGTTCCAGGTTCCTCTAAAGCTTCACTCGTACCTCCAGGAAGGATATCTCCACCTGTTCAAACGGTGACCTCCAGAGAATCTCTCTCACCTGTGGCTTTTGCACAACCCAATCTCACAGATCAGTAGATGAGCCAAACGGGTCAGGATGAAATGGGTGAATCCACAGGTATCTCGCTCTGTCGAAGGGAAAATCACACAATGGTAACCGCACATATACTATATATCTATATATAGACTCACCATCTTGCTCAATTTTCCAAGGTTGTCTTCACACTGAGACCGCAAGGTTGTCTTCTTGAGACCGCATTTTGCTCAATCAATCAATCAATTTATTCAATTAAATCAATTCAATTACATCAGTTCCATTATTCAATTTCAATTAATCTATCAATATTCATCAATAATATCACATTAATCACTCGATGACTCCCTGCACAAGCCCTTTCCCCATCAGTCATTTCATCAATCATTCATTTTCGTTCATTCATTGATTCATTCAAATCATGAATCATTCATTCAAATCAAATCATTCATTCAAATCATCATTTTCATCAATGATGTCAGGACAGATCCATCTATTGACTGAGATTAAAATCATCGGTCGTCACCTCTGATGCCTACCTCATGTTAATTGACGAATCACTGTTCTGTACTAGGGTCATATCTGACATATTTTCCCAATTTTGCCTGGTCACCACAAATTCTCTTTGCAACCTCTAAAGGCAACTCATCCTTCATTCGTGAGACAGCCAAAATTGATGGCAGATATTAACCAGTTCATTGGGTCCTGAAATGGGACTGTAAAATTCCTTCCAGCATGCTAAATTTTGAAGCTCCATTGCTTGTAATACCCAATTTATCCCATAGGGCTTGAAAGTTCTTTCCCAAGTTCGTGTAATCATTCTGCATTGGAACCCTATAATGTCATTAAACCATCAACTTGTAGATGCATTTATTTATATCCCATTAACCCAAGAACTCTCAATTGCTTGGTTTCTTTTTAGTAATGCCATATTAAAGCACGCGGTGCTACGCGCGTGACTTGCTACCAAGGAGGAAGCGGACAACGCGGTAAGTTTATAGTTCTTTATTCCAAAGAGGTCACTGCAGCACTGGCGCGCTCCGGGCTGCGCGCCCGGTGCATATCCTGAGGCCACGCCTACCCCTCGGGCGTGGCCGCCACCCACTTGGTGCGCGGAATGATGTCACCATGCCAGTGGGCTTTCGTGTACGCCACAATATATCCATATTTCTTTTCAAAATGTTCCTAACATCCACATTAGCCCATTAGACCTCAAATAACCTACATTCCGAAAATAAATTTGTGACATTTCAACAATTATCACAATATCATTGTTCATATGTTCATATCTTAATCCAATCAGAAACTTGTCAATTTACCCTTAATATATGTCTGTATATATATATTTTTTTTTTTACAAAATCCAACTACCATTAAACTGAAAAATTGTTTTGTTGGACTCATGCAAGGTCCCTTACAAATTTTGAAAATTTTCCAAAGACATAACTTCCATTTTCTTTGACAAATCCTAATATTTATCAAATATTAGGATTATCATCAAAACAAACCTAATATTAATGACTGCACATCCAAACCTAGATATTTTGAGTTCCGTAACTTTAATAACTCAAATTTCCCATTTCTTCCCCCCCTGATCCTATTGTTCAAAATTTCACCTCAATCGATCGAAAAATGAACGCAGGGATGCATTTTAAAGGTTTTCAAGAAATCCAACATGGCCGCCACAGAACGTTTTTTCCTTTTCTTAATCAATTGGCTCGTAGCATAACCAATCTGCAAGTGCTTCTTCCGAAGATGTATCTCTTAGGAATTTAATTAAATAAGTCATTTATAAAATCAACGAATTAATTGATTAATCGCTACCAATTTTCAAAATCCTCAATTTTCATCCGATTTACTTGAAATTTGAATTGGATTTACTTATCAGCAAACTGAAATTGAACCAACAACTATTTATTCAACATAGGCCAAAAGTCAACAACAATTTTCAAAATCCTCAATTTTCATCCGATTTACTTGAAATTTGAATTGGATTTACTTATCAGCAAACTGAAATTGAACCAACAACTATTTATTCAACTTAGGCCAAAGTCAACAACAATTTCAAATTTCTAAAATCCTCAACTTTCATCTGATTGACTTGAAATTTGAATGGGATTTACATATCAGCAAACTGAAATTGAACCAACAACTATTTATTCAACTTAGGCCAAAGTCAACAACAATTTCAAATTTTTAAAATCCTCAACTTTCATCTGATTGACTTGAAATTTGAATGGGATTCACATATCAGCAAACTGAATTCAACCAACAACTATTTTTATTCAACTTAGGCCAAAAGTCAACAACAATTTCAAAAATCCTCAATTTTCATCCGATTTACTTGACATTCGAATGGGATTTAAATATCAGTCAACTAGTTCAACCCACAACTATTTTATTCCACATATGCCAAAAGTCAACAACAATTTCAAAAATCCTTAATTTTCATTCGGTTCACTTGTCATTCGAATGGGATTTATATATCAGTCAACTAGTTCAATCAACAACTATTGTATTCAACATAGGCCAAAAGTCAACAACAATTTCAAAAATCCTTAATTTTCATTCGGTTCACTTGTCATTCGAATGGGATTTATATATCAGTCAACTAGTTCAATCAACAACTATTTTATTCAACATAGGCCAAAAGTCAACAACAATTTCAAAAATCCTTAATTTTCATTTGGTTCACTTGTCATTCGAATGGGATTTATATATCAGTCAACTAATTCAATCAACAACTATTTTATTCAACATAAACCACACACGTTTCCTGTAATCATCTCTCATAATCATGACATACATGTCTTCAAAAAAATTGCATGACCAAGAGAACAATGAATGGAAAGAGTGAAAAGTAAAAATAAAACTAACAAGTGCAGATACATTCAAAGTACATTGCCCCCATGCCAAATAAATAAATATCTTCCAGCGCATAGTTGCTGTATTGGGAGGGAGAGGTATACAATAATTGATTGATTAATTGTATAATTAAACTCAATAAAGATTATCACAAAATATTTTCTTACTCAATTGGCTAATAGCATAAGTAAACCACTAGTGCTTCATCCAAAGATGTATCTTTTAGGAATTTAATTAAATCAACCCAAGTGAAATAACGTACAACACTGCGAGCCCAGGGAGCAGAGGAAAAACACAAAAAAACAAAAGCACTGGCTCTGCTTCCTGGAAGCTTCCTGCAAAACGTTTTGCTTCTCACAAAAACGTCCGCCAATGGGAACTAGAGGGAGGGGAGGGAGAAGGAGCGGGAGCAAGAGACAGGTAGCAGCACAGGTAGTCGGAATGGAAATGAGGGACAATGTTCGGTTTTACCCTGGGGGCGTCGGTATGCAATTTTCATCCAATCGCCATCTTTCACAATAATTCTGGCCCGGAATCAGATGGCATTGTCTGTCATTAATTTATATGTTGATTGAACGGGTTTTAGGTGGCGGGAATTTTTTTTTTCTCTCCTCCACCCTTTTGTTTTTTCTTCTTTTTTACCTTGGACCCACGGCTTTCGTCCTACACAATTCCGTTTAATTTGTCTAAATCCAACTAGCCGTTCCAAAGATATAAGCCGTTTTGTCGCGGTATCATAAATTGGAATGGGGGAAAAGATATATATATAATTCCGTTGTCCGCTTCCTCTCCTCCGCCAAGCGAGTCGCCTACCATTTGGGCAGGCAACTCAAAAGTACGTTGTAAGTGCTACAAACGAGTGTACACGATTGTACATGTGCACGGGCCTTACAGAACCGGCAAACAAATCGCCCCATGGTGCACTTCATGGGTCGATTTGCCTCCAGTACAGAGTGAGGCTTTTAATAACCAGCGTATAACGTATGCATCCTCGCCAACACACGGTCCCAATTGCAGGCAAGCCTACAGACGCGCGTTTCTCAGTGACGCGTGTCAGACGAACTGGCGCATTTATTTACACAGCGCAAAAACCCGTATTTACAGATCGCTAGAAAAACACGAATAATAGCTAAAACCGTTTGTCGATGTTCCATCCGTGACTTTGTCCGCTCATTCACTTTTCCTGATTCGCATTCAAGGACCTCTATCACTACACGGCGTACTGAAATCCGCATTTGTAATGAGATTTCAACAGGATTACGACTCAAAGGAAAAAGGAACGAGCAGACATTTTGTAGGACTTTACCTCGGACGATCGTTACAAAAATCGTTACATATATTAAAGTATTTATAATGTCGACAAATCATATCTTAATTCTTACAAAAATTGGTTCTTTGGGTAAAGTAAATCCACAGCACCGGGAGAACCAGCTCAAAAAATGGATCTTTGTGGTTTTATTTTACTACCCAGCACCCTAGTAAAACTCAAATGGATCTTTGTGTACTACTTAATTACACAGCACCCAGGCCCCGCTCATATGGATCTTTGTGCAGCGCTACACAGCACCTGAGCAAAAAGGGTCTCATCTACATTTTCCTTATCAGGGCTTCCGTGCACCAATAGTGCGTGGAGAAGCCCAACCACCACCTCCTCCATGTATATACAGAATAACTATTCCCACGTTCGTACATCATACTGGACAAGAACAAGAACATGCTTACCTTTCAGAAAGATCTTGTCGGTGTCCAATTGATCCCCTTACGGTAGCCACCAAATTGTTCGGGAATGTTAAAGGACTCAGGAGGCTCCGATATGACCAAACAGCTTTTACAAAAGCAATGCTTTATTAACTAATAATTCACTTGTTTCAATATAATAAAGAACTACAATACAATAACGAATTTGGTAATTCAAGTCGTTGGTTCTTCTTCTTCGGCCTTCTGCGCTGTCCTCGTTCCGTACTCGTTCGTTCCGTTGGGCAGAGATTCTGATGACAAGTGTGTTGACTCAAAGTATGTTCTCGTTTATATGGGCACCGCCGCGCTAATCCTCTCTCCGCTAAATGCTCCGAGGTCATCCACGCTCGCCCCCCTGCTGGGGAGTTCCTTCACCCTCTTTGCATCCCGATGTCCAAAACAATAGTGCGGGCTTGGGAATGTGTGTTAGCCTGGGGTCGTGACAAGGTGAACAAAGAACTCCCAGGTTCCATGTTCTGAGATACATTCCTGACATTCTTACGAACCACCTGGACTACTTGCTCCGTTACTAGTCCCAACCAATGAGTTACACTTCCACAGCGGCCTGGCCTGAACAAGTTGGCAGTTGTTTGGAATCTTCGCCACTTGTCGATGATCTTCCGGACAGTCGAATGTTTGATTTCAAATTGTTTGGAGATCTTTTTAAATCCATTCCCAGACTCGTAGGCATCCATAACCTTCTTTCTGAAGGCCTCAGAGAGCTATTTTGATCTAAGCATGCCGACGCCACACACTTCAACAACAAAGAGCAAACCAAACTAAATGTCTGAGGTTTAAATAAGACAGGTTCCTCCAAGATCCTCCAACGATGTTCTAATCATTTGCACCTGAGCTGGTGCACTTGATTCTAATTTTAGGTCTTTGAAGTAGTGATAAATGTAGGGGTGTACTTACTTTTTCCACATGCGAAATTTGCATTTATGTTTATTTAAATTATACAATGGACTACAAAATGTAAATGTTTCATGATATTTGTTATATTATATCACCTTTATCTATTAATATTGTTGAAATGAAGATCAAATAGCTGTACGTTGAAATATGTCGAAAAAGACAAAACTTTACATGGGATGTACTTACGTTTTCACGTGACTGTACCTGCCAAAGGTGCTCGATGGGGTTGAGGTCAGGGCTCGTTCAGTCCAGTCAAGTTCTTCCACACCGATCTCAACAAGCCATTTCCGCATGGACTTCGCTTTGTGCACGGGGCCATTGTCATGCTGAAACATTCCCCAAACTGTTGCCACAAAGTTGGAAGCACATAAACGTCTCGACTCTAGAATATCATTGTATGCTGTAGCGTTAATATTTCCCTTCACTGGAACTAAGGGGCCTAGCCCGAACCATGAAAAACAGTCGCCAGACCATTATTCCTCCTCCACCAAACTTTACAGTTGGCACTATGCATTCAGGCAGGTAGGCATCCGCCAAACCCAGATTCATCCGTCGGACTTTCAGATAGTGAAGCGTGATTCATCACTCCAGAGAATGCGTTTTGCAATGGCGACGAGCTTTCCACCACTCTAGCCGACGCTTGGCATTGTGCATGATATTTGGCATGTGTGCGGCTGCTCGGCCATGGAAACTCATTTCATGAAGCTCCTGACGAACAGTTGTTGTGCTGATGTTGATTCCACAGACAGTTTGGAACTCAGTTGTGATTGTAGCAAACTAGGACAGACGACTTTTACGCACTGTGCGCTTCAGCACTCAGCGGTCTTGTTCTGTGAGCTTATGTGGCCTTCCTGTTGTAAGAATCAGAGTTACAACATTGGCTCATATCATGAGTTTAATATCAATCGATCCCTAACAATACCTGTAAAGAGAACCAGCGAACATCATATCAATATTCAGCATACATCTGAAGTAGTAATGAGTTTACAGATGAGCACAAGCAAGCCGTAACAAAGTGGCGGTACGTACCATCTATTTATGCACCAGCATAGCATACGGTAAATGTCTCGGGTATGATCATAGCGCTGAATGACCGAGTTCTTATAACGGCCGTGTCGCGGACAAAAGACGCATGACACCTGGGTTCAGACGTCAGACAGAATTTCATGATATTCTCCCCGGCGTTAAATCTACACTACCCCTTGGGGTGAAAGCAAGCAGAATAGCAGTATAGAAAACGTCAGTTAGCATAAGGGTACATCGAGTAGCAACGCATGTCAGTCCCAGCCGTAGCGATCGGGGCGGTGAATTTCTCTTCTGGCGCATGTTCGGTAAGCCTTAGGAGCTTCAGCCGCGAGACCAAATTCCCCCACGTCGGAATAACCGCCTATCTCGGGAGATGGCGGCGGCGGCTCAGGGCCGACCGGATCGGGCGGGAGCGGAGTCAACGGTGAATTCCCCGTCAACGGGTCCCCCGGGCTGAGTTCCGGCTGAACGGTATCCTCGCACGGAGTAAGATGACGCACCGAGACTGTAGACTCACGTCCATTTGGCAGCAGCACTCGAGCGTGCTCGGGATTAGCTTGGAGAATGTGAACCTTGTCGACAAGCGGGTCATTTTTACTTTGACGAACAGCGCGTTTGAGGAAAGCCGGTCCGGGCTCAGCTAGCCAGCCCGGCAAAGGTCGAACAGCACCAGAACGGCGCGAGTAACGAAACAGACGATCGTGAGGAGTTTGATTAGTAGCCGTGAATAATAAAGTCCTGATCGAGTTTAACGCCCCGTGCACCCTCCAGGTCCATCGGTCCAGTCCTAGTCCTCGAGACTTAAGGCCCAGAGTAATGGCCTTCCATATAATACCATTAAATCTTTCCGTTTGTTTCAAACGTTTGTTTGTTTCTTTCCGTTTCCTCAAACGCGCTTGTCTCAAAAAGAACACACAGATTAGTGTCGCCTTTTCACTTTGTTTGAAAAATAGATTTGCTGCTCTTCAAGAACAAAATACAACAAACTTGCCGAATAAAACATTTGCCAATTTTGAGACAGCCTGCAGAGAGTCTGCTTCTGGTACCATTCCTTTGAAACCAAAGAGGAAAAGTCGGATCCCATGGGAAACAGAGGAAATATGCCGGAAACGCAAAGAGCTATACAAAATGGCAGAAATTAAAAACTCTGCACCTTCAATGGAAAACATTAGGAATTACAACGAAGCACGAACTGCACTTACCGATTCTTATGAGAGAGAACAGATTGACTATCTCCAGAGAAAAATTGATATGATAAATAATGCTACGAGTAACAAGCAATCTGCTGTGGCCTGGAAAACTGTAAACGAGATAAGCGGACGGAAATGCGTAAACAAATCCAAACTAAAAGCATCCAGCCAAGAAGAACGATTGAAACTCTGGCAAGAGCATTTCCAAAGCTTATTAGGGAAGCCACCTATAATCAAGGATGAAGTAATAACTCCTGTGATTTCAGATGAACTCGACATCAAAAAAGGTCCTTTCACCATAGATGAACTCCATAAAGCTCTTAAAAACATTCAAAACGGGAAAGCCTGTGTAGTGGGGCGGCTTAGCCCAAATATTCAAAAGAATTGTGCATTTTGTGATACAAGCACCAAATTTGGCACAAATGTACATTAATATGTTGCGAACATTTTCAGATATTGGGCCACTTGAAATTCCGTAATTTTTTTTTTCAAATTTTGTAATTTCAAATTTTTCGGGTGACACCGTCACAATTTCGGTCTTCGAGGCCGGCCGATAGGCAAAGTGTGACCGGAAGGGACGAGGTTCTCCTGACCACGTGGCCCTCGATCTGGGAAGCGAGAGGCGTTCCATTAGTGGACGCGCCCCTCACGCCCGACTTTTGGGCGGCCCCAGCAGGCCGTTTGTTTTGACGTTCCGTGACAGGCCCCGCATCCCCACCTCCGGGCCGACCGGAAGCTTGTGCTGAGTACATCATACCTGAACAACTCAGTGAGGCAGAACACAGCAGTGCACACCAGGGTGACCCCTTCAGTGCATAAACCAATTAACCTGTCCACTGCAGGGCATATAGAAATGAAGTTATTTTCTGCATATAATAATAATATAAGTTCAGTTCTATATAACAATTTCTGTTATCACCACTACCACTACAACTACCACTACTACAAGCTTTGTCTGGAATTTTGTGGACTAACAGACAAACAGACATACAGACAAGCTGGGATCAAAACATTACCTCCTTCCACCATTGAGTGTAGAGGTAAACATCATGGAAATTATATCATGCCCTAGATTTAATTCATGCTTACCCGTGTATTTGCTTCACTGGTTCACAAGGTCTTTTGCATACATGTAATTCAGACTCTCGTCTTCATTGCTGACCACACAATGTTCGCAACATATTGTTACAGACACGACTTTGATGTTAAAGTGGGCCGAGCGGAATGGCCGTCGTGTCCGCACAAATTACCCGACTATACTCGACGTCGACGAAGTCGCGCGATGCTGGCTCAATAAGAAAAAGAAGACACCCGGCTGGATTACAATAACACAATACGACACCAGGGGTTCAGTTCTCAAGACCTCCGGAGGAGGTTATATTAAGGCGGAAGGTTAGATTACAACTACAAGAGGGACAGCATAGAAAGACAAGCACTTAGACACAATCTTATATTATTCCCAACAGACGACAGATAAACGGGACAAAATGCTGACTCACACGGGGATTGATGGCAAGGAAAGGCAGGCAGTCGATGGCTCAAGGTGCACTCTTGGCTCAAGGCAGAATCGACTCGGTCCGGTCCAGAGATGCAGGAGGTTGCACAGCGCTCGAGGTGGCGTCTTTTCGTCTCAGGCTGGGGGCGCATCTGACTCAGCGCTCGCAGGTGGCTTTCCTTCTCCAAGCTGGGTGCGCATCTCTCGTCACATCCGGCGCGGGGCCGCGTATATCCGGCGGGGAGTGACACGCCCTCGGCTCGTTAGCTCCGCCTCGTGGAATCGGCACGTTGCTTCTCATTGGGTGCGTGCGGGGGGTTTACCAGGCTCCGCCCTTGACGAGGAGCTGACAAGGAGCCCCTTCGTGGTAACCCCGTGGAGCGCATGGTCTATGGCGCTAATCGAGCCGGTGTGAGGACGCATCCTCCCCCGCTCCGCCGCCATCTCCTCTGTTGTTGTTGTAATTGTTGGGGAAGAAGATGGAAGGAGGTATGGGAAAGGTCCTAAACTCACTACTGATGCCATATAATCACATTCTGGTGCAACGAAGAGTCATAATTAATGGAGACGAGGCCTTAACTGACATAGAATAAGAATAACTAGGAAGATGTCCGAAAGTTGTCTACGTGTGGTGCGGTGGACCTGGGCACGACATTTAATGGGGGAATAAGGGGAAGGTCGGCTCTACTGATTGTTATTTACATGCAATGGGACTAGGGAATGGGGGATCGGGGAAAGTTGGGGAGTATTGGAGAAAATAGGGGAATATTTACAAGCGGATATGGAGGCCAAATTCCATATTCGCAACATTGCACCCTTCTCTACCCTCGGGGCGTCCCGACCCGATAAATTTTTACCTACTTTAGTGTGGCACGCAATGTAGTTCCCTCTACTATTAACTCTACCCTGAGTGCAACAGTTTTACAGATATTCACAAATGAGTAAATATGTCCCCCTGCGACGTTGCACCCTTCTCCTCACAGAAACACACCCACAGGATAACCGAATCCGGAAAGAATTCTCAAACTAAACATACAGCCGGTAGGGAGCATTATTTACACGACTACGCTGCTATTTACACTACGATCCAGGACCTGTTTTTGGAGGAACACATGCAGATGTTATGCATAGAGAGAGAGCGCGCTTGCCAACATCGATACACCAACCCACGAGTGCTCTGTGGCCGACGGCCTTTAATAACGTGCAGAGCACCCTTCCCGAGCATCAACAGCACCACCCCACCACCAATCGGTGCAGTCACCATTGTTCATTGGAATAAAAATAAATTCGACAACCCCTAACCCTGCAGGTGTCTCTTGCTCTTCTTGTGGTGCACTTGGTGGTGTTAACTATTAGTGGTTCACCTGTATGGCATAGGTGCCACGTTGATCCATAGGTCCATCCCCGGGTGGTGCTTGGCCGCAAACGAACTGCGGTCCATTGTGGGTGGCCACAAACATTGCGGTCCATATGGTGTATCGATCCCGGCAGCAAACAGCGAAAGTGCAGGCCCACAACTGCGCAGCCAGCACCTCTCTCTCCTCTCTCTCTACCCCAAAGCCAGATCCTCGGAGGTGGGAGACAAAAGAAGAAACAAGTGAGTAAGGTGGTAAGGGCGCAAAAGTGCACGCAATGTAAGGTGATGCACACTGGGGGCACATGGGAACCAGGTGAGACAGGTACGTTCCTATCGTACGCCCCCCCCCACCAGGTAACCTACATGGCCCCTCCCTTACCCCTTACTGCATCCACAAAACACAACACTACCCATAAACATCTACTTTACAAATCAACAAACATCCCTACTGTCTTCCCCGTTCCTCCCATAAACCAAATTCGTCTTCTCTCCCTCCTAACCAATCAAATTTGCCATTTTCAACTCTCATCAAAATTTGCCATCTCCAACTCAACATCAAAATTTGCCATTACCAATTCATCATCAGTCCCTCCTAGGGAGGGAGAGATGGAATCACCCCAATGTCTCATCCACGTCGTGATGCGTCTCACAAATCCACACAGCGATTCATCTCCTGCAACACAAACAAAGAAAACACAGGTGTGGAGTCATCATCATCACCACAGGTAAGTGGCTGCGTATGGTGCGACAGGTTCATCAATCCTAACTATCTCCTAAATGACTTTAACAACTTTACACTACCCGGGGTCTTTCTCCGGCCAAACCATTGGCCCTCTTACACTATGGGTTCTAAAAACCAATTCCCATTGGCCAAACTGTGGTGCTCTTCAATTTGGGGTCTCACTCCCCCGATTCATCTCCCGGTGCCCTCGTACAATTTCTGGGCTGCGACGTGTACCTCTCCCAGTGGGTCTACCCACCTGCACACCTCCACCACTGCAGTTGCCTCCGAGCTTACCTGCTCCTTACCCTAACCTATCTACCTGGGGAAGGCCCTCTGGCGCTCTCCCCACTCCGTGCCCTCGCTGGCACTGGGCTGCCCGATCCACACCCGGGATCCTCAGGCACCCACTCACAACTACCGGCTCCCAGAGCCCACCTGCGGCCTCACCTGGCCGACATCCTCACAGTGGTGGAGTGCCCAACCAACTACACACACTAACAGGCTACACGCCCAGCCATTTCCACAACACTAATGCACCCATCCACAACACCATTCTGCCACCGCACCACAAATGCCAATATCCAACCACAATTTACCTGCACCCTCTACCTAACACTTACACTACCCGCCCCGGGTACTCGTGAAAGGGGTCCACTCTTCCCCCATCCACACCTTCGCACCACGCACACCACTCCATCCCACTTACTCCAACTCTCTCCACACACCTGTACTTGCACACCTGTGCTCTCACACCTGGTGCCACCTGCACCCTTCTCTCCCCAAGCGCATTCGCGCTGATCCACACACTCACTACTCATACACTGCTCCACACACCTGTCCAGTTGCACACCTGTGCAATCACACCTGTTCAATTCTCACAAACACGGCATCATCTCAGCTAACTACTCCCTTCTGAAACTTGCGCTTCCCAGTCGTCCCTTTAAACTATTGCGCTCCCTCGTCATTATCATCCATACTAATCTACCTGCGTCCCCACTACAGGTATCAGTCACTAACTAATCTTAACGTTACCTAATGTCATCTTCTAGGGCCCTATCAATATAACCTAACCCACCCGGGCTAGTTTTCACTGCCATACACCCCATAAGCTATTGCTCTTTTGCCCCCCCATGGGAAGGGTGGCAGGGATGCCAGCCTTACCCACCGGGCCCATCGCTCACTACCAATTTTGCACATCAAATTTCAACAAATCAAAAATTTGCCAATCATCTGCCAATCACTGTACCATTACCAATCATCACTCTGCCAATCCTTTGCCAATCATCAAATTTTGTTTTTCTCTAATTTTGGGGCCAAAACACTAACCTCATCACCCAGTCGACTCACTAATACCTCTCGGTGCGCCAATCCCTGTCCAAAGCCTGGCTTCGTAAAGCCAAGCAATGGATGCTGGTTGTTTTGTGCCAGCGGCTGGATGCGTCCGGCACTCGGTGCAGGGACGGGGGCTTACCCGTGCCGAGATCCCACGCACCACCTCGGCGTGGAGCCATCCAATGCCCCGATCTCGACCTGCCGGCACGTCTCACCAAAAAGTGGTCGCCATGACGACCCTTTCTATCGGGCTGCCAGCTCCGCCTAGTGGAGCCTGGACGCGGCCGTTCAAAGCGAGGCCCAGCACGCACCGAGGGCCCGACTCGGCTATAAGTCGTTCTAAACTCTACCCCGTCTAACGTCGATGCTTCACCTGCATGCTTACATCCCGCAGCCCGTTCCTTGCTCACACATCCAGCCGTGCCCATGCTCCTCGTACCGTTCCTTACACACCCAGGCACACCCATTCCACTCACAGCCTTGGTCACACACCTGACCACCGAACACTTTGGCACACATTCGTTGGTAGCACACCTCACCAAAACACCTCTTCGCGCCCCCTCCTCTGTCACCTCCTCTGTGACAATCACAGGTGTGCTCTCATTCGCACACCCAACCACGTGCCTCACTACCAATTCCAGCGTGCATTCCCACTCACGCTCTACCATTCCAGGTGTGCATCCTTCCATCCCAGGTGTACATCCTCGCTCACCTGTCACAACTAACTCACGCTCCATGTCACTCTCACTACTTTCACCTCCATTCCTGACAGAGCACTCACCCTTACTCTTGACAGCGCACTCTTTCCCCATGCACCTGTCCGTCACACACCTTTCTCGCGCACACTCCTGCGCACACTCTCCCGTCACACCCTCTGTAACACTCCCCACAGGTGGACACTCTTCCTTACTTCTGACAGCGCACTCTTTCCTCATGCACCTGTCCGTCACACACCTTTCTCGCGCACACTCCTGCGCACACTCTCCCGTCACACCCTCTGTAACACTCACCACACCGCGCTTCCATGTGCTCCCTCGCACACACGCTACGTCCGACTCACTCTCGCCAGCACACTCACTCCTTGGCACGCACTTTTTCCTCACACACCCCAGAGTCGGACTTTCTCGCACACCTCCTCTTTCGCACACCAGACCTGTCGCACACTTCACCCACGGCCTCTCACGAACACCCGGGTCTATCTCGACCCCCAAGCTTCTTAAATCCCCTGGCGCATCATACGCACGACCATATTGGTCACCACTTACACCGGGTCCTCTTCCTCTTCGCTTCTCCTCCATCACCTGCGAATCCCTCATCCGGTTAATGAGCACATCATCACGATCCAAACACAGACTTTGGACCAATTCTTTTATCTCCTCTTTTATCTCTTTCTTATCCCCTCTCCGTCGCTTCTTAATTTCGCTCACCCCTTCTTCCACTTCTTCTAATTTGTGCCTCACCTCTTTTATTCCCCGGTACGTCTCCTCAAGCTCGTCCTCCAAGGCTACCTTGACCGTTTCCATGTGCGTCCTCACCTGCCGGTCCTTCGTCTCCATTACCTCTATCACCTCGTCCAACCTCGTTGTCAGTCCCTCACGTACCATCTGACATTCCCTCTTTGTCGCTATCAAGTCGTTTTTTATGTCGTTTTGTGTCGCTTTTAAACCTCCTAATACCGCAGTGTTCCTTTGAACCTGCTCCACTAACTCCGTCTGTCCCACCGTCAGCTGCTCCACCTCCTGCGTCAGGTCCTCTATGCCCCCTTGTAACTTTACAGTCCCCTTTCTCACCTCCTTTTCCATGTGCTCCTCACAGTGCCTCACCTCCTCGCGCACTCCTCCGACCTCCTCACTCACTCCTCTTCTGATCTCTTCTCCCATCACTTGCATCTCCTGCCCAGATGCCACCCTCATCTGCTCCATTTCCTCCCTGTGAGCATCCAGTTTGGTTTCTACCCCCATTCTGACCCCCTCTATCTGCTGCTCCATTTGTTTAACTTCCCTTTCCGCTTGGTCCCTCATGTCCCTCAATTTGCCTTCCATACTGTTTTCTAACCCCTCTAACCCATTTTTCACTCCCTCTATCTGATTCTCCTGGGCAGCCATTCTATTTTCTACCCCCTCTAACCCATGTTTCACCTCTTTTATCCCGTTGTCTAACCCCTCAAATTTCTTTTCTAATCCCTCACCGGTACCCCTCATTTGGCCCTCTAATCGCCCACTATCAACCCTCATTTGGCCCTCCAATCGCTCACTATCAACCCTCATTTGGCCCTCCAATCGCTCACTATCAACCCTCATTTGCTCACTCTGAGCATCCATCCGGTTCCCCAATTGGTTACTCTGCAGTTTGAGGGACGCCTGCATTTGCGCCATAAATTGCTCCATG
The DNA here is from genome assembly GCF_964187855.1 of Myxine glutinosa. Taxonomy (NCBI): domain Eukaryota; kingdom Metazoa; phylum Chordata; class Myxini; order Myxiniformes; family Myxinidae; genus Myxine; species Myxine glutinosa. The sequence continues at coordinate 1,252,993 of NC_136265.1, read as the reverse complement.
AGGACCTGCATCTGGGCCATCCCTCCCACTTGTGCAGCGGGTGCGGCCGCCGTAGCTATGTGCGAGGCGCCATTTCGCGCGTCTGCTACCCCCGCTGTTTCGCCCTCCTCATGTCCCTCATGTCCCTCAATTTGGTCCTGGACCGACCCTGCTTCACTCTCCCCTACCGGACCCCAGCCGTCTTGATCCGCCATAGCGCGACTTGCAAAATTCGAGTTTCGTAAAACAAAACAAATTTCGGCCGCTCCAAATTTTGACCAAATTTTGTTTTCCTCTATTCGTTTTTTTTTTTTTTTTTTTTCAAAATTTGGTCGGGCCTCGAATCCCACTCCTGACACCAATTGTTACAGACACGACTTTGATGTTAAAGTGGGCCGAGCGGAATGGCCGTCGTGTCCGCACAAATTACCCGACTATACTCGACGTCGACGAAGTCGCGCGATGCTGGCTCAATAAGAAAAAGAAGACACCCGGCTGGATTACAATAACACAATACGACACCAGGGGTTCAGTTCTCAAGACCTCCGGAGGAGGTTATATTAAGGCGGAAGGTTAGATTACAACTACAAGAGGGACAGCATAGAAAGACAAGCACTTAGACACAATCTTATATTATTCCCAACAGACGACAGATAAACGGGACAAAATGCTGACTCACACGGGGATTGATGGCAAGGAAAGGCAGGCAGTCGATGGCTCAAGGTGCACTCTTGGCTCAAGGCAGAATCGACTCGGTCCGGTCCAGAGATGCAGGAGGTTGCACAGCGCTCGAGGTGGCGTCTTTTCGTCTCAGGCTGGGGGCGCATCTGACTCAGCGCTCGCAGGTGGCTTTCCTTCTCCAAGCTGGGTGCGCATCTCTCGTCACATCCGGCGCGGGGCCGCGTATATCCGGCGGGGAGTGACACGCCCTCGGCTCGTTAGCTCCGCCTCGTGGAATCGGCACGTTGCTTCTCATTGGGTGCGTGCGGGGGGTTTACCAGGCTCCGCCCTTGACGAGGAGCTGACAAGGAGCCCCTTCGTGGTAACCCCGTGGAGCGCATGGTCTATGGCGCTAATCGAGCCGGTGTGAGGACGCATCCTCCCCCGCTCCGCCGCCATCTCCTCTGTTGTTGTTGTAATTGTTGGGGAAGAAGATGGAAGGAGGTATGGGAAAGGTCCTAAACTCACTACTGATGCCATATAATCACATTCTGGTGCAACGAAGAGTCATAATTAATGGAGACGAGGCCTTAACTGACATAGAATAAGAATAACTAGGAAGATGTCCGAAAGTTGTCTACGTGTGGTGCGGTGGACCTGGGCACGACATTTAATGGGGGAATAAGGGGAAGGTCGGCTCTACTGATTGTTATTTACATGCAATGGGACTAGGGAATGGGGGATCGGGGAAAGTTGGGGAGTATTGGAGAAAATAGGGGAATATTTACAAGCGGATATGGAGGCCAAATTCCATATTCGCAACAATATTAATGTACATTTGTGCCAAATTTGGTGCTTGTATCACAAAATGCACAATTCTTTTGAATATTTGGGCTAAGCCGCCCCACTATATCGGCCGGCCTCGAAGACCGAAATTGTGACGGTGTCACCCGAAAAATTAGAAATTACGAAATTTGAAAAAATTTGAAAAATAAATTACGGAATTTCAAGTGGCCCAATATCTGAAAATGTTCGCAACATATTAATGTACATTTGTGCCAAATTTGGTGCTTGTATCACAAAATGCACAACAGGTTTGCTATGCTGCTACACTAGTGGTCGAGATGACATTCCAGCCGAGATTTGGAAACTAGGTGAATTCGATGAGATTTTACTGAATTTATGTAATGCTGTATACCATCAAAATCCAATAGATAGATGGACAGAAGGATGTATATTGCCTTTCCAGAAAAAAGGCGACCTAGGGCTTACAAAAAACTATCGAGGAATCACTCTAACATCAATAGCGGCCAAAATATACAACCTGATGTTATTAAACAGAATCAGACCGCATATAGAACCAGTTCTGCGAAAAAATCAAAATGGCTTTTGTACGAGTAGATCGACCTCCGGGCAAATCCTTACTATTAGACTTCTTCTTGAAGGCGTTAAAGCTAAAAATCTTCCTGCTGTTTTCCTATTTGTTGATTTCTCGAAAGCTTTCGACTCCATCCATCGAGGTAAGATGACGGAGATACTGCTAGCATTCGGGATACCTCAGGAGACAGTTAATGCCATCATGATGCTGTATAAGAACTCGCATGCAATAGTCCGACGGCGATAGACTGTTTTGACATCATGGCAGGAGTTTTACAGGGTGATACCCTCGCTCCCTACTTATTCATAATATGTCTCGATTATGTGCTACGCAAAGCAATAGACACCAACAATGAACTTGGATTTACCCTAAGTAAACGGAAAAGTCGGCGATATCCATTCAAGAAGATTTGAGATGCAGATTATGCAGATGATCTTGCGGTTCTAGCAGACTATAACAAGGATGCAGCGACACTACTACACAAGATTGAAGAAGTAGCCAGCCAAATTGGTCTCTACATAAATGCCTCGAAGACAGAGTACATCAGTCTTAATCAAGATCAAGTTGTAGACATAAAATCACTCACTGGTGAAAACATCAAAAAGGTTGACGAATTCACATACCTGGGAAGCAACATCGCCTCCACAAAAAGAGATGTCGACATCAGACTTGGAAAGGCTTGGGGAGCTGTAAACAGTCTAGGCAAGATTTGGAAATCTGCGCTTCCAATGGAGCTGAAACGAAACTTCTTTAGAGCAGCTGTTGAATCAGTTCTTGTATATGGGGCAATTACATGGACCTTCACATCATCACTAGAAAAGGCCCTGGATGGTGCATACACTCGCATGCTCAGAGCAGCCCTTAACATCTCATGGAAAGAGCACCCCACAAAATATGAATTGTATGCAAAAATCCCACCAATCAGTGTAACCATACGTCAACGTAGATTAAGATTCGCTGGGCACTGCTGGAGAAACAAAGATGAGCTCGCAAGCGATGTTTTACTTTGGTTACCAACTCACGGAAAACAGGCACCAGGGAGACCTGTGAAAACATATATCGATCAGCTTACAAATGATACTGGGTGTCTGATTAACGAACTACCTAATGCCATGAGTGACAGAGATGAATGGAAGAAACGTGTCATGGAATGCCGAGCAAGCTCGACGCAGTAAGTAAGTAAGTAAATCTTTCCACCTGACCGTTCGCCTGTGGCCTGTATGGGGTAGTATAGCTTGAAGCTATATTGCGCTGGAGCAAAAAGGTCCTCACATCCTGGGACAGAAACACAGCACCTCGATCGGTGTGTACGTAAGCCGGATTCCTGAATATGGAGAACAAAATCTGCAGACACCGGATAACCGTCGCAGCGGACATATCATTGCATGGGAAAGCAAAAGGGAATCTGGAGAACTCAACAATCGTGAGGAGATAGCGAGAGCTATCCAAGGCCGGTAGGCTAGGACTATCAGGGAGACACGAAGCCGGTAGAGGCCCTTTAAAGTCCATTGCCAATCTCTCCCAAGACCGAGTAGCCTGAATCAGCGTACCCATCAGAGGTTTGTAGAAACAAGGTTTGAGTTCAGCACAAACTGAACAAGTGTGACACAGCTGCCAAATGTCCTCAACAGAGTAGGGCAAATTGTGACTGTGCACATAATGAGCGAAACGTGTCACTCCGGGATGGCACAACGTTTCATGAAGAACACGCAAATCCTCAAAGGAGGTGAGACTCGCACACACCGAAGGGCGTGATAATGCGTCTGCAGCGAGATTGTCCCGCCCTGGGCGATACTTAATAGTGTAGCAAAAATCGGCTAGCTCCATCTGCCAGCGAGTGATCTTTTTGTTCTTAATGCGTTGAGCATGGCGCGTGTCGTACATGAAAGCGACGCTTTGCTGATCAGTAATGACCTCAAAACATTTGCCAAGCAGATCGGGTGTCCAACACCTAATAGACTCAACGATGGCGTACGCTTCCTTCTCGACAGACGAATGACGTTTCTCCACGGAGGAGAGAGTCCTTGAAAAGAAGGCTCCAGGTCGCCTCCCTTGAGAGAGCGTGGCAGCTATCACGTGGTCTGACGCATCGCTTTCCAAAACAAAGGGTTGACTGTCATCGATAGACGACACAGCGGCGCCAGCTATGTCGGACTTCAGGCCATGGAAAGTGGCCTTGGCGGCATGACCCATGGGGAACGCTTTGCAATGTTCAAGTGGGCGGAGCATTTCAGAAAAATTTTGGACCCACTTCGAGTAAGTAATGTGCAAATAATCCGAGGGCATGTGGTGGGGCCATGTCGAGCAAAGGTCGCAGCCGCTCCTTGTCTGGAGTGATAGTGCCCTGGCTCGTGTACCCCAGGAGATCTATCGTTCGGGCGGAATAGCGACATTTAGCCTCGTTCAGAGTTAGCCGATACGTGCGTGCAACCTGGAGGAAACGCTGCAAATTAGCATCATGATGGGCCTGATCGTACCCACAAACTGTTAGATTGTCCAGGTAAACAAAGACATTGGTTAAGTGTTCCTTAGCGATTATGTAATCTATGGCCCTTTGAAAGCATGCCACCCCGTTTGTGACCCCAAAAGGTAATCGAGTGAACTGGTACAACCTCTGTCCGGATTCAAACCCGGTGTAGATGCGATCGGCCTCCGCAATAGGGATCTGATGATACGCGCTGCGGAGATCTAATGTGCTGTAGATCGAGTACTGTGCCACCTGCCGAACCAGGGAATCCAATCCCGGGAGTGGGTAGGCATCCAATTGCGTAAACTGATTAATCGTCTGCGAGTCGTCGATTATCATGCGTTTGCGATGATTTTCTGTCTGGACTACCAGAACTTGAGCCCTCCAAAGCGATCGACGAGGTTCGATTATACCCTCCTTTAGAAGTCGACTAGTTTCCTCCGCTATAAATTGCGTGTCAGCCCACGAGTATTGTCGCGATTTAACGGCAACCGGGGTGCAGTCAGGAGTCAAATATGGAAACAGTGTCAGGGGTTCAATTTCCATCCCGGCCAGAGCACACACAGAGAGAGTATTGTCACCTCCAAATTCCATTTCCAACCATCCATGTCGACAGAAAATCGTGACCTAGTAGCACTTCTGCACATAACGTTGGTAAAACCATTAAATGCACATCCAGAAACATTCGGCCATTGATCACTAGCTTCAGCCGGCATTCGCCTTTGGTACGCAGCCAAAGAGCTTGGGAAGCCATGAAAATCCTGCGCGTTGTCCCGAGAATCGGCCAGCCATGCTTCTGGACGAGCCGCAAGTCAACATAGCTATCAGTAGAGCCTGTGTCGATCAAGGCGTTGACCATCTGTCCCTCAATCATGACTGGAATAACAGCGTTGGTTAACCCAGGCGGCCCTGTAGTTGTTGAAACATCCAGAGGTGGCAATCGAGCCACGCGCGCAGGTCCGACGCCAGCTAATGTCGAGCGTGGCGCGGATCGCCCCGCGGCGATGAAAGAGTTCCCGTCAAGGGCATGCGTGCCGCGTGAGGCCCGTGCGGGGAGATCCCAGTCAAGGTCACGTGAGATGAAGATTGTGCTCCGGACTGTGCGAAAAGCACGGACAATGTCGGGTGAGTTCGCCGGCCCCGTGTCGATCGGCATACCTTTGAGAAATGACCTTTTCGTGAGCATGAATGGCACGTCGCCTCGCGCGTGGGGCAAACTGTTCTCAAATGATTTCGATTTCCACAAAAATAGCACTTTGCGGTACCCCTGGCAGATGGGGTCGCGGCAGCAGCGGCTGTCACACTCGGGCCCAAAGCCTCGAGAGTGTCCGTTGTCCCCGATTCCAGCGGAGGTTCAGCATCCGGTCGCTCTGCTGCAGCAGACCTCTCCGGTCGCTCTCCGGGTAGCCCCGCAGTGACGTACGGACGACCGTATGCCTCCGATTGTCTCTGCCCATCGTAGTGAACGAGCGCCAACTTATGGGCCGTCTCAAGAGTTCGATCGGCAGTTTCTCGCAATCTTTGACGTATCATCGGTGAGTGTATCCCGGAAACAAATGAATCTCATTAAATCATCACAGACTTGTTCATGGGATCTAGGTTCACCTGTACAGTCCTTCGCTAAACGGTGGAGATCCTGAACGAAGTGATGGATGGATTCCGAAGGGTCCTGCCATCGGGAGGAGAGCAGGTACCGTGTGTAGACCGCGCTTCGAGTCTTGATGTAGATTCGACGTAGTGCCGCTTCAGCAGTATCGTACGTGACGCACTGAGAAATGTACTGATAGACAGAATGGGACACGCGAGAGTTAAGCACTGCGAGCTTTGTCTCATCCGTGAGATCAGCTTGGGCTCCGAGGTAACTCGTCAGCAGTCGAAGCCAGTGCTGAAGCTGGGCAGCCGAGTCCGATGCTTGTGGATCCGCTCCGAAGATCGGGAAGAGGATCAGCTTATGAGTCATCGTTGTCGATCAAGACAAGCGACGATTGATATTCATTGTTGTAAGAATCAGTTACAACATTGGCTCAGATAATGAGTTTAATATCAATCGATCCCTAACAATACCTGTGAAGAGAACCAGCGAACATAATATCAATATTCAGCATACATCTGAACTAGTAATGAGTTTACAGATGAGTACAAGAAAGCAAGCCGTAACAAAGTGGCGGTACGTACCATCTATTTATGCACCAGCATAGCATACAGTAAATGTCTCAGGTATGATCATAGCGCTGAATGACCGAGGCCTTACAACGGCCGCGTAGCGGACAAAAGACACATGACACCTGGGTTCAGACGTTAGACAGAATTTCATGACACTATCACTTCGCGGCTGAGCTGTTGTTGCTCCTCGACGTTTCCACCTCACAATAACTTCACTTACAGTTGACCGGGGCAGCTCTAGCAGGGCAGAAATTTGATGAACTGACTTGTTGGAAGGTGGCATCCTATGATGGTGACACGTTGAAAGTCACTGAGCTTTTCAGTACGGCCCATTCTCCTGCCAATGTTTGTCTATGGATATTGCATGGCTGTGTGCTTGATTATATATACCTGTCAGCAATGGGTGTGGCTGAAATATCCAAATCCACTAATTATAAGGTGTCCGCATACTTTTGGCCATGTGGTGTACCTTGCTGGATTTTGTTTTTAGAACTGGCATTGTCGTTGGTGCACCCTCTATAGTCTATACCCTCGCTACAGCATGGATCAGTGGGTAAACCACTTACCCTCTGCGACGAGGATGGGCGAAAATTGCAAGTAGTGTCCCCACCCTTGTGGGGGAAATGGGAAATTTAATTCGTACCCATGACTTTGCATTGGGTGCCCATCAAACCTGAGCATGTGTGCAAACTTTGAGGGAAATTGGTGGAGCAGTTTCCAGTTTTACGAGAATATATGACCTGTAGCTTTGCTGACTGGAATACCAATCTTTGCTGCGACGGCTAAACTATTGGGCAAGAAATAAAAGGATTCCTGAGAGATTGTGCCCTTTGTGCGGGTATAACCAGCATTGCAAGTTGCCGTTTGCAGTTTCGCCCTGTGTGCCCATGTACCCACACACAAACCTTCCCCTTTTTTTGCGTCCCAACCCTTCCTGGGAGTTCCCTGAATCCACAGTCGTTGGTTCAATTGAAATCCGTGAATCCGTTTCCAGGTTATAGCATGCCAGACAATGCTCCTTTTTTATATTGATAAGGTGGAGAAGTATGTGTATACATAGAGACTTGCTCAATTTCGGTTTGATAACCGTGCCCACCACCACTTCCTGCTTTATCTTCGATTCTTTCAGGATGGTCGGTTGACGTCTCCACTGCAGAAGCTTCGAGATGCGATTGCATCAGCCATGCCTGAACAAATGACGAAGTACCAACAAGAATACCAAGCTCATACTCAGGCCAAGTAAGTCTGTTCTTATTTTGGAAATGAATACCAAGTATTTGAAAACTGAACCACATACTTACCGCCTAAAGTTTTGTTGACGCTACTTGCTGGACACTCCTGCCAGTCTTTAATGTTTTGATAAAAATGTTTCTTTGCTCTGATCTTGCAACAAATAGGAAAGAGCAGACCTGGAGACACATAAATATATACCTATCACATCAACTCAGGACGATGTGCTGGTTATAGCTTGCTTTCCGACTTGGTTTCACCTGTTCCTTCTGACACATGAGGTGACAAAGGAACTCTGCCGTTCGGACACATTAGTGGGAGACTGTTTCCCTGGAGGTCTCTGTTTATGGTGTTTTCCCAGGATGTTTTAAGTCTTCCTCTCGGTCTCCTTCCATGACGTTGCCACGTAAAAAGTAAAAGCCTGCTCGAATATTCGTGTGCTTGGTCGGCATATTGGATGTCGAAGTGTTACGGTTTGTGACCTTTTTCTTCTTCCTTCCCCCCACACCCCCCTGTGAGTTAGACCAAGTGGTTTGGTCCATGTGTATAAAGCCTATGATTGGCTGTGGGGCAGGGGAGTGGCCAGGAAGGTGATTCAGAGGAGTGAGTGGCCATTTTGGAAGAGGGCTTATGGCAAAGTGCTTTTTCGGGGGTTGTGGAGTGTCCAGCGACAATCTCCCTACCTGAAGGGTGACGTTGATCGAACTCTTACTGCCTGCCACTGGGGCCTGCCTTGGGGCCTACTCGTGGACTTGCCTACTCCTACCCTCTCGTGCTGGGCCTGCACTGGGCCTGCCCTGGGGCCTATTTTTGGGCCTGCCTTGGGGCCTACTGTTGGGCCTGCCGTGGGGCCTACTACGGGGCCTGCCCTGGGGCCCATTGTTGGGCCTGCCTTGGGGCCTACTCGTGGACTTGCCTACTCCCACCCTCTCGTGCTGGGCCTGCACTGGGGCCTACCACTGGGCCTGCCCTGAGGCCTACTTTTGGGCCTACTGTTGGGCCTACTACGGGGCCTGCCCTGGGGCATATTGATGGACCGGCCTACTCTTGGACCGGCCTACTCTTGGACCGGCCTACTCTTGGACCGGCCTACTCTTGGACCGGCCTACTCTTGGACCGGCCTACTCTTGGACCGGCCTACTCTTGGACCGGCCTACTCTTGGACCGGCCTACACTTGGACCGGCCTACACTTGGACCGGCCTACACTTGGACCGGCCTACACTTGGACCGGCCTACACTTGGACCGGCCTACACTTGGACCGGCCTACACTTGGACCGGCCTACACTTGGATCGGCCTACACTTGGACCGGCCTACTCTTGGACCGGCCTACTCTTGGACCGGCCTACTCTTGGACCGGCCTACTCTTGGACCGGCCTACTCTTGGACCGGCCTACTCTTGGACCGGCCTACTCTTGGACCGGCCTACTCTTGGACCGGCCTACTCTCGGACCGGCCTACTCTCGGACCGGCCTACTCTCGGACCGGCCTACTCTCGGACCGGCCTACTCTCGGACCGGCCTACTCTCGGACCGGCCTACTCTCGGACTGGCCTACTCTCGGACCGGCCTACTCTCGGACCGGCCTACTCTCGGACCGGCCTATTCGGGTTTTTCCCTCTTTTCTCCCTTCTTGGTTTCATGTGTGGGAAGAGATTTTCGTGTGATAATCCATAAATAAAGACAGTGTGATTGAAGGCTTGGCTTGGTGTGCTTCAGGCCGTAACACAAGCCATGCAAGTCTTCTTTTTTTTGAAGTATCTGTCCGAGCTGCCACGGCGCCAACCGAGCTGAGTGCACGATAATTTACACATTTATTTTCTTTCCTTTTATTATCCCTTCGTCCGTGTGCAAGTCTGGTGTGGGGACGTCCCAATATAGAACATTTATTTAACTGGCGCGTTTCATTGTTCTCGGGTTCCGTTAAATAAACCTTTCATTTTTGTCCATTCTAATTCCGTTTTTGGTTGAGTTACTTTCCTGCAGGATTGAAGGCTGCCGCACTGGACCGTCAGGTAAAAGCTGCCAGCCTCTTCTTCTCCTTTCTTCTTCCCGCGCTTGTATAGTGAGTCCATATTTGATCGTTGCCTCGAAGTAACGCTTGATTGCTATCCGTGAATCCCCGGTCTTCACCGAGAGCAGTCACATGACAAATGTTGTCGAGGAGTGGGATTTGAACTCTCTGGAATAAATTGGTTTCAAGAGTGGGGCATTTGGCGGTAAATTTTTCGTCGGACTGAGGCGATCAATTTTTTTTAGTCGATTGGAGTTGGGAAGGGATTGAAGTCGGTTTCTGAGGTTTGGGACATGGAATGCAGGGACAATGACAGGGAGATCAGGAGAAGTGGGAGAGGTATTGGTCAGAAGAAGAGTGGACATATGTTGTGTGCAGGAGACGAGATGGAAGGGAAGTGGTGTGAGAAAGGTGAAGGGTAGGCAGGGACAGAAATACAAGTTTGTGTGGCAAGGGTGCCCAGAAGGCGTGAATGGTGTTGGTGTCCTGTTTTCTGAGGAGTTTGTAGACAGTGTGGTGAGTGTGACTAGAGTGAGTGAAAGGTTGATGATAGTGAAAATGATGATTGGAAAGCTCTTGGTGAACGTCATCTCGGGATATGGTCCGCAGGTTGGTTGGAGCGATGAAGAGAAGGCCAAGTTCTGGTGTGCGATAGAGAAGCTGATGGAAAACGTGAAAGATGAGGAAGTTTTGTGTCCCAAACCCATCCCTGTCTGTACCCACCGTACCCAGTCGTCCCCAGCTGCTCCTGGACCCCGTGTCCTTTCCTCCTGACAAGGTGGAAAAGTTTCTGTCAACCCTCGACTCTGATTCTGCAACTGGACCTGACGGCATCAGCCCACGGGTCCTAAAATCCTGTTCTTCCGCTCTTTCACTCCCTCTCTCTGTTCTCTTCACCCTCTCTTTTGCTCAAGGTCAACTGCCATCTGCTTGGAAATCAGCCAACATCACCGCTTTACACAAAAAGGTGCAAAAACAGATCCTAGCAACTATAGACTTTTTTTGTCTTTTTCTTGTATACTGAATCGAGGCTCGTGAAAGAGCTAACATTTACTTCACAAACAAATCAACCAGACAAACAAAATAGATAAAAAGAGGGAGCGGAAGACAAGATGGGGAGAGAAGGGGAAGCACAGAAACACAACATTTGAGAGCAGGGAGATGTGTGGAAGGGAGAGGGCTTGGGGGGAGGGAGGCGTGGGAAGGGGGGGGGGGGGGGAGGGGAGGGCGAAGTATAAAACACAAGGACACCAAGGACTTCCAGGACAGAAGTTGGTATTTCAAAAAAGTGGATTTGGGGTGAAATTAGTGGGGGTAGAAAAGATCAAGGTTTTGGATGGGGGAAGATAAGAGATGGTGGTGAACAGCTGTTTTAAAGACCTGGAGGGTGGAGTGGGATTGAAAAGAGTGAGGGAGTTTGTTCCAGAGGCAGGAGAAAAGAGGAATGAAGTAGTGAAGGTGAGCAGAGAGTCTTGATTTTGGCAGTTTAACCATAAGAGCGTTGCAGGCAGATCTTGTGCGACCTGTAGGAATATTTGCGGGACAGAGCCCAGAGAGAGCTGGGGGGGCAAGGCCAGAGAGGAGTCGGTAGAAGACGGAAAGACCACCAACCTGCCTGTGGTGAGTGAGTGAGAGGCCCTTGGAGTTAGCTTCATCGCGGGAGATTCCAATGATTCTGAATGCCTTGGTTTCAACAGCGTGAAGACGAGCTAGGTGTGAGGCAGGAGCACCAGCCCAGAGGGGAGAACAGTATTCCATTGAGCTGCGGATGAAAGCCTTGTATGTGGTGAGGAGCTCAGGTGTGCCAAGGAAGGACTTCGCACGACGGAGGATGCCCAGTCGGCGACTGGCTTTGGAGGCCAGATTTGAAATGTGGTTTTCCCAGGAAAGATCATGGCAGATAGTGAGACCAAAAAGCTTGAGTGACAGAACTTCTTGGAGAGGATTATTCAGAAAGTGGATGGGAGGGTTGTCCAGTCGGTCTTTTCGGAGAGACATCGTAAGAGTGTGAGATTTGTCAGGATTGAAAGACATGTTCCACTTGTTTGCCCAGTCTGTGATTTTGTCCAGGTCTGCAGAGAGTGAGGAGGCTGCAGACTGCCGATCTGAGGGATCATTGATGAAGACCAGAAAAAGCACAGGGCCCAGAACACTGCCTTGGGGAACTCCAGCCTGAACAGGAAGAGGAGATGAGAGAAACCCATTCAGGGCCACACGTTGACTACGACGAGAGAGGAAGTCCGCCAGCCATGCGTGGAGATTTCCATGGATACCAAAAGAGGAGAGTTTGGTGAGCAGTGCGGGGTGCCAGTCCATATTGAAGGCATGTGATATGTCAAGGGAGACTGCTCTAATTTCCTGTTTGGCATTGAGGAGACCAATCAGCCTTCTCCCAATTATCAGCAAAGTCATGGAATCCATCATTGCTTCGGATATGAAATCTTTCCTCTTCTCCAATGGCTTGATTTCTGATCATCAATTTGGTTTCAGACCAGGTCACTCGACTCTGGACATGCTGCTTCTGCTGTCTCAACAATGGATGGAGGTCCTGGGACCTCCACCCATTGTTGCAGGACACAGCAACTTCGTGCCCGTAGCAGGACACAGCCTTCAAGAAGAAAGTGTAGATTTTGGAGTTTGCTGATGGAGCTGATTTGTTGATTTGTAATACTCAGTTCCCGAAAGAGGATAATAAGCTTGTTACATGCACGTCAGGTGGGTTGACGACAACCGTTGACTACCTGCTGGTGCGTAGGCGAGATAGGGGGAACCTCCGGGACACAAAGGTGATCCCGGGGGAGGAGGCTGTTTCACAGCACCACTTGGTCGTTTGCGACATAAGGGTGAACGGTGCGAGGAGAGCTCGGCGGGTGAAGTACCAACCGAGAATGAAGGTGTGGAGGTTGAAAGAGGTGACAGTGAGGGAGGCATTAAAAGAGAGGCTGAGTAGGGTCGAGGATGATGTGGTTGAGCTTGAAAGTGGTTGGATGTCAATGACAAATAGTCTGTTGGGAGCCGTTGGTGAGGTATGTGGATGGACAAAAGGACCACAGAGGCACTTGGAAACATGGTGGTGGGATGATGAAGTTGGAAAGAAGATTGACGAGAAGAGGAAGAAGTTCAAGGCGTGGCAGAGGCGAAGGGTATGGGGGCAGAAAAGGCAGAGCATGAAAGTTAAAAGGCAGCCAAGAAGGCTGAAAAGAAAGAGGTAGCAAAGGCGCAGGAGGCATGTAGGAAAATGTTCGGAGAACGCCTGGATTTGGAAGAGGGTCAGAGAGCGGTATTCAGGATTGCAAAGCAGATAGCGAAAGGGAGGTGTGATGTGATGGGGGTGAGTTGCTTGAAGGATGAAGTGTAACAAATCGTTGTGGACCCAGATGGAATTAAAGGAAGATGGAAGAGTTATATGGAAATACTGTTGAATGCAGAGAATGAATGGGATGGCAACATAGAGAGTCACCCAGTTTTAGGACCGGCAGAGAAGATAACCGAGAAGGAAGTTGAGGAAGCGATAAAAGCAATGAAGAGTTGAAAAGCGGGAGGGCCGACGGGAGTTGTGGGAGATATGTTGAAGCAGCGGGAAATTGGGGTGTGAAGAGAATGACAGAGATCTGCAATCTGGTGGCGAAAGAAGGCCGCATTTCAGTGGATTGGGAACTGAGTACCCTCGTCCCTCTATACAAGCGGAAAGGTGACCCTCTGGACTGTGGCTCATATCGAGCGATAAAGTTATTGGAGCATGGAATGAAGGTATTGGAAAGGGTGTTGGAGAGGAGGATAAGGAAGAAAGTGGAGATTGACGAAATGCAGTTTGGATTTATGCCAGTAAGAGGAGCGACAGACGTGCTTTTTATTGTGAGGCAGTTGCAGGAGAAGTACATGGAGAAGAGGAAGAAGTTGTTTGTATGGTGGGATGTATGGTTTGTATGGTTTCTTGGGTTTGTTGATCTGGAGAAAGCATTCGATAGGGTTCCACGTGAAGTAGTGACATGGGCATTAAGGAAGTTAGGAGTGGAGGAATGGTTGATTAGAGTAGTGATGGCAATGTACAAAAGAGTGCGCACAGCTGTTAGGACAAAGGACGGGAACAGTGGTTAGGTTAAGGTGAAGGTGGGAGTGCATCAGGGGTCAGTACTCAGTCCACTACTATTTGTAGCTGTGATGGATGTGCTGGCTCGGAACATTAAGGAGGGTTTACCGTGGGAGTTGTGTGCAGATGATCTGGTGTTGATTGCAGAAAGTATGGATGGACTGAAGGAGAAGATGAACAAGTGGAAGGAATGTATGGAGACAAAAGGTCTGAAGGTGAATATCGGAAAAACGAAGGTGATGGCAAGTGGTAAAGCATGTGCTGAGGTGGAAAGAACAGGGAAGTGGGCGTGTGCTGTGTGCAGGAAGGGTGTCGGAGTGAATTCCATTCAATGTACAATGTGCTCTGTGTGGGTTCATCAAAAATGTAGTGGTTTGAGAGGGTCATTAACCAGTGTGGCAGCTACATTCAAGTGTAAGGTGTGCACAGAGGGAGCTGCAGATGGAGGAAATGTTGAGTTGGATCTTGGAGACGGTGTGAAAACATTTTGTTACCTAGGACATGCTGAATGGAGAAGGTGGATCAGACTCGGCAACGGTTGCTGGAGTGAGATGTGCATGGAAGAAGTTTCGGGAACTGAGTGGCGTGCTGATGAGGAGGGGAGTTTCGTTGAAGCTGAAGGGAAAGGTGTATGCTGCATGTGTGAGAAGTGTTATGATTTATGGGAGCGAGACATGGGTAATGAACGAAGAGCAGCATCGAAGGCTGGAAAGGGTGGAAATGCAAATGGTTCGGTGGATGTGTGGAGTATCGTTGATAGAGAGGAAGACAAATGATGAATTGCGAAAGATGATGGGAATAGAGCCTGTGATGGACGCTGGGAAGAGAAACAGGTTGAGATGGTTTGGTCATGTGTTGAGGAAGGATGAAAGTGACTGGTTGAGAAGAGTGATGGAAATGAATGTGGAAGGAAGTCGAGGATGGGGAAGACCAAGAAAGACTTAGCTAAAGATGGTCGAAGAAGAAATGCTGGCAAGGGGGTTAACAAGGGGAGATGCAGAAAATAGGGCAAAATGGAGAAGATTGTCATGGGGACCGTAAGGCTAACCCCCGCTCTAGCAGGGCAAATGGCCTTAAAATGCCTGTTGTTGTTGTTGTTGTTGATTTGAGTTGGGAAGGACGCACACGGCGCGTCGTTAAATTTAAATAGTTTCTGAGGTAAAATACATGCGGGGAATGACCTTTATTGATCCAGGTGTGTTAGACCAAAGTGTTATAGGCTGGGATAAAATTGATAGGTTAGCAGGACACAGCCTTCAACTGGTTATGGGGGCGACTGCGCCAATATTTGGGACGCGGGGTTGTGGGTATGTAGTTGGGTTGTCTGGAGGTCAACGTGGTGCTATGTCTGTCTGAGTTGTGTGGACCACGTCTTCTGGGTGAGTCTCATGGTGGAGCATTGGCTGTCCGCTAGACCTTGGCGTGGTCAAGTGGGGGTGGGCACTGGGGGCTGCAGTTGTGTGGACTGGGGGATGCGGGTGGACGGTGCAGGTGAAGTGATGTGGATGCCACGCACTGCGACCGCTGCCCCCAGGGCTGAGGTTTTTGTGGGTGTGATTGTGTTAGCAGCAGGTGCTCACCACATTGGCCAGCTGGAGCGAGAGCAGCTGTGTTCCTTGCAGGGGGGCCGAAGGATGGATGGTGGGTCGCACCCTTATGGGCACTCATGGGCCATGTTGGCGTTTCGGCTGCTCAACTTGTCCCGATGGCCTTTGCACAGTGGAGGTGCGGAGCTGTCGTGGCCAAATGTAGTCGTTTAGTACAGTTCGTCGTTGGAGGCAGATCCACATACTTGCCAGTACAGTGGGAGAAAAGTGCAATTTGGAAGAATTTGATTGGCCCAATTGGATAAATTTTGGGATTTTGAGTGGTGGATGGCACTTTGGATCTGACCAACCTGCAACTACCTGCACTTGAGGTAAGTGCTTTGATGTTTACTGTCCCAGGCTTCAGGACTTGCCTATGTAAATTGGGACATGTAATTTGGAGTCGGGGGTGGGTGAGAGTGATGGCATTGCCGCTGAGGGGATGGAATGTGTGCCACACAGTGTCTGGTGGGTGGCGTTTGTGTGTGTGTAGAGGTTTTGTGTTTTTCTGTGGTCGTGGAGCATGGAAATGAACTGGGAGTGCGAGTGATGATTATTGTGTTTTTGAAATCTGTTGGTTAAATGTGAATGGGGATTTCACATAATGGAAGCAGGCCATGGCAGAATCTCTTTGTGACATCATCTCTGGAAATGTGTTGGAGAATTGAATGGCAGCGGGGGAGGAAATATTTTTGTGGCTTTTGTGGGTGGGGAAGGTGTGTGTGTCTGCAGGTACGGATCAAGCTCTGGAGGAGCGATGACTGCGGCCCCCTCTGCAGTAATTACCCCTGGCAGCCAGTGGTGTCTGGAAATTGGAGCCCGTCGACGGTGGGGTCTGTTTGGGCGCTCTGAGGTGAGAGACTCCCGGCGACCCGTGAGGCTGCAAGGAAGCTTGAGGTGACGGAGCCTGGTGTGTGTAGAGACCCCCACCGGCGAGGTGACAGCGTAAGGAGCTGTTTGGCTGTCACAGGGCCAAGAGGTAAAGGGGGGATGGGGGGGGGGGGCGGAGGGTTGTTGGGACGAAGTTGTAAGTCGGGTGAATTGTTTTTGGGACTGCGGGCACCACAGCCTGAAGTGCCCCACCATCTTACTTGTGCGGTACCTCCCCGCTGCCTAGTAGAAATGCACACACGTGTATGACATCTGTGCCATGGTCCTGCAGGGGGGGGTGAAATAAGTGCTTGGTAATGATTTTTGTGTTGTGAGGATTTTTTGAATGTGTACGAGTGGTTATGGGTTTGTGTTCCGTGAATGCGGGTGAAATCCACTGAGCCATGTCACTCACCTGTAACAACAGGACAGGGCCCGCGGAAATTTGGGGTGCATTGGGATGGCCCCGCAGGTAACGTCGTCTTGTGGCATCCACCGGGGGACGCGGTCTGTAGGAAGGCGTTGTACAAATGTTTTTACAAATTTTGTAAGTTTCTGGTTAAGGTTTGTGGTTTAGTTTGGTTTTTACGTGTTGTTTGTTTCCTCCCTCCGCAGGAACGACCGATAATAATTTTGTAAATATTTGAAATGTGATGGTTGCTTAAGGGGATAGCATGTTAAGGAGAATAGGTAGATCGCTTCGGCTCACTTCCCACAGCCCTCCTGATTTATTTCATTGGCTAATTAAGTGTGAGACAGTAAGTCTTAAGACTGGAATGGTAGTGCCTGCGGTGAACCTCGCAGGGGCTACGGTTCCAGGTGTGGGGCTGTTATTAATTTTGTGGTGGAATGATGTTTAGATATGGTAGATCTGTGTAGGTATCATGCTCTGACTGTCGTGAAGAAGAAGGACCATCTCGATGTTCATAAGCAGGGACTTGCTTAGCCAGAATGTCGGATTAAGTGTATATTTGTCTCCGTCACAAGGGGGCGGGGCTTGTTAACTAGATTAGGGCATAAGGGTAAATTATCCATTGTAAGTCTTACCCGATGTGATCTGTCCTTCGTCCCATATGGCAACGCACATAGACACTAGACAGGCCCATTAGTTACACCACACCCACTACTTCAATCCCCCCCCCCCCCCCCCCCCCCCCACAATAAAACCCGCAAGCTAGTTTGGGGCGCTGCCGACAGAACCGCAGCCAGCTACACCACCAACTTGCATAGAAACACTCATTGTTCAGGCCGGTTGAGGCCATGCCCACTTTGCGATGGATTGGTCGAGGGGCTGATGGGGAGATCACACCATTGGGCCAGGTGTCGACCAACGGGAATGCCAGGGTAAGGAGGGATTCATGATTGGTCAAGGCAGGGGCAAGAAGCTGGCCACTGATTGGTGGAAGGAAGGCCGAGGAGGAAGCAGAGCGCCGATTGGCCAGGTACCACCGATGAGTCAGGGGCAAGTAATAAGCGGTACGCTGATTGGTGGAGAGGACAGTTGACGTCACGAGACGGCCAATAAAAGAACTGGCTGGCCGGCATTTTGCCCCTTCATTCTGGATCCCTTCGCACCCAGACGTCATTCTGCTCTTGCCCTGGACTTGCCTCTTGCCTTCTCTCCCGCTTGCCCCTCTGGTTCTGGATCCCTTTGTGCCCGGACGTCCTTCTCCTCGCCTTGGACTCTCTTCCCTTCTCCTGCTGCCCCTTACACCTTCCTCCACCATCTCCTCTCTCTTTTGGTTCTGGACATCGCGAGCGATTGCGCGTGGACGAGTGCGGCTTGCCGCTGGAACACCACAAGGCTGTGGTGAGCGGGATGCCCGGTGAGGCCTAGCAGCGCGTGAACGAGGTGGATTGAGGCCTACTTCCCGCCAACACCGGAGTGCGCGCTCGGACTGTCCAATCACTGCCACGGCGCCAATCGAGCTGTGCGCACAATAATTTGCACATTTATTTTCATTCCTTTTATTATCCCTTCGTCCGTGTGTAAGTCTCGTGTGGGGACGTGCCAATATAGAGCATTAATTTATCCGGCGCGTTTCATTGTTCTCGGGTTCCGTTAAATAAACCTGTTATTTTTGTACATTCTAATTCCGTTTTCGGTTGAGTTTCTTTCCTGCAGGATTGAAGGCTGCCGCGCGTGATCGTCATGTAAAAGCTGCCAGATTCTTCTCTCCTTTCTTCTTCCCGCGCTTGTATAGTGAGTCCGTGTTTGATCGTTGCCTCAAACTAACGCTCGATTGCTCTCCATGATGCCCCGGTCTTCACCGAGAGCAGTCACACGACAAATGTTGTTGAGGATCTATCTCATGTTCTTGGGACTTTTTCAATTGCCAGATCTTTGCAGCCTACAGTCAAATTGATACAACTACTAATGTAATGTTTGATTTTGGTATGAGCGCTGATCTTCTTGCTTTTTTTTTTTTTTTTTTTTTTTTTATGTATACTGAATCGAGGCTCGTGAAAGAGCTAACATTTATTTCACAAACAAATCAACCAGACAAACAAAATACCCCAAAAGAGGGAGCGGAAGACAAGATGGGGAGAGAAGGGGAAGCACACAAACACAACATCCGAGAGCAGGGAGATGTGTGGAAGGGAGAGGGCCCGGGGGGAGGAGGCATGGGAAGGGGGGGAGGGATAAGTATAAAACACAAGGACACCAAGGACTTCCTGGACAGAAGTTGGTATTTCAAAAAAGTGGAATTGGGGTGAAATTAGCGGGGGTAGAAAAGATCAAGGTTTTGGATGGGGGAAGATAAGAGATGGTGGTGAACAGCTGTTTTAAAGACTTGGAGGGTGGAGTGGGATTGAAGAGAGTGAGGGAGTTTGTTCCAGAGGCGGGAGAAAAGAGGAATGAAGGAGTGAAGGTGAGCATAGAGGCTTGATTTTGGCAGTTCAACCATAAGAGGGTTGCAGGCAGATCTTGTGCGACCTGTAGGAATATTTGCGGGACAGAGCCCAGAGAGAGCTGGAGGGGGCAAGGCCAGAGAGGAGTCGGTAGAAGACGGAAAGACCACCAAACCTGCCTGCGGTGAGTGAGTGAGAGGCCCTTGGAGTTAGCTTCATCGCGGGAGATTCCAATGATTCTGAATGCTTTGGTTTCAACAGCGTGAAGGCGAGCTAGGTGTGAGGCAGGTGCACCAGCCCAGAGGGGAGAGCAGAATTCCATTGAGCTGCGGATGAAAGCCTTGTATGTGGTGAGGAGCTCAGGTGTGCCAAGGAAGGACTTCGCACGACGGAGGATGCCCAGTCGGCGACTGGCTTTGGAGGCCAGATTTGAAATGTGGTTTTCCCAGGAAAGATCATGGCAGATAGTGAGACCCAAAAGCTTGAGTGACAGAACTTCTTGGAGAGGATTATTCAGAAAGTGGATGGGAGGGTTGTCCAGTCGGTCTTTTCGGAGAGACATCGTAAGAGTGTGAGATTTGTCAGGATTGAAAGACATGTTCCACTTGTTTGCCCAGTCTGTGATTTTGTCAAGGTCTGCAGAGAGTGAGGAGGCTGCAGACTGCCGATCTGAGAGATGAAGAATGGAGCGACAGAGAGTAGAGTCGTCAGCAAAGAGATAGAGAGGATTTTCAAGAGAGTCAGAGAGATCATTGATGAAGACCAGAAAAAGCACAGGGCCCAGAACACTGCCTTGGGGAACTCCAGCCTGAACAGGAAGAGGAGATGAGAGAAACCCATTCAGGGCCACACGTTGACTACGACTAGAGAGGAAGTCCGCCAGCCATGCGTGGAGATTTCCATGGATACCAAAAGAGGAGAGTTTGGTGAGCAGAGCGGGGTGCCAGACCGTATCGAAGGCACGTGATATGTCAAGGGAGACTGCTCTAATTTCCTGTTTGGCATTGAGGACCTCCATCCATTGTTGAGAAAGCAGAAGCAGCATGTCCAGAGTGGAGTGTCCAGGTCTGAAACCAAATTGATGATCAGAGATCAAGCCATTGGAGACAACAACAACAACAACATGCATTTTAAGGCCATGTTCCCTGCTAGAGCGGGGGTTAGCCTTGCGGTCCCCATGACAATCTTCTCCATTTTGCCCTATTTTCTGCATCTCTCCTTGTTAACCCCCTTGCCCGCATTTCTTCTTCCACCATCTTTAGCCAAGTCTTTCTCGGTCTTCCCCGTCCTCTACTTCCTTCTACATTAACTTCCATCACTCTTCTCAACCAGTCACTTTCATCCTTCCTCAATACATGACCAAACCATCTCAACCTGTTCCTCTTCACAGCATCAATCACAGGCAATATTCCCATCATCTTTCGCAATTCATCATTTGTCTTCCTCTCTCTCAACGATACTCCGCACATCCATCGAACCATTCGCATTTCCACCCTTTCCAGCCTTCGTTGCTGCTCTACGTTCATTACCCATGTCTCGCTCCCATAAATCATAACACTTCTCACACATGCAGCATACACCTTTCCCTTCAGCTTCAGTGACACTCTCCTCCTCATCAGCACGCCACTCAGTTCCCGAAACTTCTTCCCTGCACATCTCACTCGAGCAACCGTTGCCGAGTCTGATCCACCTTCTCCATTCAGCATGTCTCCGAGGTAGCAAAATGTTTTCACACCTTCCAGCTTCACGCCGTCTCCAAGATCCAACTCAACATTTCCTCCATCTGCAGCTCCCTCTGTGCACACCTTACATTTGAATGTAGCTGCCACACTGGTTAATGACCCTCTCAGACCACTACATTTTTGATGAACCCACTCAGCATACATTGTACATTGAATGGAGTTCACTCCGACACCGACACGACACTCGATCAGAGAAGAGGAAAGATTTCATATCTGAAGCAATGATGGATTCCATGACTTTGCTGATAATTGGGAGAAGGCTGATTGGTCTGTAGTTGCTGGGATCTGTTTTTGCACCTTTTTTGTGCAAAGCGGTGATGTTGGCATATTTCCAAGCAGATGGAAGGTGACCTTGAGCAAAAGAGAGGGTGAAGAGAACAGAGAGAGGGAGTGAAAGAGCGGAAGAACAGGATTTTAGGACCCGTGGGCTGATGCCGTCAGGTCCAGTTGCAGAATCGGAGTCGAGGGTTGACAGAAACTTTTCCACCTTGTCAGGAGGAAAGGACACAGAGTCCAGGAGCAGCTGGGTACGACTGGGTACGGTGGGTATAGAGAGGGATGGGTTTGGGACACAAGATTTAGAGGCAAACACAGAGTTGATGCATTCAGCTTTTTCACGTGCGGAGTCAGCCGTGTGGCCATTTGAGGTGAGGGAGTGGATGGAGGGGGAACAAACACCAGAAACAGATTTGACCAGACGCCACCAGGATTTGGAAGAGGGAGACAGATACGAGAGTTCGGTCCTGAGAACGGAGAGATATTGGTTCCTGGCTCTCCTGAGGGTGGACACACACTTGTTTCGGGCTTTGTGAAAGGAAATGAGATTTCCTTCCGTTGGATTTGCTTTCCAGGAGACGAAAGCAAGTTGTTTCTGGGCAATAGCCTCACCACAAGATTCCGTGTACCATGGACGGGAGGAAGGGTATGACAACTGAAGACGAGATGGGATAAATCTGTGCATGAGAGAGAGCAATTTACTTTGGAAGAATTCCCAGGATGAGTTGATGTCAGAGGCAGTAGAGATGGGAGACCAGTCCAGATGATTGATGGCTGCTTGAAGACCGTGCCAGTTGGCCTGAGTGAAATGCCAGACTGGTCGACGCTGAGGAGGCTCTCTGAGAATGGTCAGAGAGATGTCCACTTTAACAAGCACATGATCAGAAGAGGCGATTGGAGCAGAAGAAGAGCAGCAGACATTTTCAGGGAAGTTAGTCATAACCAAGTCCAGAAGAGAAGATGCTCTGTTGACTGAGATCCGGGTTGGGAAATTGACAGATTGTGTCAGTCCCTGTGAGTCACAGAGGTCCTTTGCTGAAGAGCCATGGCTGGTGAGAGAGGTACCCACCCCCAGCCACCTGGCATGGTGACAGTTGAAATCACCACATATGAGGAAGAGAGAGTTGGGATGGGTAGATAGAAGTTGGTCCATATTATCAGACAGCGAGATGTAGATGGAGTCATCACTGTTTGGTGGACGGTACAACACACATATGAACAAAAGGTGGGAGCGAAGGGGAAGCCGTAGCCAGAGGTATTCCTGGGGTTGAGGTGGAGAGAGTGCAGTGCAGGGCGAGTGAGGAAGATAGTTTTTGATAAAGATAGCAACCCCACCTCCAGGACGAGGCTCAGGTCTATCATACCGGAGGAGGGAGTAACCTGGGAAAGATACCAAGGAATCAGAGACATCATGAAGGAGGAAAGTTTCTGTTAAGCAGATCACGTCTGGTTTGTCAGAAGCAACCTGTATGGAGAGATCAGTTAAGTTTGAGCGAAGGCCCCGGATGTTTGAGGTCCATACTGTTAAGGAAGAGGAAGGGGGAGCATCGGATACAGAACAGGGGGGGGGGGGGGGGGAGCGGTAGGGTAAGATGTGGAAGCGGAGGAAGAGGTAGGGAGAGCTGTTGAAGGTGTGTCAGATTTTACAGAATAGCTTGGAGAAAGGGAAGAATGGGGCAGGCAAAAGGTTTGATGGTGATTGGGTGAGGGGCAGTGAGGTGTTATTTGAGGAGGGGGAAGAGTGAGGCAGAAGGTTGAGGGAGAAGAAGGTGAAAGTTGGAAGGGGGAAGAAGCGGGGAGGACGCTTTGAGGAGGAGGGGTGAGAGGAGAGTCTAGGAGGGGAGGAGTGAGGGAGAGTCTCGGAGGGGAGGGGTGTGGGGGGAGTTTAGGAGGGAAGGGGCAGGGGGGGAGATTTGAAAGGGATGGGTGATGGGGAAGATTTGGGGGGGAGGGGCAAGGAGGAAGATTTGAAAGAGATGGGTGATGGGGAAGATTTGGAGGGAAGGGGTGAGATTGGATTTTGAAAAGTGTGCGATTAATGGGAAACGAACATTTATTGCAAAATGAGTTTCTTGAGACCTTCGAGTCAAAAATACGTTTGAGGACGCTGAAGGATGGGTGGAGTTCTGGAGAGTTTAGGGAATGAATGAAAGAGGCACTGTAAGAGATGGAATTTTTTTTTGGAATGAATAGATTTGGTGAGCAAGTCGAAAGCATCCTTTTATCGAAGAAGAAGAAAAAGGTGTTATAGAATATAACAAAATAAAGTTCTTCAGGGGACAGATGAAACATTTTTTAACAACGTGATCACGTGATCACGAACAACGTGGTCGAAGAACGAACGAAGAAATAAGAACCAACAAACGGATAAGAACAGAGAAGGAAAATATTTTTTGGGGTTTTTTTTTTTGAGATTTTAAAACAAGGAAGTATGGGGTGAAAAGACCGTGAAAAACAGAGACCGAAAGTAATTTGCAGCGCGATCGAAGAACCGCTGAGACAAAAAAAAGCCTCAAGCCAAGGGCTGACACGGTAGCCTACTAGTATTACACTAGGCCCCAGAATACACGATACGAAAAAAACGACGATTCTGTACACAGGTATGAAAAACCAACACCGAGAAACCTATTAAAGTCACCCCAATAGGTACATACACCTAAAGAAAGATACAGATTCGACAAAAACACAATTGTGAAAAATTACTTAACTTCGAAAGCGTCCGCGCGGGGACAGCTTTGAAGAGACGTGACAACCAATCTTGCGCATGCGCAGATGACAGCTCGGGAACTTTTCGGGAACTTTTCTAAATATTGTCGAATCGCTTGAAGACAAAACGAACTTTTCCCAAAGCGATGATTAATTTCACCATCTATTGCACCGTCTATTTCACCAGTTGAATTAATTTAGCCACAGAGATATGTGAAACCCTTAACATCTTTTAACTTTCAGCCATTCGAATAGATGTTGGCATCACCATTGTTTGCATGCTTCCTGATGCTCATCGCTGTTTGGGTTAGCCATCATCCAAACACAAAAAGTTGGCGACCCTCGCAGAAATCATCCAAATACAAAAGATAAGCAACACTCGCGGCCATCATCCAAACACAAAAGATGAGAGACACTCGCAGCCGTCATCCAAATACAAAAGATTAGCGACACTCACAGCAATAATCCAAATACAAAAGATTAGCAACACTCACAGCCATCACTCAAATATAAAAGGTTAGCAACACTCACAGCCATCATTCAAATACAAAAGGTTTTCGACACTCACAGCCATCATACAAATACAAAAGGTTATCGACACTCGCAGCCATCATCCAAATGCTAACGATTAGTGACACTCGCAGCAATCATCCAAATACAAAAGATTAGCGCCACTCGCAGCTGTCATCCAGATACAAAAAATTAGCAACACTCACACAACGATAGGGTTCCACGCGAAGTAGTGACATGGGCATTGAGGAAGTTAGGAGTGCAGGAATGGTTGATCAGAGTAGTGATGGCAATGTACGAAAGAGCGTGCACAGCTGTAAGGACTAAGGACGGGAACAGTGGTGAGTTTGAGGTGAAGGTGGGAGTGCATCAGGGGTCGGTACTAAGTCCACTACTATTTGTAGCTGTGATGGAGGTGCTAGCTTGGAATATAAAGGAGGGTTTACCATGGGAGTTGTTGTAAGCAGATGATCTGGTGTTGATTGCAGAAAGTATGGATGGACTGAAGGAGAAGATTAACAAGTGGAAGGATTCTATGGAGACAAAAGGTCTGAAGGTGAATATCGGAAAGACGAAGGTGATGGCAAGTGGTAAAGCATGTGGTGAGGTGGAAAGAACTGGGAAGTGGCGGTGTGCTGTGTGCAGGGAGGGTGTCGGAGTGAACTCCATTCAATGTACAATGTGCGCTGAGTGGGTTCAGCAAAAATGTAGTGGTTTCAGTGGGTCATTAACCAGTGTGGCAGCGACATTCAAGTGTAAGGTGTGCACAGAGGGAGTTGCAGATGGAGGAAATGTTGAGTTGCATCTTGGAGACGGCGTGAAGCTGCAAGGTGTGAAAACATTTTGCTGCCTCGGAGACATACTGAATAGAGAAGGTGGATCTGACTCGGCAACGGTTGCTGGAGTGAGATGTGCATGGAAGAAGTTTCGGGAACTGAGTGGCGTGCTGACGAGGAGGGGAGTGTCGTTGAAGCCGAAGGGAAAAGGGTATGCTGCATGTGTGAGAAGTGTTATGATTTATGGGAGCGAGACATGGGTAATGAACATAGAGCAACAACGAAGGCTGGAAAGGGTGGAAATGTGAATGGTTCGGTGGATGTGTGGAGTATCGTTGAGATAGAGGAAGACAAATAATGAATTGCGAAAGATGAGGGGAATAGAGCCTGTGATGGATGCTCTAAAGAGAAACGGGTTGAGATGGTTTGGTCATGTGTTGAGGAAGGATGAAAGTGACTGGTTGAGAAGAGTGATGGAAATGAATGTCGAAGGAAGTAGAGGACGGGGAAGACCGAGAAAGACTTGGCTAAAGATGGTGGAGGAAGAAATGCGGGCAAGGGGGTTAACAAGGGGAGATGCAGAAAATGAGGCAAAATGGAGAAGATTGTCATGGGGACCGGAACGCAAGGCTAACCCTCGCTCTGGCAGGGAAAATGGCCTTAAAATGTATGTTGTTGTTGTTGTTGCACAATAATCCAAATACAAAAGGTGATCGACACTCGCAGCCGTCATCCAAATACACAAGATTAGCGACACTCGCAGCTGTCATCCAAATACAAAAGATTCGCAACACTCGCAGCCGTCGTCCAAATACAAAGGATTAGCCACACTCGCAGCCGTCATCCAAATACAAAAGATTTGCAAGACTCGCAGCCGTTATCCAAATACAAAAGATGAGCGACACTCACAAATAATACAAATACAAAAGATCCGCGACACTTGCAGCAATCATGCAAATACAAAAGATTTGCGACACTCTCAGCCAGCATCCAAATACAAAAGGTTAGCGACACTCGCGTCCATCATACAAATCCAAAAGAGTAGCGACGCTTGCAGAAATCATCCAAATACAAAAGATTAGCGACACTCACAGTCATCATCCAGATACAAAAGATTAGCGACACTTTCAGCCATCATCCAAATACAAAAGATTAGCGACACTTGCAGCCGTCATCCAAATACAAAAGATTAGCAACACAAGCAGCAATAATCCAAATACAAAAGGTGAGCGACACTCCCAGCCGTCATCCAAATACAAAAGATTGGCGACACTCGCAGCCGTCATCCAGATACAAAAGATTAGCAACACTTGCAGCCGTCATCCAAATACAAAAATTAGCGACACTCGCAGCCATCATCCAAATACAAAAGATGAGCAACACTCACAGAAATAATACAAATACAAAAGATACGCGACACTTGCAGCAATCATACAAATACACAAGATTTGCGACACTCTCAGCCATCATCCAAATACAAACGGTTAGCGACACTTGCGGCCATCATCCAAATACAAAAGATTAGCGACACTCGCAGCCGTCATCCAAATACAAAACATTAACGACACTCGCAGCCGTCATCCAAATACAAAAGATTAGCAACACTCGCAGCCGTCATCCAAATACAAAAATTAGCGACACTCGCAGCCATCATCCAAATACAAAAGATGAGCGACACTCACAGAAATAATACAAATACAAAAGATTCGCGACACTTGCAGCAATCATGCAAATACAAAAGATTTGCGAAACTCGCAGCCATCATCCAAATACAAAAGATTTGCTACACTCTCAGCCACCATCCAAATACAAAAGGTTAGCGACACTTGCCGCCTGTGGTGAAACGAAACGATTCACCAGGAAATCTCCGAACGTGAGCTTTTATTCACTTGAATGCAACTCATCTACAAAGAAAACATAAAAGCTAATAAGCAAGCATCCCAGAGCATCTTCATTAACATTACGACATTACAGGGATATAAGCAAATATATTAAGCACGTCCTTTAGCAATCTTACCAACTTGAAGGCACAGAACAGCTGAATGAAACCCTTATGCACAGACGGTATATAAATCCTTCCCCGCGCGGTGGACACAGGAATAGCATCATAAGAAGTGCATGTGCGTAATGAAGGCCATTACTCAGATGGAACTAATGATTCACGACATTCTCCCCCCGTTAAAGTTTCAGCTAGCAAGCCATTTAACGTGGTGACAGACATATTCTAGTAGTTTGTAGTGGAAGCAGTAGTAATCAGCTCTGGCAGCATCCAGTTACAGCTGCATACAATGGGGACAGAGAACCCCAATCGAGAAGATATTGTCAAACAAAGCGCACCGGACAGCAGCTTTCATGCCCCGTGTGGATTATATTTGTGACCGGGTTGGTGCTGCAGCGCCATCCGGATTGAACGTCCCAGGAGAAGATGGAGACCCTATTGACGGAATCTCTGTACCGGACCCGGACTCATCGAATTCCCCCACAAGGCGGAGATGACACATCGTAGTTTCACAGCGTGGTAACAGTAGTTTTGTTACAGTAGTTTCGTCATGTGGTAATGTCACAGTAGTTTCGCGGCCACAGTCGTTCGGCCGAATATTTTGTACCTTGGCGAAGAACGGATCATTATTGCGCGGACACCCGGGTCGTTTATGGGAAGCAGGCCCGGGTTCGTAGAACCAAGAGACACATGTCTGTTCACTACCTGTACAATGACGATCGTGAATCATGCGATAACCGGATTATTGTAGCGATGCAAGAGCATGTAGCAAACAGGAACAGGAGCCGCTTGCAGCGAAGGACCGGCCCGGGAACCATGTTGTGACATGAGAAACGGAGGCACACATCGAGTAACAGAGAATAACGATACGAGCCAAACGCTGGCAGAAACCCTTTGAAAGCCAAAGCTAATCCCAGAGCTAATAGTAATGCCTTCCACGGACGAATCAAAGCCAAAGTCTCCACTTCCGGTGTGTTGACGTGCGGTCGCAGCCCCTCGGAGCCAGGCGACGCTCGACACAAACGACGAACGTCCTCTAAGGAATTAGGCCAGTCCCGGCTACTCACGAGGTGGGTCAATTGCATCGCACTCGTATAACATGTCAACACGTCCGCAGCTGAGTTCCCCCGATCCGGGCGATAAGTGAAAACCCCACGAGTCATCCGTTCGTCTCGAATACGCATGTCAGTATGACCCGTCTCGTTTATTAACACAATGCTCTGTTGCTCGGTAATTACCACGTGAGCGTCACCCTCCTGTGATGTCACGTGTGACCGCAGTGGGACAATGCTTTGTTGATCAGTAATTACCACGTGAGTGAGACCAGACAACGGTGTGACAGTGCAAGGGTGTCGGTCATGATCCCTAAGAAGGCGAGAAGATGCGAACGCGATGTCCCGGACGGATTCCCCTATTGACAAAACAGAGTTCTTATCCTCCCCATCCACCGAGTTTGCAGTCGCGCTAGCTATGTGTCTTTGCAACCTAGGTAAGGCGACCTTCGCGTCTTTGCAGACAACAAGCGACCGAGGCGTCTCGGAGTCTTGGACTCAGCGCGAATGATGTGTAAACAACCCGAGAGTTTTGTTCAAGGGCGCACGATCGGGCGCACGATCGGTGCGGAATGCAATTCCGCACGATCGGGTAACGAAATTTCAGCAACAGGGCGCTCCCCCGTAGCGTCGCTCTCCAGGCGTCCGCACACCTCCGCCTGCGTCGGGGCTCTCTGGAGTTCGAGTGCCGGATCGTAAGTCTTCTTGAGAGTCAGGGTCGATGACTCCAGCAAGCGCCACCGCATTGATGGGGAGTAAATACTAGAAACGAGCGCGTCTCCCAAGAGATCGCCACACACCTGTTCGTGCGTTCAGACCTCGGCAGAGCGTACCTTGACCAGGCGGACAAAATGATCGAGGGAGTCCGGATCACCTGGTCTCCTCGTGGCAAGCTCCTTTGTTGCGTCATCGTATGTAGCACATTTTGTATGAGGCCAATCAACCACCGCGGTGTAGTGCTGAAGACAGTTGTACCAATGGTCCGCGGCGTTCGTAGCCTGAGGGTCACCCGATACCTCCAGGCGAAGCAGGTTCTCCATCGCTCCAAGCGTAGGATTCAAGTGAATAAAAATGTGGTGAAACAAAACGATTCACCAGGAAATCTAACGTGAGCTTTTATTCACTTGAATGCAACTCATCCACAAAGAAAACACAAAAGCTAATAAGCAAGCATCCCAGAGCACCTTCATTAACATTACGACATTACAGGGATATAAGCAAATATATAAAGCACGTCCTTTAGCAATCTTACCAACTTGAAGGCACAGAACAGCTGAATGAAACCCCCTTACGCACAGACGGTATATAAATCCTTCCCCGCGTGGTGGACACAGGAATAGCATCATAAGAAGTGCACATCGTTATATATAATGTGCACATCGTTATATATATCATCGTTATATATAATGCATCTCAGACTGAACATTTGCTCCGAGGAGGATGTATCAGGACGAAAGCCTGCCTTGCTGGTTCCTTCCTTAACTTTCTGTCCTACCCATAGCGATGACGGATTAAGATGTCAATATAGAATACTTTGCATGGTATTGAAAGCAATGTGATGCCAGACCAATTTTTGCAATCTGAGAGAATTAATCTCTGGGAGAGGTACATTCATGTCTTGTGTTTCCATTCCTGTGAACAGTTTCCATCCATGCATTGTTTCACATTTTCACCAGTTCACGAGCAACTGCTCTTCCACCAGCTTTCAGCATGCCCGCAGTGATTTTGTCGACTGCGGGACTTCAGGTTTTGAATGCTTGCTCAACTTAGACAAATGGTCTTGACGTTTACATCACCACCTCTTCATTCAACACCTCTTCAACGACTATTGTGGATGCCTCTTCAAGGTGGTTGTACTCTCCAATGCAAGATGGGTGCCAAATCTTTCCCACTCCTCCCTGCTGCCTGGATTTGTCAGGGCAGAGAGGTCACGGTCAGAGTGCTAATCGGTCCCCATGGACTGGCCCGCTCCCACTCATCTGCCACATGAACTCTGCAGTGAAAATCGAAGGCCACAAAACTCCAGAATCGTGAGCTTTATTCCGATTGAACTCCACACCATCAACAAAAGAGTAATAATCTAATAAGCCAGCGTTCATCAATGCATCATATAAAGCCAGTCGTATAAAAGGCACATTATCGTTCTTACCAACTTGAACATTTGTAAGTAAAAGACACTTACCAACTTACCAACATTTGCATAATCCGGGTTAGCCTCCAGCACGTCGACTCGATCGACTGAAGGCTCGCACTTACTTTGCCAAACCAGACGCTCTAAGAACGCGGGTCCCGGCTCGACCAACTACCCCGGGCAATGACCGCCCACTCGCACAGCGTCGCTGGTGGCGGAACATTCGCTCGTGCGGCGTTTCATTAGTCGCCGTGTAGAGTAAAGTCCGAATTGCATGTAAAGCCTCGGGCAATACCTGAGGCCATTGATGAATCCCCAATGATCGTGTCCGCAACCCCATCTCCACAGCCTTCCAGACTACTCCATTAAATCTCTCTACTTGTCCTTTCCCTTGCGGATTATATGGAGTAGTTCGACCGGCGGCGATTCCCCGCTCTACAAGGAAGGACTTGAGACGACCCCTCCTGATTCCTCTACCCCTCCTGAGACATAAAAGCGACACCCCGATCCGAGTGAATAAAAGCCGGATACCCGAACAATAGAAACAGCTGACGGAGACACTTAATTACTGTCACAGCCGACATGTCCAAACACGGGAATGCAAAAGGGAATCGAGAGTATTCGTCTACAACCGTCAACATATATCGAAGTGACCCTGACTACTGTAAAGGTCCCTTGAAATCACTGCCTCGTCTCTCCCACGGTCGGCCGGCCGGCTTGAATCGGAGTTCCCGGCCACGGCTTATAAAATTGAGGCTTCAGCTCAGTGCACACCGGGCATGCCCGACATAATCGTCTAACGTCATCCACCGAGAAGGGCAGATTACGGCAGCACAAAAAAATGTGAAAGTCGTGTTACCCCCGGATGACACAATGATTCCTGTGTGACCCGCAGGTCATCGGAGGTCATTCCCACACAAATCGGTTTGAGACAAAGCGTCAGCGGCCAGATTTTCGCATCCTGGCCGATAGACTATTTCATAGCAATAATCTGCCCAGTTCCACCCTCCATCTCGAGATTTTCTCATTCTTAATGTGTTGTGCGTGCCGATGGTCATACATTAATGCGACAGACTGCTGATCAGTCATGAGATTCAACTTTTTGCCCAGAAGCAAATGGCGCGACCGCCTGACTGATTGCATGATCGCGTACGCCTCCTTTTCAATTGCGGAGTGTCTGCGTTCACTCGGGGACAAATTACGCGAAAAAAATGCTACTGGTCGACCCTCTGGGTGAGGGTTGCTGCAATTGCACAATCCGAGGCGTCTGTCTCGACCAGGAAGGGTATTGTGTCGTCGATGGAAGTCACGCACGCCCCCGTGATATTTTCCTTCAGATGTTGAAATGCATCCTTGGCAGCCATCTTCAGAGGAAAGGCTTTACAATCCACCAAAGGCCTTATTTTCTCCAAGTAACGTTGGACCCACTGGCAATAATGAGCAAATGGCCCTAAGGCACGCCTCAGGGATGCCCGAGCCTCCATTTCGAACAAAGGCCGTTGGTGCTCGGCGTCAGGCTTTATCTTGCCCCCGGTCACCGTGTACCTGAGGAGGTCTATTGTCTTAGTTGTATAGTGACACTTATCCTCATTGAAGGTCAGATTGTACTGTCGCGCCACTGCCAATAATCGTTTCAAGCTAGCAACGTGGTCCTCCTGGGTATGTGCGCAAATAGTCACATTATCCACGTACATGCTAGCCACAGTATCATCGATCGCGTATTGAAAGCAAGTCCCTCTGTTCGTCACCCCAAACGATATGTGGCGGAATTGATATAGCCCTTGTCGGGACTGGAACCCCGTGTATGGCCTGTCCAACTCGCGTATAGGTATCTGATGATATGCACTTTTTAAGTCCAGAGTACTGAAGATCCGGTACTTCGCCACCTCCCGCACTAAATCGTCCATTTTTAGTAAGGGATACGCATCTAACTGCGTGAATCAATTGATCGTCTGGGAATAATCGACGACCATAATCGATGTTTCATTCAACATTATTATCCGGAAGTAAAATATGTTTCAGGAAATTACCGAGATATATTTCTTCGTTTTTTTAATTTTAATTAGTTATGTTCACATACACTTTAAATAGGTTTCTTTGAAATCTTTAATGACTCGACCGGAATCGATGCAGGATGGTGTATTATACACCGCCTAAATAGCTCAAAATGTTGACATATATGAAAAATTTGCTTTTTCTTTTCCGTTAAGATATATTACTTTTCCGTTTGATGACAGCCGTCACAAAAACGTCAACAATGATGCCGACATATATTTCTTCGTTCTTATTTCATTCAACATTATCATCCAGAAGTAAAGGCTCACGTGTTCATTCCACGTGTGCATGGACGTGCAATTCACATTTATAAAATCTCTGTCAGTTGTTACTTGCAGCTGCTTGTGATGAAGCTCTTTCCTCTTGTCTATCGAGTCCCATGTTTCCATGCTTGTCCATACTTGGCGGTTTTTTTGTATTCAAGTGTTTGCTTTGCATTGTCAGTCATCGCACGTATTAAGCATGGCGTTAATTCTTCAGGATCGTCATCTACTAAGACGGCATTGTAATGAAATTGATTCGTTCCCAGATATGAGGCTTTATTGAAATCGATCTTCACAAGTCCTAAGCACACAAGCAATCTTCTCATTAGTCATATGAAGCATATTTAAATTAGAAAAGCTTTCTAACACATTAGCCATCAATCGACAGTCTCATCTTACCAAGATAAACCAGCGCAGATCTCAACATAGCCCATTTAGTCTGCAGAATCCTCCTACTCTCGCACACAAAGCGCTCGGATATAAATAGGCATGCGAGAAGCATCACGCCTCCGAATCCTCTTCTTCTTCTTTTTATCACAGGCATATTTGTTCTTCACTTGTACTAGGAACTCCTGGTGCACTGCTGCATCTTTTGTTGTGTCTCTTCAGTTTTATCTTTGTTTTTACCATTACTAAGAAGTGGTTGCTGTTGTCTGCTCCATGGTACATTCTAACATCTGCGAGAGCGACTCCATTTCCCATTAATAGCAAAGTATTCAATCAGATTGACTTTAACTTGTGCACACCCTTCTGTTGAAATGGTGTGCCACGAATGACAAGATCATTTGTGCAACAGAACTGTCGAAAACGATCTCCCTTTTCATTCCTGTTTCTTCTCCCATGACTTCCAAGGACCTTGACCAGCCGTCTGTGTGATGAAAGTTTGGTGTTCGTGCCACCCGTTAGCATTAACAAATGGTGTTTGCGTGCCTGGTTGAATGTGTCCCGGAGTGCACTATTAAAACTCATCTGTTGCCTTCTGCATATTCATTAGTCAGTGCATTGCATTGGATAACAATAACCGTGGAATGGGTAGTTTTAAATGTGCTGGAGATAATCCCATCATTTACTGGATTCCACTCAACAAGATGTGACGCTACATTGTGATTCATCAGATGTACAAACTCCTCCACTTTGAACGCCATCATCTCTGCCAGAGTAGAGAAGGGTGTTTTTTTGTCGAATCTCTCTATGTACCAGTCCATCTCACCTCACTGAAGCCAATTGCATCAAAGTGGTAATTGCTGAAAAATTTACATACCTGCTCACCTTCAGAAGGATCACCCAAGGTTCCAGTTAGCAAACTTTGTTCAGCGCTTTGCTGAAGGAACTCGACAGTTCTTCAATCTACCGATTTCTTTTCAGCTTTGATTGGTACCTGTCATTCTTCTCATACTGGGGCCGTGGAGTTGTTTTGGTTGAGTCGAGATAATAGTTTTGTCCTTCGTGCTTACTGTGACAAGAATTGAGCTGGTTGGGTTGCTGGCCCTCTGCAACAGGTGGTTGGTCATGTTCTCCTTCCCTTAGCCATAGCCTCATTACCGGTAACGTTCCATACCGGTAACAGCATTTAAAAAAAGGTTTTGTGAGATAAACGACCGGCGAGGCTTTTTTAAAATTGCACGCATGGTTTGTAAAGTTTGAGTGCCGTTGCTGATGTTTTTCTCCATCCCGGAGGACACGGAACCTTCTTGAGATGTTGATTTTAAAGTTTGAGTACCCACAAGGTTAGCTTGAAGCTTTATTTGTGTCAAGCTCACTTTTTGTTATTTTTATACTAATTATCATAACTGCCACAACTTCAACCGAATACATGTGTTGGGATTGCCTGCATTTTAAGCATGTGAATCTGCTTTGTATTTTTTTTAGACTGTTAAATGAGGAGAGAGAGAAGGAAAGAGAAGAAAAAATAATCTCTGAGGATGATGAAGATGAAGAAAAGCCAGGAAGAAGAATATTTGGTCCAAGGAAAAAGTTTCATTGGAATGAAGAATTAAGGTTTGAATCTGAGCCAGATGCGTTGTCAGTTAAGTGGTGTACCGTTTGTGGCACAAGGTGGTTCCCTTTTCCTTCATCCGATGCCCACTTTATGTTCCAGAGACTTGTTATGCGATGTTGTAAAAACGAAGATTGCTTGTTATGAACCGGAGAAGAACAACTGGCAGTCTGCTGAAGATTATCTGAAGGCTTTCCTCGAGGCGGAGGTCAAGTCTCTTTGGCCGAAGGGTTGGATGCAGGCAAGGTTCGCCAGTTAACCGCTCGCTGTCCCTCGTTGTGTGTCCTTTGGATTGTTAAACTTGTTTTATCAAATGTTTATTCTTGTTTTTTTATCTGTTTAAGAATGCTGTTCAAGGAAAGTCGATCAGTTCATGGGCATATCACTTCAGCCATGTGAGTCACATTTAATTTTTCTCTTTACATTTTGTTGTTTCAGAAATGCTTCCTGTTTCCTCCTATCTGCACTTTCGTTCTCACAATAATTTTACTTGTTTTTTGAACCAAGGAAGAGATATTTTGTGCAGGCAGGCAGTGTCATGATGAAAATGCTATCAACTTTCATTTTGGTTTTTCCCCTTTTCAGAGCCAAGAAAAAAGTGATCGCACCAACCAAGGTGAAGTTCAAGGTAACCATTTTTGTTTTGTGACCAACCCCAGGATTGGAAAGATGCTGGTAGAACATAACTTTATCCTCATGAAGGCTGTTTGTTACACATGCACATTCACAGCCCCAGATCACAAGAACACCACAACTCCAGTCATTGCTTTCTCTGTCGTGTTACTGTATTTTCGCGCAAATAACCCACTCGTATGTATACCCCCACCTGTGGAGGAAAGTACTCAAGGAAAGCTTCAGGCACGTATAACCCGCAAGTAGGTATATCCCACAAGCAAGCTTTCCTCTCCACATGACCAGGAGATACATCATCTCCATATTTCCAGCAGCCAACACGGCTTTGTTGTCAAGGGGGCATTAAAAATTATGTAACGCATTTTTTGCCCAAATCTGACATCCCCTCCCACCCTCCTGTAACGCTCCGTAATGCTTCAACAGACACCCCCAAAATATATTATGTAACGCTCGACGATGACACGCCCTTTTTTTTTTCTTTCTTTTTTTAGTATACAACATCGAGGCCAGGTAAGAGCTAACATTGATCACGAAAAGACAAACTGACACATAAAACATATTGTTGCGGTATTGAGAGTGTACATAAAACATCATTAAAGGTTAAAGGTTTGCCCCCATAGTTAGTCCACAAGCAACATGTAGGCCCATTTTGGATATTAGTTATGTCATCGTCTGTGTGAGTATAAGGCCATTTCCCTAATAACATCTGCGTTGTGTAAAAGAAATAAGATAGGCCCCCTTTCATTTTGCCTCCACCCTCAAATTCCACTTCTATGGGCAAACTCGATCCCGCGCCCAATTCGGCTAATCCACCTCATTTGTTACGCTTTGGCCGCCAGCAGCGTTAGCTGCCTTTTGCTCGCTCCAACTAGTCGGACGGCCACGAGGTAGGCCTGAGAGAGGGAGGAGCGCGGCGTCGAGGTTGAAGCGGGGGAGACAGCAGCGGTAAGGGCCACCAGCCAATCAGGGCTCGGGTGATGTGGCGTGACAGGGCGTGGTAAGGGCGTGCCTATATAAGCCAGCACACAAAGCCCTTGAACAGGACTGTGCTGAAAGGGCTGATGCAAAGGACTCGTGCGGGAGGACCTGCGCAACAGCGCTGGTATCAAGAGGACTTGCACGATTTGCGCTTTGTATGAGGACTGGTTGAAGCAAAGGGCTGTGAGGACTTCTGCGGGAGAGGCGCTTTGTAAAGAACTGGAAGGAATTGCGCCTTGCATATGAACTTGTATTGGGAGCGCATACGAATTTGTATTGGGAGCGCATACAAATTCGTATTGGGAGCGCATATAGCGCCGGTCCAGTTATTACATACGCGACCGTGGCCGCAAGTAACCGCCCAGCCAGCCTTACCTTTCGCCCCGTAACTGTCCGATCCGCGCCAACAACCCGCGGAGAGCTTCTGCCGTCCTGACCATCTTCTCCGCGGTGCGAGTCGGGGACCGGAGCGAACTGCCTGGACGCCATCATCCCTGGACCATCAACCTGACCATCTGCAATCCCCGTGTGAGTGTCTGAGTGTGAAACGGGCCCGTTGTCCTGGGATAAGTATAAGACTGTATAAGGCTGCACTGTGTGTTCTTCTTCTTCTCCTTGTACATAGTGTAATAAACCAACTGTTATTCCTTGTTTCTTCCTGATTCGATTTCAGTGATTTCCATCATTGGGTAAGCGTAGCACGATAGGAACTGCTCGGATCGGGATCTAGTCCTGGATAACGGCTCAGGTCACGGTTCGCTACCGCTCGGCGTTTCCACCTACAACCGTGATTCGGGCGGGGCTTATTTCCTTGCTTCCTAGGCGGCGTTGGTACTTAGGTTATAGGAATTCGGCCTACAACCCTATTTAACACCGTCCGGAAGGAACGTCATAGCCCCGGATCCCGTCGGCTAGTCAAAGACAAGGGGACTAATCCCCCCTTAGTAAGGGGAAAGGCCGACGAGGAGATCCGCAACAATTGGTGTCAGGAGTGGGATTGGACCCGAAGTGCGCCTAACGCACTCCAAATTACGAGCGGCCGAAATTTTTTATTAAAACCCAAATTTTAAATCGTGCCATGGATAACCAAGACGGTCGGATGCCGGTGGGGGTAAACGAGGAGGATGAGGAGTTAGAATTAACCCAGGACCCCTGGGAAGGACAGTTTGCAATGGAGGACATTAATGAGGGTACAGCAGTTGGGGTGGCAGGCGAAGAAAATGGCAGGCCTCGCACATGGCGGCGAGGGCCGCGCCCACTGCGCAAGTGGGGGTGGTAGATATGCAATCATATATGGACACCTTCATGGCACAAATGAGGGAAGTGACGAATCCATAACACTCCCCACCCTCAAGAAAGAAAGTTTGAACATAGTGAAAACTTTCTTTTCATGCAAAAACCCCCTCTTTAACAAACAAAAGTAAAACTCACACCCAAACACTTCCAAACAACCTCCAGGAATTTTCAAAGTTAGTTCACTCTGGATAAAGCATCGGCAATGACATTGTCCCTGCCCTTTACATGCTCAATTTCCAAGTTGAACTCCTGCAAAGACAAACTCCATCATCAACCTCTGATTTTTATTTTTCATTTTTTCAATGAAGGTTCAGGGGTTGTGATCAGGGAAGACTTTTATCGGAAAGGTAGTCGGTCCCAGATACACCTCATAATGCTGAAGCGCCAGCAGGAGAGCAAGGGTCTCTTTTTCCACAGTGGCATAATTTGCCTGATGTTTGTTGAACTTTTTCGAATAGTAGCACACCGGGTGATCCACGCCATCATCATCTTCCTGTAATAGAACTGCCCCAGCCCTCACATCACTTGCATCAATGGCCAACTTGAAAGGTTCTTGAAAATCCGGCGCTGCTAGGACAGGAGAGCTCATTAATATCGCTTTGACGTGGGCAAAGGCAGCCTGACATTTGTCATCCCAAACAAACTTGGTCTCTTTCCTCAGCAAATTCGCTAAAGGGGCTACCACATCAGAAAAATTCCTGCAGAACCGCCGGTACCGACCAGCCATACCCAAGAATCTCATAAGCTCCTTCTTCCATTTTGGAACTTGGAAGCGATCAATGGCTTCTATCTTGGCTGTCACTGGTTGCACCTGACCCTGACCTACTACATGGCCGAGGAACACCACCTGTGCTTTTACAAACTCACTCTTAGATAAATTGATGGTCAACCCTGCCTCGGTCGGTTTTTTGAAAAATGAATGAATTTGTTTAAGATGATCTTCCATGGTCATGGTGTGGATGATGACATCATCCAGATAAGCCTCCACCCCATCAAGGTCTGCAATAAGCTTATTAATCATCCGTTGAAATGTAGCAGGCCCGTTTTTCAATCCAACGGGAAGAACCTTGTACTGATACAACCCATTTGGTGTGACTAAAGCCGAGATTTCCTTGGCTCGATCAGTAAGAGGAATCTGCCAATACCCTTTCGGCAAGTCAAATTTAGTTACAAATTTAGCTGGGAGTAGTGTAATAATGTTGGTTCTGGGACACCCCAAATCCCCATTCACTTACATGTTAATTTTTCCATTCCCTCATTGCCCCTAAACACCTCTATTTCTCTCACCCTGTTCTTTACGAACCTTCTAACCTT
The DNA here is from genome assembly GCF_964187855.1 of Myxine glutinosa. Lineage (NCBI taxonomy): Eukaryota > Metazoa > Chordata > Myxini > Myxiniformes > Myxinidae > Myxine > Myxine glutinosa. The sequence goes on along the minus strand of NC_136265.1, from coordinate 1,213,977 downwards.
TTGACATGTTATCCTTATTCATTAGACCACTTAAACAATGGTCCTTCTGTGTGAACCTGTGATCCTTCTGACCTTATGGACCTTTTAACCTTTTACTCTTAATATCATCTGGTGAATCATCTTTGACCCACTCAAACAACGACCCTACAAATATTTGTTTATGTGTGGGAAATAATTTAATTCTCCTACAACTCTCCTCACCGTCTAATACATTAACAAAAAATATGTTTGAGTTTGGTTCTTTCTCAAGATATTTTAACTGAGCTAAAATAAAATGATAAACCTCCCTCAATGTTCTTGTCTGAGCGCCTCCTCTCCCACATACCATTTTAAAATCAATGTATATATTTTCCTGACAACCATCAAAGTTTTCCGTCCACTCAAAAATATTTTTATCTTTTTTACCCAACTCACCGGTATTTAAATTAATTCTCTTATTTGTTTTGTGAACTTTTTTACCAGTTGCCTTTTCAATTATACCTATTTGATATTTTTCACATTCATTATGTTTTCCATTTATATACCAAGGTTGATTACACCTCCACTCTTTAGTCTGGTTGATACTTGGTTCTATCATTTATATAATAGTAAAAAAGGCGGCGGTAGCCCGTTAAAATCCCCAACCCCCCCTTTTTAACTTATCACTTATATATATCTTATCACTTATATATATCTTATCACATATATATCTTATCACTTATATACTTATATAACCATAAGGGAGACTATCAATTCCATTTTCTAAAATAAACCTCTTATCATCAAAAGCCCCCAATGCTTTCTTATTTATCTCTTCTGAATATAATTGATGTTTATAACTTCTTATTCCATTAATCTTTCTAAACTCTTCTTTCTTTGTTGTTAAACAGTTATAATAATCCTTAAAGTTTATTGTTTCTTTAATAACATTTTTCTTTACACCTTTTAACTTCTTATCAGTCTTTTCAACGTTATTCACAATGTATTTATAAGCATAAGCCTTTGACCTCAATCCCACAAATTCACTCATAACATTTCCTCCTAATTCATCCTTGAACTTTCCAATCACCTTTTTATTTTTAGAAGAGAACAACTCACTCTCTGGACTGTAATTACTCGTGTCATAGATATTAATGTCTCTTTTCATGTCTGAATAAACATCGTTGGTATTAATTTTCAAAATAAAACTATCTGTATCCATATAAAGTAGATTAACATCATTTTGATATTTCTTCCTCAAGTTATTATAAAAGTAATCATACATTAATGACTTTGATAAATCAAGAATTGATGTTCCAATATAAATAGGTTTGTTCATTTCAATACTCTCTTTAATCAAATGGATCGCACAAAAGTTCTCAGTAAAGACCTCAGCTCGAGTAAAACTCGGTCTATTAATTAATTTTGATGCTTGTTCCCAAGATGTTGATAGTCTGATATTTTGTCTTTTCCTCACATTCTCCATAGTCTTACCAAAGACCGCATTATTCATCAATTTATAAAAGTCTTTCTCAAAATCTGTTTTTGACTCTGTTCTTCTTTGTGTATTAAAATCAATGTACCCCTTTAACCAATGACTTTGATTGAACTTTAGAACCCTATGGATCTTCTCTACTCTTAGACCTTTTGATAAATATTGTCGCAAATTTCTTTGGTGTAGAACATAATTTTTCTTGTTATATAATGTAGTAAGTAATTTTTCTGTTGATTCACCTATATCAAACGATCGTTGATAATCACTCAACCATTCTTTCTTTGGACTTTCTTTCTCACAAGCAAATGGGAGATCTTTGTGTAGGTTATGGAGTTCCTCTGGATATTTTAAATCAATTTCAAAATAATAACCAACTTTTTCTTCATCCAATTCTTTTTGTGTAGAGATACATACATCTTGTAAAACGTTTTTGTAGTCTTTTTCCTTTACCCATCTAAGTTTTCCATAAGGAAGAGCCTGAGACATTGCCCAGCCATACAGGTTGTTCGCGTCATAGTACATCAAGTAAGAACTCTCTTTCGTTGGATCATAATTTGGAAGATATTTGTTATTTGCTTTTGCGTATCTACTCGAGCAGACTTGTGAAATTCCACCTCTTTTTGCCTTTTCAATCATCAAAAGCATATCAACATCGGTTATCAAATCCAAAGCTTGTTTTGTCATTTTCAACATCGCACTCCAGGCCAATCCAGGTGCTGTGTAGTAGTGAGCAGGATCCAATCCATATCCAGTGCGACAAACAGATCTAAAGGCTTCAAATACATCGGCCAATAAAAGCACATCAGTTTTGAGATACAAATCGTGATACTCGCCAAGATTCTTGATGTTATATTTTTCCCAAACATTTTGTGCGTGTACATAATCTTTATCAGATATATTACTGTTGTTTAATTTGTTATAGAAATTTTCTTTTGAAGGAAGTTGTGTTTCATTGAATCTCTCAAATGAGTCCATATAGTCATAGGGGTAAATTCCCTTTTGTGTTAGAAAATCTTTATCTAAAAAATACTCTGAAAGACATGGAAACTCTTTTAGATTTTGAACCAAGTTAGCCAATGGACTTGCCATGAATTTAAATGTATCAAGAAATCTGATATGAGTAATAGGAGATGTGTGAATTGTTTTTGTGAATGAAATGTATTTCTGATCCGTGTTTGGAATTGCTGAGATACTTCCAGAAGTCTTTGAGAGTTCCTTGATAAATAGATGTGTATCATAATGAGCGTTGTTATGAAGAAAGACAGGAATGAAAGAGGGGAGTTGATAATTAATATTACAACTTTGATGAGCCGGACCTCTATATTTACCAGTGAGATGACAATGGTCTCTAACCTTTAGACCTTTACCAATTTTCTCCTCACAAATATGACAGACATTGTTTTTTATAAATTCCCTTTTTTCTTTACTTGTTAAGGACATTGGTTTATTGGTTTCTCTCATTATCTTGGTTAATCGAACACAGTCTTTTTCTAGTCGTTTCACAAACTCCTCTGGGGTATTTGAGCCTCTATACATCTCTAACTTGTTATATTTATCACCAACGGATGATTTGATATAATAACAAAAACCACAAGGAGTATGTTTTTGATATTTATTTGTGTATGATTCTTTTGGATCTGGAGAAGCAGTATCAATTTTTTCTAAAATACTTTCAAAATCAGCATATATAACAAATGGATGTTTTATTGTTTTCTTTTCATCTTTGAATGTGATATTTGAGCCTTTTTTAGGCATGTTGATTACCGTTGATTTATGTTCACCACAATAATTTGAATGTTTATCTAATCTTTCTTGTGTATGGAAGAAGTTAAGACAACGCATACAAATATATATTTTATTTGTTCTTTTACATACTTGTGGTTTTATTAATTTTGTAATATCTTTGATGTATGTATAATGTGAATTTTCCTCTGAATTAAAATATAGAAGATTAATATGAGTTTGTTTACAATCGTCAGAAAGCTTTAAAACCTGAATGTTGTTTGTTTCTGTTAGACCATAAACATTAACTGATAAATTATTCATCTTTTCAAATTTAGGAATATCATTTAAAGTCATCGGAAACTTTAGATCTTTCGTATTTAATGTATTCTCATATTTTTTATAATGAGATACTCTTTCATCATGAAAATGTGGAGGATGTAAGTGTGCTAAAATAGACCAGAGAAAACATTTATTGTCTTTATTTTTGATATTGATAACTGCTTTTCTATTTTTGATAACACTGGGTAAATCAATGTAAGAAGAAGCTTTTAGAGGATCTGATTTAAGAATATGAATGTCTATGTAAATAATTTTTCCTATATTGAATCCACTTCCTACGATTGAATTATCCACATCTTGCTCTTGTTTAATAAGTTCATCATAGACCCCTGATGTTTTAAAATTTTGATATGAAGATATAAAGTGTGGCTCAGTTCTCATTTATGGTGTATCTATAACTCCTTTATCCTTTGTCATTTCTAATTTTACCCCCATATAAAATTTAAGTGGTTTCATTTCTTTTAGTGTTTTTTCAATCAATGTTTGAACAGCAGGTTTGACTATTTCTACAGCATCAACTATAGACTTTGGTTCGGGAGGTTTGAAGTTAAAGATTCGAAACCTGATATGTCTTTTGAAAGCACCATCAGTATTTTTAATAGTAAACAATTTTGACAAGTGTTTGTTAGTTTTAAGATGGGCTTTAAACCCCTTCTTGAGGATGGTTGTTTTACAGACCTTACAATGTTTTGTTTTAGGTCGAAGAGGGGAAAGTTTGTTAAGAATGTTGTATGTATGTTTTGCAGTGAGAATATGTTGTTTATAATATTTTACTTCCTTCTCGCAAGTATCACAATAAACCATATTTATAGCGTGAGAAAACGTGGTGTTTTATATATATCGCTGTGCTTAAAATAAAACACTTTTTCACTCAGAATCATCAAAGTCATAACTATCACATGAATACTCAGAATCATACTCAGTCATCAATAAAGCTACTCTCATAACTATCATTTGAGCACAAACTATTAGTATCATAACTATCATCTGTGTTCAATGAAATACTATCATCACCATCGTCCGAGTTCAATGAAATACTATCATCACTATTGTCCGAGTTCAATGAAATAGTAAAATCTTCACTGCTGTAATGACTCATATTTAATTAGCAGAAAAAACCTTTCCATCTATACCAATATACTTTCTTTCATTAACGGATTCAATCTCTACATTTTTAATATCAAAAGTTATCTTTAAATAATCTCTAACTATCATAGAACGAAATGACATTTCACCAGAAATATTAACATCATTCATTTTACTTAGATCTACACCCTTTGGATTATTAAAGTAAATACAAATTTCTCCACGAGTATTGTTGATGGTCTTATCATTCTTTTTCAAAGTATCGTGGTCAATCACTTTTTCAAGCTTTGAATAAATTGCCAGGAGTAGAGGAGAAGCTTTTGTTAGATTTACTTTAATGGATGTCTTTCCAGGTATAGTTAGAGCTCTTCCTTTAAATGAAATAGAGGGGCTCATGTTATTTTCCATAACTGGTTTTACCCAAAAATTTCCATATTTATCTTTGTTCAATTTAACATCTTTGACATATTTTTCTATATCTTTCACCGAAGTAGAGATTGATTGAAATTTGTCTTTTGTGCTTTGAAACATTGTATTTATTAATGAATAAACTTGCATTTAGTTTAAGTAAAAATTTACCACATAAATATGATAAGTTCTGAAGGATATTTAGAATTTCCAGACTCTCCATATGATAAATTAGAGAATTGTCCGGCTTGTGATAGAGTGGGGCTTAATGATGAGGATTCATATAAACAATGTTTATTCTGTGATTATATTCTAATTAATGATAATAAAAAATATAAAAAAACATATAACTCTTTTAAATTAGAACCAAAAATGAATTACTTTACAAGATTAATAAGAGAGATGAATGTTAAGCATTATGGTGATAATACACCATTTCTTACAAGGAAAGAGACTTTGTATTGAGGAAATGTATAAGGGTTTAATGATATTTATTATTCAAAATAATTTTAATGGAAATGTTAATACAAGATGCTATATAAATAAAATAATGGATTATGTTGAAATTAAACAAATAAAATAATGAATTATTTTGAAATTAAACCCGAACTCAGGATAAAATATAGAGTTTCTAAAATAGCTCAAAAAAAGTTGGATGACTTGTTTTCCAAATATATAAATGAATGATTTTTTACCCGTTTGGGAAAATAAGATAAAATTTAATAACCATAAAAACATTCCAAATTCATTGAGATGTCTAATAGTTGGTTCAAGCGGATGTGGAAAAACCTGTTTGCTTTTAAAGATGCTCCTTACCCCCAACTTTTTAGATTATGATAATTTACTAATTTTTACAAAGTCTAGTTTTCAACCCGAGTATCAACTACTCTCACAGGGTTTTAATGCAGGTCTTAAAAAGGAAGACATTATCGGTTTATTTAAACTTCAAAACAAACTAAATGATTATAATATTGAAGATATAATACAATTATTTTGTGATACACAGAAATCAAAATCGAAACCAAAACCCATAACTTGTATTCTCAGTGATAATACGGATGATATACCTTCACCTCAAGATTTAGATAAATCAAAAAAGAACCTCGTCATCTTTGATGATTGTGTTAATGAGAGAAACCAAACAGTAATGGATAGCTACTATACAAGAGGGAGACATTCTTCTTGTAATTGTATATATCTTCGTCAATCATATTTTCAACTCCCTCGACGCTCAATAAGAAACAATGCCAATACTTTTATTTTATTTAAGTTAAATTCAATAGATGTAAATAATTTTTGGAGAGATAATTGCTCTACGTTATGTAGTAAAAAAGAATTTGAAAATTATATGAAACACACGATTGAAAAATATAAATATATTGTTGTGAAACAAGATGAGATATTAAAGGATGTATTTTTATTTTAAACATAATTACATATATAAATGATAACTATTATTATTAATCTTGTGGGTAAATCTGCTTCTGGAAAGAACTTTCATAAATCTAAACTCTTGAATAGTAAAAATGAAAAGATTGTAAGTTTTTTTAAAAAACACCCTCTGATTCGTTTTGTGAGTACTACAACCAGAGCAAAGCGACCAGGAGAAGTAGAAGGGAAAGATTATTACTACATTTCAATGGAGGAACATATGCGATTGAGGAACGAAGGTCAAATATTTGAGGAGGTCTCTCTTGGTTCTACAAAATATTCACATTGTAAGAGTGAGTTAAATAAAGTAAAATCTAATGGTCTTGGGATTTTAGAAACGAATCCTGAAGGAATGAGACAAATTATTAAACAATTGTGTGGTGATGGAGTTAAGATTTTATCATTCGGTTTTGATATCGATGAGGAGACTCAACGCAAACATATGAAAAGCAGAGATACAAGTATTAGTGAAGAAGAAATAACAACTCATATTAATACCAATAAAGAATTTGATGAAATATTTAAAGAAAAAGATTTATTTCAACACATTTACTATAATGATGAAGAAAAGGAAAATTTTCCCATTGACCTTTACAATTCATGAAATGATATTTTTCAATACTAAATGAATGCTGAAGATAGAGCAAGAAAGTTTAAAGAACATCAAGAGTTGGTTTCAAAAGTTGTAAAGCAACAGGAAGAGATAAAGAAGAAATGGAGACAGAAACTAACTGGTGAAGAAGCCTTTGAAAGAAAACAAGAGAAATTTTTTAAACCGCTTTTAAAAACTCAACACCCTACAGTTCCCACGGTAGAATTTACTCCGAAAAAACTTCAAATGCTCAAAGATTTTAGTCAGATAACAAAACAAGAACTTGGAAAATTAGAATATAATGATGAAGAATTATTTCAGAAACTTGAGGAGGTAAATCAACCCCCTAATTATGTAGTGGAAGCTCTTCAAAACAATGAATATTTGGCAGATTCCAAAACCAGAGCAGGTCTCATTCCAACAGAAGAACCAGCAGTGTTCCATCTTGTGAAAGAAAAGGTATTGATATTTAATGATGAATTGATGTTCTTGAGTTCTACTCAACCAAATGTTAAATTAACTCCAAGATTAATGTTTCTTCTAACAAACCCCGGATTCAGCGGTTCAAAATATTTTGAGTAACCACTTGATATGGAAAGAGAGGAAGATAGGGTATAGGAGTTGGGTATATATTGACTCGGTATATATTGAGTATATATATATATATTGTATACAATATATACAACTCGGTATATATTGAGTTGCTAAATGCACTTGATTATGGAGTTTCTGTTGCTGGTAAAAGTAAGAAGAATGAGAAGGAGAAACATATTATTGATGCTTTAAGTAAGCTTGGTTCGGGTGTTAGTTTTCTTCCAAATGACCCATCACAATTAGTTAATAGGCTATTATTGTTGTTAGGTAGTAAGAAGGCTGGAAACAACAATTGTTTTAATGAATCCTCAGCCATTTTAGATCAGTTGATGAATATGAAAATAATTAATAAATGTCAATACAAAGATATTTTATTAGATATTAAATAAGATGAGAAGCACAATTCTTAGTTTTAATTTCACAACGAGCGATTACACAGCTTCATTCCCTTACCCACTACAACTTGACCCCCTTACCTCATATGAGGCTTCTTTGTTGTCAATGGAAACTTACAATACCCTTTTTAATATCACAGAGAAAAACAACAAGTTTAGTTATAATCCAGGAAGTGGATATAAAACTATAACCGTTTCACCCGGAGCTTACGAGATTTCTCAAATATCTTCAGAAGTCTCTCGCCTTATGAAAGAAAAAGGTGATGAACCAAAAAATATGGTAATAGATATTCAAAAACACACTTCAAAATCAACGATTAAGCTTAAAAATAATTATAAAGTTGATTTCACGATTGAAAATTCGTTCAGAGAGCTATTGGGTTTCTCTTCAAAAAAGATTGAAACTAACGGGACGTTTTACAGTGATAATGTTATCCAAATATCCTCCGGTATAAATTCAGTATTAATTCATTGTGATTTGATTGATGGTGCTTATAACGATGGAATAAGAACAAATACAATATTTTCATTCAGTGCATACTCAACCCCGATTGGTTATAAATTTAATATGGAACCAAAAAATCTTGTCTATTTACCTGTGTCAGGAAAAACCATATACAGAGTAAATTTTAGGATAACCGACCAAGATAATCGTATGATATCCTTTAATGATGAAATTATATCCATCAGAATTCACCTACGTGAAGTTTTTCAATAAATAAATAATGGTTATTGTGAGAAAACACGAGTTGGGAAAATATAAAATAATTACAGGGGAGGGCATGTACCTTTCACCATACTATAAGGGTGAAGGTATGTTTCTTGGGAGAGGATACTATAAACCTAAGAGACAACGAGGTGTAGGTCATCAATTTCGAAATAAAGGAGATGGGATAATTGATACTCTAATGGGTATTGGTTCAACCATCCTTAAACATAAAGACCTAATTGGTTCAACTGCTTCTGCCGTGGGTTCAGTTGCGGGTGCTATAAAGAGTATAAAAGATGCTCAAAAGGAGTCTCATAAATTACAAGCAATCAAAGAAATAAAAAAAGGTAAAACTCAACTATCTTCACAAGAACGACAAAAAATCATTAAAATACTTGGGTCAGGGTTTCAACGATTTTAATGCTATATAAATACAAGTATGGAAGCGATTGATAGTATCTATGATTTGGATGATACGATTATCATTTCAAACTCCACTAAAAAGGAAGACTATTTTAAGGTAAATGGAACAGACTGGAATTCAAACGGAACAAAAAGTTTTGAAATAAATAATCAACAAACTTACTTGAATATAGCTGATAGTTTCTTGCTGTGTAAATTTAAATTCACTAAGGCTGCGAATAATACTAATGCTACACTCGTAAATGATTTCTTCTGGAAAATGTTTGACAGTGTCCGCCTGTATATTGGAACACAAGAGGTTGAAGCGGTTGATTATGTCTCTGCTACATCTGAAATGATGAAATTTACACTATATTCGTTTAGTGATAGAATGGGTAAGGGAGCTGTTGAAGGTTTTATTCCTGATATGTCAACGGGAACAAATGCTGACCCCGGTTATAGTCAAAGGAAGTCAATGTATAATGATGAAACAAAAGCAGAGAATAGTTTTACCGTAGCAGTACCTCTTAAAGGTATATTTGGATTTTGTGATTATGATAAAGTTTTGTATGGGCTTAAAATTAGATTTCAACTACAAAGGAATGATAATGTAAATAGATTGCTTTTTGGGGCTCAAAATGCTTTTGGTGATAATAATAAATTTGTTATTAATGATTTGTGTTGGTATATTAGTGAATATACTCCTAATCTTAAAACGGAAGAGATGTTAAATAGAAGACTTAACTCAAAGAAACCACTAAATGTATCATACCTTAAAAGAAGATGTCAACACGTTAAACTGGAACACACTACCTACACTTGGAATTTAGGTGTTCTTCAAGGAAAGCCACGATACCTATGGCTCATTTTTAAGAAACCAGATGGAGATGAAGGCACTGATAAGAATAATGCGCTGAGTGATAATGCTAAGGTGAAACAACTTCGGGTTTCTCTTGATGGCACATTTTATCCGCGAGATAGATTGGAAATTGATTGGGAAAAAAATGATTATGCGGAAGCCTACAAGTCCTACCAAAAGGTGTGTGAAAGTAATGGTAATAATGATCCTATTTTGGATATGGTTGCGTTTCTAAAACTTTATACAATCTACGCAATTGACCTGAGTTCTCAAAAGGAAACTATAAAGTCTAATCGAGTGGATACTTCTCTATACATTGAAAGAGGGGAGAGTGAAGAGGTTAATGCATATTGTTTGCTTTTGGAGGAAACAGAATTACAGATTAATACAGATAATGGTGTTATGATTAATATCACATAGGTTTTTTTCTCATGAATAAATGGTTGGGGTATATGTTAATCAAATCAATCTTAATAAATTAACATCTTGTATTCAAAATCAAAAGCCTTGTATTATTAATGTTAATACAATTCAAAGAAAAGGAGCTGTAAGAATTGATGTTTTACTCACACACACACAAGTAAAAACACTAAATGATGTTGGATCTCTTAAAATTAAAATGACGAAACCTATGTTAAAGAAATATTCAATAGACGAGTCAAGAGGAGGATTTCTCCCGTTTCTAATTCCTTTATTTGCTGGTTTAAGTGCGGCGGGAGCATTGACTGGTGGTATTTCAGCAGCGGTAAAAACTGCTAACGAAAGGAAGGCACAACTAAAAGCTCAAAAAGAATTGGAAAGACATAACAAGGAGTTGGAGAAACAAATTAGTGGAAGTGGTGTAATTGTAGATTTTGCTCAAAAACTTGAAAGTCTACCTGATAAAGCTTGATTGTTGGTTGGAGATATGCTTTCCTCTATCGCTCAAGCGGGTGTTAAACTAACTAAACGGGGTAATGGATTGTATCTTTCTCATAAATAAATGGATAAATGGTTTAAACAATTTGGAAAGAATACAACGACAAATATAGAACTAGCTAAGTATTGTAAAACACTAAAAATTGATAATGTGGTTATTTGTATGAGAGATGAATTAATACATATAAATAAGAATACAAAGAATATTATTATGAATTTAGACACACAGAATGGTTCTCATTGGGTTTGTATTCATAATAGTCAGGATAAATATTATTTTGATAGTTATGGTATGCCACCACCTGTTGAAGTAATACAATTCTTACAGAATGGTGTTTATCAAACATTTCAAGTTCAAGAAATTAATTCTAAATGTTGTGGTCAATTATGTTTATATGTATTATTTCAACTCAACAATAATGAAAATTTTTATGATATCATTTTTAATCTAATATACATGACTTATGTTGGAAAAGATGGTTCTATCTTTGGAAAATCCTCTCAGGATATTGATTTATCAAATTATTATACAAAGGCACAGGCTGAACGACAAAAATATAGTGTAAGTAAAAATATTAATATGAAGAATACTTATAAATTAATCAATTATCCAAACCCTACAGATGCGAATGACTTAATTAGATTAAGTGATTTATCACAATATATATTTTTAAAGAAAACAGCACGTTTTGTTAAACAAGTAAAATTTACAACCACAACACCTGGTTATACTGACCATACACCTTTCCTCATTGAATTTAACTACCTGCTTACAATTGAATTTTATAAAGAAGGACATCTATCTATAATTCCAGCAATCTCTGTGTGTCTGTCTGTGTGTCTGTGTGTCTGTGACCGCTGTTTCTCGACAACCACGGGTCCGATATACTTGAAACTTGCCAGGTATATTGCTGGGGACCCGAGGATGTGCCTTTTCAAGGTTTGTAATTAATCGGACAAGTACCTACCGAGCTATGTCCAAAAAACGCTTCAACCAATCAGAGAGCAGCGAGCTATCACGTGTGCCGAACCGTTAATGCAATGCAAGCGTTAATGCGTTAATGCAAGGCTTTTCTTTTTTTCCCTCTTCTCTTTCTACTTTTCCTTGCGATTAAATTGCAAACAGCCAAAATACGTTGGCGCTAATTGAATAATTGGCCATTAACACTAAAATAATCGTAACTGCGATATGCCAACTTCCGGACAGTGCAGCCTTCCATGTTGTTGTTGTTTGCAGCAGCTGTTTGCAGCAAGGCAAGGCTTTTCTTTTTTTCCCTCTTCTCTTTCTACTTTTCCTTGCGATTAAATTGCAAAAAGCCAAAATACGTTGGCGATAATTGAATAAATGGGCATTAATAGATAGATAGATAGATATGCGATATGCGAACTTCCGGACAGTGTGCGCGTTACGAGCTGACCGCCATTACGGTACGTAATTCGATTTCTTATGCGCATTATTTCTCCCAATTCAGTCAGAGCGAAGGGCGGAAGCGAAGAGCGTTGTTATTTTTTGTTTACGGGCGTACGGGCGGGGTAGAGCGTACGGGTAGCGTTTTTTTTTTTTTTTGGCAAGGAACGGGCACCCACGTACGGGCAATGCCCTAGTCTATCTATAATTCCAGTAATCTCTGTACGTTTGTACGTCTGTACGTCTGTTTGTCTGTGACCGCTGTTTCTCGACAACCACGGGTCCGATATACTTTTAACTTGCCAGGTATATTGCTGGGGACCCGAGGATGTGCCTTTTCAAGGTTTCATATTAATCGGACAATTACTTACCGAGCTATGTCCAAAAAACGATTCAACCAATCAGAGAGCAGCGAACGATCGCGTGTGCCGAACGTGGAGGACACACTCTGCCTCGGATGGCACATTTGAGAGCGTATTCATTTATTTCACGTTTGCAAACTATGTTGGCGTTAAACTATGTTTTAAAACTAATTAAACCGAATTTGCGATTCATTCGCTTTCCTGCGCGTTTGTGCACGCGATGGCGATTTCTTTACCAAACTCCGGAAGCCGTTCGCTTTGGACCAAACCATTGCATGTAAATAGAGGGGGGGGATTGTCACCGTACTCGCAAGCCGTTCGCTTTGGACCAAACCATTTCATGTAAATAGAGGGGGGGGATATAATTTTAGATATAGATATAGTACGGGCAATGCCCTAGTATAGTTAATATGCGAATTAATAAATGGGGGTATGATATGCCTGATTTAGGGTATAATTGGTCTTTTTCAATAAACATAGAAGACCTACATGATTTTAATCAGTCTCGTAAAGAAGAATATTATCCACTTGGTGAGGATAAGGATTTATGTGGAAGTACAATTAATAAACAACAAATACATGGTTTTAAGAAAAGAAAAATATATGATAGTATAGCGATGGTTAGCATGACAAAGAAGGAAGGTCATGAGATAAGGATAGAAAGCCAAGGAATACAAACCAATTTGGTAGTGGGAAGATGGGGTGGTATTACCTGTCATAATATTAATCTCACATATATTTCTGATACATAAATGGCAGGAAGAAGACTACAAGAGAATTATAATTTTTGTATTCAAGGATACCTACAAGAAAAGGGTGCTCGGTATTACATACCTTATGATTTGGAGCATATACATGGGAATTTTGTCATTAAAAACTGGCCTTATACTGATATTATTAAACCCACAAATAGAGACTTGTTTAAAATATTAAATAAAAATGAACTTCTCAAAGTTATGAAAGATAAAACTCTTTTAGAAATCGTCAACAAATCTTATTGGTATCCTATTATGAGAAAAATAATTATAGATACAAGAATATCTCAAAATCCAGATGAGTATATGTATAATATTCTTTGGGGCTCAAGCTCAAGGGTAGCAAGGGATGAGGAAGGAGTTAAAGAAGAGAAGGAGGAAAGAGAGAAGGAGGAGAAGGAGGAAAGGGAGAAAAAGAAGAAGGAGGAAAGGGAGAAAAAGGAGAAGGAGGAGAGGGAGAAAAAGGAGAGGGAGGAAAGGGAGAAAAGAGAGAAGGAAGAGAGGGAGAAAAAGGAGAAGGAGGAAAGGGAAAAAACGGAGAGGGAGGAGAGGGAGAAAAAGGAGAAGGAGGAAGGAGAGAAAAAGGAGAAGGAGGAGAGGGAGGAAAGGGAGCAAAGAGAGAGGGAGGAAAAATATAAAAAGATGGAAATCAGTGAGATTCGTAAAAGATTGAGTGTATTACAGCAAATAAATCAATCTCAACGCACCGAAGAGGAAATTAAAGAATTAACAACTCTTATGAAGATAATGGTTTCAAAAATAACAACGTCAATGTCTTCAATTTCAGGGAGGAGATTTAAACGAGAAAGTGGTGAAGAAGAAGAAGGAAAAGATTATGTGGTTGATGATGTTGGTGTTATTGACTTTAGTTAGTTTTATTTGTAAATAAATGGAGGAGAGAGTGAAGGCATTCCTTAGGATTCTTTATGTTTTAAAAATTAAGAGAGAAATGTATATGTTGAAAACCAAAATGGTTTTGATCCTCTGTCGGAATTTTTCTGATAAATAAATATGAGTTATTGTCTCAAATGTAAAAAGAAAACTAAATCTAAAAATATCTCTTATGTTAAAGCTAAAAATAATAGAGTTTATCAAAAAGGAATATGTCAAGTGTGTGGCTCTAAAAAGTGCCAATTCATCTCTCCTAAAAGAGGAGACATACAAAGGTTTCTCTCAGGAAGTAAATTTACAACAACTGGAATTCCAGGGGAATTACATCTACCTGGATATTCGTTCTGTGGTCCTGGAACAAACCCAGATAAAAGATTAGATGAGGCTGACAATCCTAAATCTTGGTCTAAACCTATAAATAGGGTTGATGAAGTGTGTATGAAGCATGATATTGCTTATGGGAAAACCGCTACATTGGATGAAAAACATGAAGCAGACAGAGAAATGTTATATAATTTGTCTTTGATACAAAATCCTACATTGAGAGAGAAAGTTGATAGGTTTATTGTTAAAAAAATGATAAGTGTCAAATTGAAACTTGGTCTTGGTTATTCACCCTCAAAAAACTATTAGACTCCAATGATGTTATCAAGACTGAGGAGCTTTTGGCTAATGAATTACACAAACCTATAATCACAAAGTTTAAAAGAAGGAAAGTTTATTCTAAATACACCGACCACATATGGTCCGCTGATTTAATTGAATTGAATAATGACAGGGGATACAGGTATGCTTTAACCGTTATTGATTTGAGGAGTAGATTTGCCTGGGTTGTCCCTTTAAAAAATAAAAGGGGTGATACTTTAATGTTAGCCTTTAAGCTAATATTTGATAGGGATAAAAGGAAACCAAAAAAGTTATGGACCGATGAGGGAACAGAGTTCTATAACAAAATATTCATGAAATTTCTTAAGGGGGAGGATATTAAATTATACAGCACCTTTAATGAAGGAAAAGCAGTTGTTATTGAGCGTTTTAATCGCACTTTGAAAGAGAGACTATATAAAAAATTCACACAACTCGGTTCTCAAAAATGGGTGTATTTAATTCAGGATATTGTAGATAATTACAATAATACAGTTCATTCATCAACAAAATCAAAACCATCGGAAACATTTACAAAATTAGAATATGAAAAGGAGATTAATTTGAGAAAGCCCAAGTTTAAAGTTGGTGATATTGTAAGAACTAGGGCATTGCCCGTACGTGGGTGCCCGTTCCTTGCCAAAAAAAAAAAAAAACGCTACCCGTACGCTCTACCCCGCCCGTACGCCCGTAAACAAAAAATAACAACGCTCTTCGCTTCCGCCCTTCGCTCTGACTGAATTGGGAGAAATAATGCGCATAAGAAATCGAATTACGTACCGTAATGGCGGTCAGCTCGTAACGCGCACACTGTCCGGAAGTTCGCATATCGCATATCTATCTATCTATCTATTAATGCCCATTTATTCAATTATCGCCAACGTATTTTGGCTTTTTGCAATTTAATCGCAAGGAAAAGTAGAAAGAGAAGAGGGGAAAAAAGAAAAGCCTTGCCTTGCTGCAAACAGCTGCTGCAAACAACAACAACATGGAAGGCTGCACTGTCCGGAAGTTGGCATATCGCAGTTACGATTATGTTAGTGTTAATGGCCAATTATTCAATTAGCGCCAACGTATTTTGGCTGTTTGCAATTTAATCGCAAGGAAAAGTAGAAAGAGAAGAGGGAAAAAAAGAAAAGCCTTGCATTAACGCATTAACGCTTGCATTGCATTAACGGTTCGGCACACGTGATAGCTCGCTGCTCTCTGATTGGTTGAAGCGTTTTTTGGACATAGCTCGGTAGGTACTTGTCCGATTAATTTCAAACCTTGAAAAGGCACATCCTCGGGTCCCCAGCAATATACCTGGCAAGTTTCAAGTATATCGGACCCGTGGTTGTCGAGAAACAGCGGTCACAGACAAACACACAGACACACAGACAGACACACAGAGATTGCTGGAATTATAGATAGATATACAAATGGAAAAGTCATTTTGAGAAAGGTTATACACAAAAATGGACTCGTGAATTATTTAAAATCATTGATGTAATGGATACAGTCCCTTGGACCTACAAATTATATGATTTAAATGGAGAAGAAATCTTGGGTTCATTTTACTCGCAAGAATTACAAAAAACACAAGTAAGCAGATAATACCCTTGAAAATAATAAATAAATAAATAAAATGTAATGGGGATACATTTTTAAATCTGTGAACCCCAAACACAGAATCCCACAACTTTTTAGTTGGGGCTTAACTTTTGTGTGTGTATAATGGGGATACGTTTTTAAATCTGTGAACCCCAAACACAGAATCCCACAACTTTTCAGTTGGGGCTTAACTTTTGTGTGTGTGTGTATGTGTGAGTGAGTCATAATAATATACAAACCCTAACCCAACCCCATCCCTAACCGAACCCCATCCCTAACCCAAACCCATCTCTAACCCAAACCCATCTCTAACCCAAACCCATCCCTAACCCAACCCCATCCCTAATCCAGCCCCATCGCTAACCCAACCCCATCCCTAACCCAACCCCATCCCTAACCCAACCCCATCCCTAACCCAACCCCATCCCTAACCCAACCCCATCCCTAACCCAACCCCATCCATAACCCAACCCCATCCCTAACCCAACCCCATCCCTAACCCAACCCATCCCTAACCCTCACATTCAAAATCCCATCCCTAACCCAACCCCATCCCTAACCCAAGCCCAACCCTAACCCTCACATTCAAAATCCCACCCTAACCCAACCCCATCCCTAACCCAACCCCATCCCTAACCCTCACATTCAAAATCCCACCCTAACCCTAATATAATCTTTTTTTTTTCTTCTTTTTTAAATACGTATTTCATTTTTTTTTCCTCCTCTTCTACCAATTCTGTCTTTCAAGGCTTTCAAGTTTGAAGAAGTAGAAATGGGAAGAAAGAATTTTCCAGCATTTTCTTCCTCGAACTTTCTTGATATTGCTTAAATCAAGCGTCATTAAACAAAGAACATTGTTCATTGCTTTAGAATGCAAAGAGTCTCCAAGATGGACCCCACAGGTAGAGTCTCCAAAATAAAACCAACTTTCCAAGTTCCCAAGGTATAACCACATTCCTGTTGAGCCTCCAAGATAGGTATCACATTCCGAGTCATCAAAACAAAACCCCCATTCCGAGTCTCCAAAAATATAACCATCTTTCCAAGTCTCCAAGGTAGAACCACAATTTTCAGAAATATTGGGGGTTTCCGTGATAGTGATGATGATGTGTCTGCTGTATAACTGCGGACCATCAGGGAGAACTCTCCTTGCCCAATTTTTTAGGGTTTCTATGATGTGTCTCACATAGTATAACTGCGGACCATCAGGGAGAACTCTCCTTGCCCAATTTTTTAGGGTTTCTATGATGTGTCTCACATAGTATAACTGCGGACCATCAGGGAGAACTCTCCTTGCCCAATTTTTTAGGGTTTCTATGATGTGTCTCACATAGTATAACTGCGGACCATTAGGGAGAATTCCCGTTTCCCAATTTTCAGAAATTTGTGGGTCTCCAATGTATGACTTGTATTCTGACTCATCAAGGTAGAACTTGTTCAGTGGGTTTTGTTTTGATAACTCACAACAAGTATCATCATGGTAAAACTCTTTTTCAGGATTTTGTGGATCTACAAGGTATAACTCTTTGGCTGGATCATCAAGGTAGAACTCGTTCTGGGGGTCTTGGTTGTTCAAAAAGTCTTCAAACAAAAAAATAACTTCATCCCAAGTTGTGTTAAAAGCAGAATTTTCATTTCGTATCTCAGATACAATTTCCTGTGAAAGAAAATAACAATGTATTAATTTAATACAATATTTTTATTTGTATAAATCAAGCTCTATGAATATTAAAATAAACTTTGTTAACTCTTACACGAGTCTCATCTAAAAAAAAAAAAAAAATTAAATAAATAAATAAATAAATAAACAAACTTACCTCCATTGATAAGAGGTTCGAGTCCAGTTCATCAATCTGAAGGTTGAGTTCTACACAGGTAGTAGGACTCCAAGGAATAGCAAAGTTATCCCATTCCATTTCGGCATAGTAGTCCATTCTCAAGTGAAGCAGAAAGCGTGTTTGAAAAAGCCTGTGTGGTCGGTGCCTTTTATAAGGACTGGGTGTGTCATTTCGTGTGGAAATTCCCTGGGCGTGTCTTAACTGGAAATGATGTGATGGGAATTCCCTGAAAATGATGTAATGTATTACCTGGAAATGATGCAATGCTAAAGAGTTTATAAAGTGGGTGGGGCTTAGCAAAAGTGGGTGGGGCTCATCAAAAGTGGGCGGGGCTTAACAAAAGGGGGGCGGGGCTTACCAAAAAGTGGACGGAGCTTAACAAAAGGTGGACAGAGCCTACCAAAAAGTGTGTGGCACTGGAGGCGCTCAAACAAGAACATTGAGGGAGGTTTACCATTTTATCTTAGCTCAGTTAAAATATCTTAATAAAGAACCAAACTCAAACATATTTTTTGTTAATATATTAGATGGTGAAGAGAGTGGCAAGAGAATTAAATTATTTCCCACGCATAAACAAATATTTGTAGGGTCGTTGTTTGAGTGGGCCAAAGATGATTCACCAGATGATATTAAGAGTAAAAGGTTAAAAGGTCCATAAGGTCAGAAGGATCACAGGTTCACACAGAAGGACCATTGTTCAAGTGGTCTAATGAATAAGGATAACATGTCAAAAGGTTAGAAGGTTCGTAAAGAACAGGGTGAGAGAAATAGAGGTGTTTAGGGGCAATGAGGGAGGGGAAAAATTAACATGTAAGTCAATGGGAAAATGAGAGTGTCCCAGAAGCAACATATATACACTACTGCTGGGCCTATTCTATCAATACAGTCATCAATCCTCGGGATGGGATATGAGTCGGTCTTGGTCACTGCATTAACCCGTTTTAAATCCATACAACAGCGAAAACTGCCATCGGGTTTTGGAACCAACACACATGGTGAGCTCCATTCACTGCTGCTTGGTTCAATGATGTCATTCTCCAACATATACTGAACCTCCTTCCGAAGATACTCCATCTTCACAGGGTTCATCCGATAGGGGTGTTGCTTCACAGGAGTGGCTTCCCCCACCTCAATATCATGATATGCCAAGTCAGTACGACCAGGTACATATGTGAACAAATGTGCAAACTCAAAAATTAGGCTGGATAGTTGTCCTTGTTGTTCCCTCGTCAAATGACCTAATTTCTCATCGAAATTACTCAACACTTCCGTGTTCGTCAATCTGGGACAAGCCTGGTCATCAATGGTATCAAACTTCACACTGGCCTCAACCTCTGGATTCTCTTGCACCCCGACTACAGGCACGACAGGTGAGACAGGAACCATTTTTCCCACAGGCTTCCTCTCATAATATTTCTTCAGTCGGTTGACATGACACAGCTGCCGCTTTTTCCGTCGGTCGGGAGTTGTCACCACGTAATCTGTTTCATTAACCCTCCTTTCGATTGCATAGGGACCGAAATATCTAGCCTGTTGTGGCTGACCTGGAACAGGAAGCAACACTAACACTCGGTCCTCAGGACTGAAATTTCTTATCTGAGATTTCTTGTCTTGTCTCACTTTCATTTTATCCTGTGTCCTTTCAAGTTTCTTCTTGCAACTTCACAAGCCTTTGCCAATCTGTGCCAAACGTTGACACATACTCTCCCACTGTTGACTGCGACTCCTCCTGTGGCCACTGTTCTTTCACCAATTTCAATGGTCCTCGAACTGCGTGTCCAAACACAAGTTCAAAAGGACTGAATCCCTGTGACTCCTGAACAGATTCCCTCGTATCAAACAACAATAAGGGTATTCCCTCATCCCAATCCTTGTCACATTCAAAACAATACATTCTGATCATATTCTTCAATGTCTGGTGAAACCTTTCCAAGGCCCCTTGGCTCTTGGGATGTTAAGTACTTGATCTTACTTGCTCCACTCCCAACAGGTGTACCACTTGCTGAAAAAGCGTTGACATGAAATTGGAACCCTGTTCAGACTGGATGACCTTAGGTAGGCCAACCAAAGTGAAAAATTTAATCAAGGCCTTCGCAATAACTGCCGCAGTAATTTTCCTAAGAGGCACTGCTTCTGGGAACCTCGTGGAAGCGCACATGATGGTCAGCAAATACTGATGTCCAGCCTTAGTTTTCGGGAAAGGGCCTACACAGTCAATAATGACACAGCTGAATGGCTCTTCAAAAGCTGGAATTGGTTTTAAAGGTGCAGAGGGGACTTTCTGATTAGGTTTTCCCACCAGCTTGCAAGAATGGCAAGATTTACAGAACTCCGCCACATCACGTTGCAATCCTGGCCAGAAAAAATGTACCAAAATTCTGTCACATGTCTTGTTCATTCCAAGGTGCCCGGCCAAAGGTGTCTCATGCGCCAAACTCAATATCTCCTTCCGGTACGGCGGTGGCACCACAATTTGGTAATGAACTTTCCACTCGTCATTTGCTGGCACCTCCGGTGGTCTCCATTTTCTCATGAGTATTTCCCCTTTCATGAAGTATCCAACAGGTACCTTCATAGCCTCCTCTGTAATGGCTTTACCAATCAAACTCCAGAGGTGCGAATCTCTGTGTTGTTCTTCAACAAGTCTCTTTCGGACAAGCACCGTTTGTTCAGCCTCGTTCCCAGATGTCTCCGACGGACATTCCATTTTCTCTTTTGGTCCATATGCCACCTTTTCCTTAGGTTCCTTGATGTCACTCCCTTTCCTATTATCTCCCTCCAGACTTTTCCTCCAATATCTCTATGGAATCCAAATCCACATCACCTTCCTTCTCCTTTTTCCTCTGCTCTTCTCTCCTCGAGTTCCTTTTCTGCTTTCCTTTCCTCTGCTCTTTCCTCGGCTCTTCTCTCCTCGAGTTCTCGTTCCTGTTCTGCTCTTTCCTTTTCGGCTCTCCTTCCCTCTGCTCTTTCCTCGGCTCTTCTCTCCTCGAGTTCTCGTTCCTGTTCTGCTCTTTCCTTTTCGGCTCTCCTTTCCTCTGCTCTTTCCTCTGCTCTTTCCTTTTCTGCTTTCCATTCCAACTCTTTTAACCTTTCCTGGCTCTGCAGTTGCATCTCCATTTTCCAGAGCTCCATATTTCCTTTTTCCTCTGGTAACCAATCCAAGGCTACCTCTTCCCATGTTCCTTGTCCCACTGGAGATTCTACCACCAATGTCTGCATCTCTGCTTTCTTCATATGAGCTCGGACCTCCAAGTTACAATGTTTGGCCAATCTCAAGAGTTCCGATCTTTTTAACGCTAGGAACTGTGCCTCATTAGGGGATGCTGCAAACTTTTCTGCGTCAAACACCATGGTGACGATTAGTTCGCACCTGTTAACCTTCACACAAAAAATTCCAAATTTTCAGAAATACAAATTTGGGAATGTTAGAAAATTCCAAATTTGGGGATTTTGGGAATGTTAGGGAATTCAATCCCGGACAAGCCCCCAATTTCTGTTACGTGCTCCTCCCCAAACCCCGGTCACGGTGTACCTCCGAGCCCCGAAAGGAGTCACGGCAGAAAGATGTGCTATTACGTGTGCCAATGACCAATGGTGAAACCACACCAATCAATTGATACAAAACCCAAGTATTGTATTAAAATCGCACAATAATAACAACTTACGCAAGTACAAGAAAACCTCAATTGCACAGCAAACACCATATAATTCCTATGATGGTACCACCAGTTTCTTAACTCAATAACTCACAGTACTCCACGTGAGCGAACTGTAACACCCCCAAAGTCACTGTCACGACACCAGGCCAAAGTCGATCCACGCTCCGGTGATCACAAGAAAAAAAGGTCGTACTGAGACTTGAACCCAGGACGGCTGATGGGCGACGCTGCAGACGAGCCGCTGGGTGAGAGGTCGGGCCGACGTCGGTCAGGTAAAAGTTCACCCAAAAGGCGACTGGGAATTCACACCTTCGGTTCACCAGACAATGACGCTAACATGAAAGAGTAGCAGTTCCCAAGCGGAGAACCGCGAAGAACCGCGAAGTTTCCAAGCGAAATCCACGACACACACGGGAACCAGGCGAATGGCTGGTGCGAGGTGAAATGACTGGTGTGAGGTGAAATGGCGGACAGGCCCATAATGGAGGCGTACCTGCTCTCCAGCGATGATTCACTTTCGGAACCAACAGCAAAACCCGTCTCGCAGGTTTATTTGCCACAGCAATAACGACACTGTCACAGGAATCCCTTTCCTGGGGAAACCAATATTCGCTCGTGACCAATGTCCACCAGCGTCCGCTCGACACCTCGAAGTAGATAGGCCTTCCTTTCCCGATCTCACTCGATCCGCTCCCCTCCTCTGCCTCCTCTTCCTCCTCTGCCTCCTCTTCCTCCTCTTCCTCCTCTTCCGGTTTCTCCCGATCCATTTCGCTTTTCTTTTGAAACACGAATTTTACCTTTGAAGACAGTAATCTCCATTTCACACCGAAACAACAATAGTACATGAAACTAAAAATGCTTCCAGTGGATGAAAACCACAAAGGCGGAAGTGACGAATCCGTAACAATACGTGTATCATTAAATACTTACATCTCTAAATAAAGGTTTCTATTTTTAATGTATTGAATACGTGTATCATTAAATACTTACATCTCTAAACTAGAACGCCACTCAGTAGAGCGCATACTCCCGCCGTGGCTTTAGTTGGAATAATACGTTTTGTTTAACATCCCTGACGAACGAACCGGACTTCCGGTCCCTCGAGCGACGAGGCTTCCTTCGATCTCTCCACGGCATCAAAGTTTGAGTGTTTTCCCGTTCGTTTCTTTGTCAAATTTCCACTGGGTATTTTGTTGTGTATGTGTTATTGTGTGTTTCTATTTGGTTTTGGTTTTGTAGTTGTTGCAAATTTGTGCGTAATTAGTCGTTTTTTTGTTCGCGCCTTGTGCGGCCTGATTTCCAGGCTCCCTCCCCCCCCCCCCCGTCAGTGTTTTGTGAATATGGGTTCTTTCCTTCATAGTATTTGCTTGTTTCTTTGATTTTGTTTTCCCCCCCCCTACCTCTCACGAACATCTTACCCTTTGTCCAGCGTTTTGAAAACAGAACAAACATAAAAACAAACAAACAAAAAAATTCTATATTAATTCTTTCTCTCCTCCCGGACACGTGCTTGTTCGCTCTCCTCCTCGTCTCGACTTGTGCCCCGCCTCCTATATCTCGTTTTTCTTCCATCTCTGCTCCTTCTTTCTCAAATCCACATTCTCACTTAGAGACTTTTCCCAGATTGTTTTTCATGGTTTTGTTTAAATATTATTTAAATATGTTTAAACCGCAGCCGTGATGCTGACGCCGCCCTCCCCCCCCCCCTCCCCCCCAGAATTTCCATGTTTTAAATGTTTCCCAGTGTTTACCCTGGATTAGAATAGGTACACCGTATCCCTGCGTGTCGTAAGAGACGACTAAGAGGGTTGGCGTCAGGAAGGGCATCCGGCCTTAAAAACATTGCCTCAAAAAGAGAACCATGACAATTACAACTACATATGGGCAGGGGTACAGCCCGAAGTGGAAATCGGTTTCTGAGGTTTGGGACATGGAATGTAGGGACAATGACAGGGAGATCAGGATAAGTGGTGGAAGTATTGGTCAGAAGAAGAGTGGACATATGTTGTGTGCAAGAGACGAGATGGAAGGGAAGTGGTGTGAGAATGGTGAAGGGTAGGCAAGGACAGAAATACAAGTTTATGTGGCAAGGGTGCCTGGAGGGCATGAATGGTGTTGGTGTCCTGTTTTCTGAGGAGTTTGTAGACAGTGTGGTGAGTGTGACTAGAGTGAGTGATAGGTTGATGATGGTGAAAATGATGATTGGAAAGCTCTTGGTGAACGTCATCTCGGGATATGCTCCGCAGGTTGGTCGAAGCGATGAAGAGAAGCACAAGTTCTGGTGTGCGATAGAGAAGCTGATGGAAAACGTGAAAGATGAGGAAGTTGTTGTGGTAGGAGGAGACCTAAATGGACATGTGGGAAGGAGTATGGATGGTTTTGACGGAGTTCATGGGGGTTACGGATATGGTGTGAGAAATGGAGAAGGTGAAAGGATTTTGGAGTTTGCTGATGGAGCTGATTTGTTGATTTGGAATACTCAGTTCCAGAAAGAGGACAATAAGCTTGTTACGTACACGTCAGGTGGGTCGACGATAACCGTTGACTACCTGATGGTGCGTAGGCGAGATAGGGGGCACCTCCGGGACACAAAGGTGATCCCGGGGGAGGAGCCTGTTTCACAGCACCACTTGGTTGTCTGCGACATAAGGGTGAAAGGTGCGAGGAGAGCTCGGCAGGTAAAGTACCAACCGAGAATGAAGGTGTGGAGGTTGAAAGAGGTGACAGTAAGGGAGGCATTAAAAGAGAGGCTGAGTAGGGTCGAGGATGATGTGGTTGAGCTTGAAAGTGGTTGGATGTCAATGAAAGCTAGTTTGTTGGGAGCCGTTGGTGAGGTATGTGGATGGACAAAAGGACCACCGAGGCACTCGGAAACATGGTGGTGGGATGATAAAGTTGGAAAGAGGATTGACGAGAAGAGGAAGAAGTTCAAGGAGTGGCAGAAGGCGAAGGGTACGGGAGCAGAAACAGCAGAGCATGAAAGTTATAAGGCAGCCAGGAAGGCTGCAAAGAAAGAGGTAGCAAAGGCGCAGGAGGCACTCTTGCTCCTACCTTCCTAGACTCCCCTCTCACCCCTCCTCCTCAAAGCGTCCTCCCCGCTTCTTCCCCCTTCCAACTTGCACCTTCATCTCCCCAACCTTCTGCCTCGCTCCTCCTCCTCCTCAAAAAATACCTCACTGTGCCTCACCCAATCACCATCAAACCTTTTGTCCGCCCCATTCTTCCCTTTCTCCAAGCTATTCTTAAATCTCTGACACACCTTCAACAGCTCTCCCTACCACTTCCTCCTCTTCCACATCTTACCCGACCCCTCCCCCCCCCCCCTGTTCTGTATCCGATGCTCCCCCTTCCTCTTCAATAACGGTATGGACATCAAACATCCGGGGCCTTTGCTCAAACTTGACTGATCTCTCCATACAGGTTGCTTCTGACAAACCAGACATGATCTGCTTAACAGAAAGTTTCCTCCTTCATGATGTCTCTGATTCCTTGGTATCTCTCCCAGGTTACTCCCTCCTCCGGTATGATAGACCTGAGCCTCGTCCTGGAGGTGGGGTTGCTATCTTTATTAAAAAACTCTCTTCCTCACTCACCCTGCACTGCCCTCTCTCCACCTCACCCCCAGGAATACCTTTGGCTACGGCTTCCCCTTTGCTCCCACCTTTTGTTCATATGTGTGTTGTACCATCCACCAAACAGTGATGATTCCATCTACATCTCACTGTCTGATAATATGGACCAACTTCTATCTACCCATCCCATCTCTCTCTTCCTCATATGTGGTGATTTCAATTGTCACCATGCCAGTTGGCTGGGTGTTGGTACCTCTCTCACCAGCCATGGCTCCTCAGCAAAGGACTTCTGCGACTCACTGGGACTGACACAATCTGTTAATTTCCCAACCCGGATCTCAGTCAACGGAGCATCTTCTCTTCTGGACTTGGTTATGACTAACTTCCCTGAGAATGTCTGCTGCTCTTCTTCTGCTCCAATCGGCTCATCTGATCATGTGCTTGTTAAAGTGGACATCTCTCTGACCATTCTCAGAGAGCCTCCTCAGCATCGACGAGTCTGGCATTTCACTCAGGCTGACTGGCACGGTCTTCAAGCAGCCATGAATCATCTGGACTGGTTTCCCATCTCTACCGCCTCTGACATCAACTCATCCTGGGAATTCTTCCAAAGTAAATTGCTCTCTCTCATGCACAGATTTATCCCATCTCGTCTTCAGTTGTCATACCCTTCCTCCCGTCCATGGTACACGGAATCTTGTGGTGAGGGTGTTGCCCAGAAAGAACTTGCCTTCGTCTCCTGGAAAGCAAATCCAACGGAAGGAAATCTCATTTCCTTTCACAAAGCCCGAAACAAGTGTGTGTCCACCCTCAGGAGAGCCAGGAAACAATATCTCTCCGTTCTCAGGACAGAACTCTCTTATCTGTCTCCCTCTTCCAAATCCTGGTGGCATCTGGTCAAATCTGTTTCTGGTGTTTGTTCCCCCTCCATCCCCTCCATTACCTCAAACAGCTACACAGCTGACTCTGCACGTGAAAAAGCTGAATGCCTCAACTCTGTGTTTGCCTCTAAATCTTGTGTCCCATACCCATCCCTCTCTGTGGACCCATAATCTTGTACCCACCGTACCCAGTCATACCCAGCTGCTCCTGGACTCCGTGTCCTTTCCTCCTGACAAGGTGGAAAAGTTTCTATCAACCCTCGACTCTGATTCTGCAACTGGACCTGACGGCATCAGCCCACGGGTCCTAAAATCCTGTTCTCCCGCTCTTTCACTCCCTCTCTCTGTTCTCTTCACCCTCTCTTTTGCTCAAGGTAATCTGCCATTTGCTTGGAAATCAGCCAACATCACTGCTTTGCACAAAGAATGTGCAAAAACAGATCCGAGCAACTACAGACCAATCAGCCTTCTCCCAATTATCAGCAAAGTCATGGAATCCATCATTGCTTCGGATATGAAATCTTTCCTCTTCTCCAATGGCTTGATCTCTGATCATCAATTTGGTTTCAGACCTGGTCACTCTACTAGTCCATGGGCTGGATAGACCCACCATGCACCCCCCCCCCCCCCCCCCCCCCAGATTCCTCACCCACTGGTATATTTTTGTCCATTAGGGTCTCCTTGATGAAAAAAAAAGATGTTAACAAGGAAAGTGTAGGGATGGACTTTATGTTATCACCCTATTTTGATAGGTACCCCCGAGACGACATTTTGCGATTTTTGAATTTTCATTTAAGGGGGTATGGTTATTTTGTGGCACGTATGTCAGTATCAACATTCTGATCATTACAATTTATATATCATTTAAAAGGTAATTGATTTACCTCTCCAATGGTATATTAATATTTCAGCTACCACCACTACTCATACATCTACAACCGTTCAAAGTGAATATATATCGACAAGTCTCATAAAACATCGAAAATATCCCTCGTATACCAAAACATATTTTTAAATATATTTTTAAAACAGGTACACGCTATTAATGAGTATTTAAAGATGGAAACACATACAAGAAGATAATCAAAACATATTTTGACTTTCAGATTATTATAAGCTTCAGGAAAATGTGAAAAACCAAGATGGCCGCCAAATCGTCATACGAAAATCTGTAAATTCTCATATTTTCTCCCTCAGATGAGATACATACATGAATGAAAGTTCCTTTTGTATGTTTTCAGACCCAAGGAATCCATTTCCACCAATGTGTTTAGAAAATAAGTACAACTTATCAAGATGGCAGCCATGTCCAATTGAAAATTGCTAAACATTGGTGATAATTGATAATAATAATATGCAGTACTAAAATAACAAATTCAAAACTATGTTTCGTAACCTTTCGTAACCATGATTAATACCAAATATGATCAAAATCCATTCACCATGTTCACATTTGCAGACTGCAGAGCGGTCGCAAGGAAATCTCTCGGACGCCGCGTAACCCTAAACCATGGTGTTCCCGACTTTCGTCCGGGGGATACAATATTTAATCACCCACGGAAATCAAAACAAAATACAAAGTGAGTGAGTGATATGGAAGTTTTACAACCCTGTCGACACCTTAATGGATCATATTATGGTCAAAAACATGCTGACTATGCACAATAACAACTAAAAATTGGTAAAACCAAGGCAGGTCAACTACCGAACAGCAAATAACAAAATACAAAGACTTATTTCATTATGGTAATACTGAATTAAATGACCAGGTAATTAATGTGGACAGTAACATGGTAAATCACATCTGCAGAAACATAATATACATAATTATATTGTGAAAGTATTCCTAATTGATTAACAATGTTTTTGCAATATCAAAGAGCAAACTCTTTCATGAAACAGCTGGCTAAGTGCCATCATCATCATCATCACTGTCATCATCGTCTTGCGAGAAGTCGTCGACTCCTTAATCTTCATCCTCATCGGAGGCACCCGAATCATCCGAGACCTCGGTGTCGGTATCACTATCTACATCCGCACGGTCGACTGGTAGTGCGTCTCCTTCAAACCACACCGGTTCAAGCTTGTCACCTTTTCCAACTTTCCAACCATTACCGTCTGCAGGACTTGGGACATCAGGTTGTGGAACGTGTGCCCTCTTCCAGATGGCCACCTGGTTGTTTACTCGCCTAATATGCTGATGCAGTTCTGTTACACAAGGGGGAAGCTGGCTGAGGTCAATATTCCGACCGAGATTAACAGCTCCATCAGGACTGCCACATTTCTCCTTAAGCATTGCGTAGCGTAAGTTGTCTACCTTCTTATACCGGGGTTTCCCGTAGATAGCACACGTGAATGCCTCCAATTCAGTGTACACAGCTTCAGGAACAGTCCATTCGTCTCCAAGGCTCGCTAATACAGACTGGAATGCTGGCATCTTTTGGAGCACTTTAATTGGCCGTATTTTCCCAATGCCCTTGAAGGCACTGGTGGTATCACAGTGCGTAAATGCATGGAAGGCCATCACGGCAGTGCAGAACTGTTGACCATAGCCATGTGCAAGATCTGTGACATTTATGAGCCGCTTTTTATTTCCAGAGCCTGTGTCGAATAGCAGTGTTACATCTAGGGTCGGAGCGTGATGAAGAGCAATGAAGAACACATCGCTATCTGGACTTCGGATACGTACAACCTGGTATCCTCTCTCTTGTGCATAGAGACAGTATATGATGACTCGCGTGTCTGTCTCCTCTTGTGTTGAATACAGGGAAGTAATTTCAGTTCTTTTCATTGTGTTTCCATCATCTGAGCTCAACATGTAGGCATGTCCTTCAACTACGACAACCATCTTATGCTGGAGCAGTTTTGAAGCGAATTCGTTCTCACTCCAAACATCACTCAGAATTTGGCTCAGTTGTATTTTGCTGTGATCATTCATTAAGAAGAGCTTCCAATTGATGGGTTTCTTTGTCAGTGGTCCACGGATAATCAACTTGTCTCCGCATCCTCGTCTTTCACGTTCCATCCCCTTCACCGATTGAGCTTTGTACATGTCTGTGCTGAATACAATGTCGTTCTGCTTGGGCATAGCATCATATATTCTGTCAGCGATTTGTTGGAAATTGCCTGGGATGTCCTGCAAGGTGTGAAATAAGGCATTGCCATCTTGAATAATTAGGGTATCAGCTCTTGGTAGTGGAACATCTTCTGTATCCTTCAGGAGATATTGCAGACCCTTCGCTTTGTCTGTCTTGGCCAGGAATCCGTCTGTGGTACTCATGCTGTATGGAACTGGAGTGATAGGGTATCTCATCAAATTTTCCACATCTATAGCACCAGTGGGTTCCGCTCGGACCAACAGCTGTAATGCAACACTGCTGTGCTGCTTACATTCAAGGACCTTATTCTGAGTTGTCTTCAGTTTCACAAATTTGCTCATCGACTCGAGCGTTTTTAGTCTCATCTTCTTCACTGGCTCAAAGAAGTGATCTTTCTTTTCAAGGCGATCAACTATGAACTGCTCCTTGGATTTTTTCGTCCTTGCTTGTTGCAGAAGATGCAGTCAGGCTGGAAGATAACTTTGTCTGTGTCGTCGGATGAACGTTTTGTTGGCCGAGATGTACCAGATCGAGATGTACTGGGCTCATCTACAGAGGAAGCTCCGCATAAGCGATTGAGGTTCATGGTGAACCTTTTATAGCAGTGACGGTGGTAACCATGCCGACTTGTGAGTGTGTTTGGAACCTGGGAACAGACATCGGGCATTCGATACGGAGACGTTGCTGCTTGTGAGAGTCGTTTTTTGCAAATCTCTTGAAGCTTGTCGAGTCTTTCTTGCGTAAGGTAAGTGAAGTTTTCCGACGAAGAGTCTGTGAAATGGATGACACAGATATCAAGCTGATCTACAGGGTCATCTCCACGCTCTTGTTCACATTTGCGTCTTTTAGGCTGTTTCATCTTGATCACGGGCTACACATCGTTATGGAACATATACCTGAAATGATACAAAAACAGGATTCGGTCATAAACTGTACAAAACAACCTTTCATTGTTGTAACGATAATTTCACTATGGTACAAAAATGTTAAAACCTAATTGATGTTTAGCAATTTTCAATTGGACATGGCTGCCATCTTGATAAGTTGTACTTATTTTCTAAACACATTGGTGGAAATGGATTCCTTGGGTCTGAAAACATACAAAAGGAACTTTCATTCATATATGTATCTCATCTGAGAGGGAAAATATGAGAATTTACAGATTTTCGTATGACGATTTGGCGGCCATCTTGGTTTTTCACATTTTCCTGAGGCTAAAAATAATCTGAAAGTCAAAATATGTTTTGATTATCTTCTTGTGTGTGTTTCCATCTTATAAATACTCATTAATAGCATGTACCTGTTTAAAAAATATATTAAAAAATATGTTTTGATATACGAGGGATATTTTCGATGTTTTATGAGACTTGTCGATATATATTCACTTCGAACGGTTGTAGATGTATGAGTCGTGGTGGTAGCTGAAATATTAATACACCATTGGAGAGGTAAATCAATTACCTTTTAAATGATATATAAATTGTAATGATCAGATTGTTGATACTGACATACCAGCCAAAAAAGTAACCCTTCCCCCTTAAATTAAATATTCAAAAATCGCAAAATGTCGTCTAGGGGGTACCTATGAAAATAGGGTGATAACATAAAGTCCATCGCTGCATTTTCCTTGTTAACATATTTTTTTCATCAAGGAGACCCTAATGGACAAAAATATACCAGTGGGTGAGGAATCTGGGGGGGGTGCATGGTGGGTCTATCCAGCCCATGGACTATACTCTGGAAATGCTGCTTCTGCTTTCTCAACAATGGATGGAGGTCCTCAATGCCAAACAGGAAATTAGAGCTGTCTCCCTTGACATATCACGTGCCTTCGATACGGTCTGGCACCCCGCTCTGCTCACCAAACTCTCCTCCTTTGGTATCCATGGAAATCTCCACGCATGGCCGGCGGACATCCTCTCTAGTCGTAGTCAACGTGTGGCCCTGAATGGGTTTCTCTCATCTCCTCTTCCTTTTCAGGCTGGAGTTCCCCAAGGCAGTGTTCTGGGCCCTGTGCTTTTTCTGGTCTTCATCAATGATCCCTCTGACTCTCTTGAAAATCCTCTCTATCTCTTTGCTGATGACTCTACTCTCTGTCGCTCCATTCCTCATCCCTCAGATCGGCAGTCAGCAGCCTCCTCACTCTCTGCAGACCTGGACAAAATCACAGACTGGGCAAACAAGTGGAACATGTCTTTCAATCCTGACAAATCTCACACCTCTTTCAATCCTGACAAATCTCACACGCTTACGATGTCTCTCCGAAAAGACCGACTGGACAGCCCTCCCATCCACTTTCTGAATAATCCTCTCCAAGAAGTTCTGTGACTCAAGCTTTTGGGTCTCACTATCTGCCATGATCTTTCCTGGGAAAACCACATTTCAAATCTGGCCCCCAAAGCCAGTCGCCGACTGGGCATCCTCCATTGTGCGAAGTTCTTCCTTGGCACACCTGAGCTCTTCACCACATACAAGGCTTTCATCCGCAGCTCAATGGAATACTGCTCTCCCCTCTGAGCTGGTGCTCCTGCCTCACACCTAGCTCGTCTTCACGCTGTTGAAACCAAAGCGTTCAGAATCATTGGAATCTCCTGCAATGAAGCTAACGCCAAGGGCCTTTCACTCACTCACCGCAGGCAGGTTGGTGGTCTTTCCGTCTTCTACTGACTCCTCTCTGGCCTTGCCCCCCCCAGCTCTCTCTGGGCTCTGTCCCCCAAATATTCCTACAGGTCGCACAAGATCTGCCTGCAACCCTCTTATGGCTAAACTGCCAAAATCAAGACTCTGCTCCCCTTCACTCCTTCATTCCTCTTTCTCCCGCCTCTGGAACAAACTCCCTCACTCTCTTCAATCCCACTCCTCCCTCCAGGTCTTTAAAACAGCTGTTCACCACTATCTCTTATCTTCCCCCATCCAAAACCTTGATCTTTTCTACCCCTGCTAATTTCACCCCAAATCCACTTTTTTGAAATACTAACTTCTGTCCAGGAAGTCCTTGGTGTCCTTGTGTTTTATACTTCTCCCATCCCCCCCCCCCCCCTCCCATGCCTCCTCCCCCCAAGCCCTCTCCCTCCCACACATCTCCCGATGTCCCTGCTCTCAAATGTTGTGTTTGTGTGCTTCCCCTTCTCTCCCCATCTTGTCTACCGCTCCCTCTTGTGATATATTTTGTTTTTGTTTGATTTGTTTCTGAAATAAATGTTAGCTCTTTCACGAGCCTCGATTCTGTATACAAAAAAAAAAAAAAATCGTCCACTGTCGAAGACTCTTCTTCTTCACGCAATAACAACTTCCAGCTTCCAGACCGTACATCCAATCATCCTCAAATTTTGCACACTTACTCTTCAGGACTTCTACTGCAGTATGAAGTTTCACGGCGATCAATGAAGTGGTTCAAGAGATATAAATGTTTTTATTATTTGCGTTTAATTCACGATGTCTGCCAAACCATGTGACCTATCGCAAATTCCAAAAGGACATTTTAGTAGGCTGTTATGCTGAACAGATCTGTGAAGTTTCCCCTCGATTGGATCACATATGAGGGAGGAGCTGTGTTTTAAAGGTTCATGCTTTAAAATGTCATAACTCTGAAACCATGTGATGCATGGCATCATGCTGGCTGACTTTTTTTGTTCGTGATGGGTATGCGATTCTGCCTGCAAAGTTTGGCCTCGATCTGTTCAGGTGTTTTGGAGAAAATTGGATTTTGGTGTTTTTCACTGGTGTTGGTTGGCTTCGCGGTGCCTCTTCGCTTAGCCTGGTGTTGGCTTAGCGTTTAGGGTGCCGGCTTGGGATCCAAGGATCCTGGGTTTGAATCCCGGTCAATCGCTGAATTAACGCCAGGGGGGTTGACTCAGCCTGTCATCCTTCCGAGGTCGGCAGCTTGCTGGGATGAATGATCACGGTGGGTACCCCGATTTAGAATAGGTACACCGTATCCCTGCGCATCGTAAGAGCGTGACCAAGGGTTGGCGTCAGGAAGGGCATCCGGCCATAAAAACATTGCCTCAAACAGGGAACCATGATTGTCATGGGGCCCGCAAGGCTAACCCCCGCTCTAGCGGGGAAAATGGCCTTAAAACGATCATTCATATTCATATTAATTTCGTGTTTTTCACTCCAAACAATATGGCGGCCCAACCACGTGACCTGTGATGTCATAATTACCATAAAAAATATTCGACAGACCGAGTCCCTCTTATGGTGAAAATTTGCTCTCAATCGCTCCAATTATTGCAGAGAAAATAGTTTTTAAAGGAAAACAGAAAAAAAATTCCCAAAAACATTCCTGGAACCGGAATAATATCTTGAGCTTCACCAAAAACTAATGAATTCTTCGTTATGCCAAGAGCAATCATCCCACCAACTTTCATCCAAATCCGTTCAGAACTTTTCCAGATATCTTGTTCACGAACACACACACACACACACACACACACACACACACACACACACACACACACACACACACACACACACACAGACACGGAAACGGACACACACACACACACACGGACACGATTGAATCCATTACTCCCTGGCGGGCGTAATAAAGGTTCTATTAATGTATTGAATACAACAACAACAACATGCATTTTAAGGCCATTTTCCCTGCTAGAGCGGGGGTTAGCCTTGCGGTCCCCATGACAATCTTCTCAATCTTGCCCTATTTTCTGCATCTCTCCTTGTTAACCCCCTTGCCCGCATTTCTTCTTCCACCATCTTTAGCAAAGTCTTTCTCGGTCTTCCCCGTCCTCTACTTCCTTCTACATTCATTTCCATCACTCTTCTCAATCAGTCACTTTCATCCTTCCTCAACACATGACCAAACCATCTCAACCTGTTCCTCTTCACAGCATCAATCACAGGCTCTATTCCCATCATTTTTCGCAATTCATAATTTGTCTTCTTCTCTCTCAACGATACTCCACACATCCATCGAACCATTCGCATTTCCACCCTTTCCAACCTTCGTTGCTGCTCGACGTTCATTACCCATGTCTTGCTCCCATAAATCATAACACTTCTCACACATGCAGCATACACCTTTCCCTTCAGCTTCAACGACACTCCCCTCCTCATCAGCACGCCACTCAGTTCCCGAAACTTCTTCCATGCACATCTCACTCGAGCAATCGTTGCCGAGTCTGATCCACCTTCTCCATTCAGCATGTCTCCGAGGTAGCAAAATGTTTTCACACCTTCCAGCTTCACGCCGTCTCCAAGATCCAACTCAACATTTCCTCCATCTGCAGCTCCCTCTGTGCACACCTTACATTTGAATGTAGCTGCCACACTGGTTAATGACCCTCTCAGACCACTACATTTTTGATGAACACACTCAGCGCACATTGTACATTAAATGGAGTTCACTCCGACACCCTTCCTGCACACAGCACAGGGCCACTTCCCAGTTCTTTCCACCTCACCACATGCTTTACCACTTGCCATCACCTTCAGCTTTCCGATATTCACCTTCAGACCTTTTGTCTCCATACATTCCTTCCACTTGTTCATCTTTTCCTTCAGTCCATCCATACTTTCCGCAATCAACACCAGATCATCTGCATACAACAACTCCCACGGTAAACCCTCCTTTACGTTCTGAGCCAGCACCTCCATCACAGCTACAAATAGTGGTGGACTTAGTACCGACCCCTGATGCACTCCCACCTTCACCTTAAACTCACCACTGTTCCCGTCCTTCGTCCTTACAGCTGTGCGCGCTCTTTTGTACATTGCCATCACGACTCTGATCAACCATTCCTCCACTCCTAACTTCCTCAATGCCCATGTCAATACTTTGCGTGGAACCCTATCGAATGCTTTCTCCAGATCAACAAACCCAAGAAACAACTTCTTCCTCTTCTCCATGTACTTCTCCTGCAACTGCCTCACAATAAAAAACGCGTCTGTCGTTCCTCTTCCTGACATAAATCCAAACTGCATTTCGTCGATCTTCACTTTCTTCCTTATCCTCCTCTCCAACACCCTTTCCAATACCTTCATTCCATGCTCCAATAACTTTATCGCTCGGTACGAGCCATACTCTAGAGGGTCACCTTTCCCCTTGTATAGAGGGACGAGGGTACTCACTTCCCAATCCACTGGAATGCGGCCTTCTTTCACCGCCAGATTACAGATCTCTGTCATTCTCTTCACACCCCAACTTCCTGCTGCCTTCAACATATCTCCCACAACTCCCGTCGGCCCTCCCGCCTTTCTACTCTTCATTGCTTTTATCGCTTCCTCAACTTCCTTCTCAGTTATCTTCTCTGCCGGTCCTAAAACTGGGTTACTCTCTATGTTGCCATCCCATTCATTCTCTGTATTCAACAGCATTTCCATATATCTTTTCCATCTTCCTTTAATTCCATCTGGGTCCACAACGATTTGTCCCACTTCATCCTTCAAGCAACTCACCCCCATCACATCACACCTCTAATTCGCTATCTGCTTTGCAATCCTGAATACTGCTCTATGGCCCTCTTCCGAATCCAAGCGTTCTCCGAACATTTTCCTACATGCCTCCTGCGCCTTTGCTACCTCTTTCTTTGCAGCCTTCTTGGCTGCCTTTTCACTTTCATGCTCTGCTGTTTCTGCTCCCATACCCTTCGCCTTCTGCCACTCCTTGAACTTCTTCCTCTTCTCGTCAATCCTCTTTCCAACTTCATCATCCCACCACCATGTTTCCGAGTGCCTCAGTGGTCCTTTTGTCCATCCACATACCTCACCAACGGCTCCCAACAGACTGGCTTTCATTGACATCCAACCACTTTCAAGCTCAACCACATTATCCTCTACCCTACTCAGTCTCTCTTTTAATGCCTCCCTTACTGTCACCTCTTTCAACCTCCACACCTTCATTCTCGGTTGGTACTTCACCCGCCGAGCTCTCCTCGCACCTTTCACCCTTATGTCGCAGACAACCAAGTGGTGCTGTGAAACAGCCTCCTTCCCCGGGATCACCTTTGTGTCCCGGAGGTGCCCCCTATCTCGCCTACGCACCATCAGGTAGTCAATGGTTGTCGTCGACCCACCTGACGTGTATGTAACAAGCTTATTATCCTCTTTCTGGAACTGAGTATTACAAATCAACAAATCAGCTCCAGCAGCAAACTCCAAAATCCTTTCACCTTCTCCATTTCTCACACCATATCCGTCACCCCCATGAACTCCCTCAAAACCATCCATACTCTTTCCCACATGTCCATTTAGGTCTCCTCCTACCCCACAACAACTTCCTCATCTTTCACGTTTTCCATCAGCTTCTCTATCGCACACCAGAACTTGTCCTTCTCTTCATCGCTCCGACCAAACTGCGGAGCATATGCCGAGATGACGTTCACCAAGAGCTTTCCAATCATCATTTGCACCATCATCAACCTATCACTCACTCTAGTCACACTCACCACACTGTCTACAAACTCCTCAGAAAACAGGACACCAACACCATTCACGCCCTCCAGGCACCCTTGCCGCACAAACTTGTATTTCTGTCCCTGCCTACCCTTCACCATTCTCACACCACTTCCCTTCCATCTCGTCTCTTGCACACAACATATGTCCACTCTTTTTACGACAATGTATTGAACACATGTATCATTAAATACTTACATCTCTATTTTTAATGTATTGAATATGTGTATCATTAAATACTTGCATCTCCAAATAAAGGTTCTATGATTGGTGTATTGAATTCGTTTATCATTAAATACTTACATCTCTAAATAAAGGTTTCTATTTTTAATGTATTGAATACGTGTATCATTAAAAACTTACATCTCTAAATAAAGGTTTATATTTTTAATGTATTGAATACACGTTTCATTAAATACTCACATCTCTAAATAAAGGTTTCTATTTTTAATTTATTGAATACGTGTATCATTAAATACTTGCATCTCCAAATAAAGGTTCTATGATTGGTGTATTGAATACGTGTATCATTAAAAACTTACATCTCCAAATAAAGGTTTCTATTTTTAATGTATTGAATACGTGTATCATTAAATACTTACATCTCTAAACAAAGGTTTCTATTTTTAATGTATTGAATACGTGTATCATTAAATACTTGCATCTCTAAATAAAGGTTCTATTATTAATGTATTGAACACGTGTGTCATTAAATACTTACATCTCTAAATAAAGGTTCTATTATTAATGTATTGAACACGTGTGTCATTAAATACTTACATCTCTAAATAAAGGTTCTATTATTAATGTATTGAACACGTGTCATTAAATACTTACATCTCTAAATAAAGGTTTTTTGTATTAATGTATTGCATACGTGTATCATTACTCCCGCCAGGGAGTAATGCATTCGATCGTGTTCGTGTGTGTGTTCGTGAACAAGATATCTGGAAAAGTTCTGAACGGATTTGGTTGAAAGTTGGTGGGATGATTGCACTTGGGATAAGGAAGAATTGATTAGTTTTTGGTGAAGCTCAGGAAATTATTCCGGATCCAGGAAGTTTTTTTGGGGAATTTCGTTTTCTGTTTTCTGTTAAAAACATTTTCTCTGCAATAATTGGACCGATTGAGACCAAATTTTTAACATTGGAGGGACTCAGTCCGCAGAATATTTTAATGGAAATTATGACATCACAGGTCATGTGGTTCGGCCGCCATATTGTTTTGAGTGAAAAACACTAAAATTCTATTTTCTCCAAAACGCCTGAACAGATCGAGGCCAAACTATGCAGGCAGAATCGCATACCCATGACCAACAAAAAAGTCAGCGAGCATGACGCCATGCATCACATGGTTTCAGAGTTGTGACGTTTTTAAGCACAAACATTTAAAACCTAGCTCCTCCCTCATTTGTGATCCAATCGAGGGGAAACTTCACAAATCTGTTCAGCATATCAGTCTACTAAAATGCCCTTTTGGAATTTGCGATAGGTCACGTGGTTTGGCAGATATCATTAATTAAACGAAAATAATATAAACATTTATATCTCTTGAACCACTTAATTGATCGACGTGAACCTTCATACTGAAGTAGAAGTCATGAAGAGTAACAAGTGTGCAAAATTTGAAGATTATTGGATGTACGGTCTGGAAGCTGGAAGTTGTTATTGCGTGAAGAAGAAGTCTTTGACTGGACGATTAATTTATTTATCATATGTACAGACTTGCAGGCATCGTTTGACACAATGTCCCGGGTTAATTTGAACCTCAAATAAAATTATATTTCCAGATTTGTCAATGGCTGAGGTATATTAACAAACTAAAAAAACAGATTTGGCAAAATTCGAACTTTTTAAAAATAAAGATCGCATATTCACCCAGGGTTGTGAGACTCTGAAGAAGAAGAAACCTCGCATGGGCCTCCCAGACAAAATAAATAATTCTGGTTCTGGCTCTGCGATTTTCAGGTGGGAGTAATACATTCGATCGTGTCCGTCCGTGTGTGTGTGTGTGTGTTCGTATGTTCATGTGTTCATGAACAAGATATCTGGAAAAGTTCTGAACGGATTTGGATGAAAGTTGGTGGGACTTTGCAAACCACTCGGTTTCTCGGAAAGACTCAGAAAGGCCAAACATTGCAGGCAGAATCACATACCCATGACGAACAAAAAAGTCAGCGAGCATGCCGTCATGCGTCACATGGTTTCAGAGTTATGACATTTTTAAGCATGAACATTTTTTTTTTTTTTTTTTTTTTTTTTTTTTTTTTTTTTTTTTTTTTTTTTTGTATACAAGATCGAGGCTCGTGAAAGAGCGAACATTAATCACACAGAAAGACAAACCGACACATAAAACATATAACATAGGGAGCGGTAGACAAGATGGGGGGAGAGGGGGAAGGACACAAACACAACATTTGAGAGCAGGGACCGAGAGACATGGAGACATCGAGAGATCTGAGAGAGGGCGAGGGCTTTGGGGGGGGGGGCATGGGAAGGGGGCGGTGGGAGAGGTATAAAACATATGGACACTGCCAGGACTTCCAGGAAAGAAGTTGGAATTTCAAACAAGGTGGATCTGGGGTGAATTAGCGGGGGTAGAAAAGATCAAGGTTTTGGATGGGGGAAGATAAGAGATGGTGGTGAACAGCTGTTTTAAAGACCTGGAGGGAGGAGTGGGATTGAAGGGAGTGAGGTAGTTTGTTCCAGAGGCGGGAGAAAAGAGGAATGAAAGAGTGAAGGTGAGCGGAGAGCCGAGATTTCGGCAGTTTAACCATCAGAGGGTTGCTGGCAGATCTTGTGCGACCTGTAGGAATATTTGGGGGACAGAGCACAGAGAGAGCTGGGGGTGCAAGGCCGGAGAGGAGTCGGTAGAAGACAGAAAGACCACCTACCTGCCTGCGGTGAGTGAGTGAAAGGCCCTCAGAGATAGCTTCATCGCGGGAGATTCCAATAATTCTGAAAGCTTTGGTTTCAACAGCGTGAAGCCGAGCTAGGTGTGAGGCAGGAGCACCGGCCCATAGGGGAGAACAGTATTCCATTGAGCTGCGGATGAAAGCCTTGTATGTGGTGAGGAGCTCAGGTGTGCCGAGGAAGGACTTCGCACGACGGAGGATGCCCAGTCGGCGACTGGCTTTGGAGGCCAGCTTGGAAATGTGGTTTTCCCAAGAAAGATCATGGCAGATAGTGAGACCCAAAATCTTGAGCGACAGAACTTCTTGGAGAGGATTGTTGAGAAAGTAGATGGGAGGGTTGTCCAGTCGATCTTTTCGGAGAGACATAGTAAGAGTGTGAGATTTGTCAGGATTGAAAGACATGTTCCACTTGTTTGACCAGTCTGTGATTTTGTCCAGGTCTTCAGAGAGTGAGGAGGCAGCAGACTGCCGATCTGAGGGAAGAGGAATGGAGCGGCAGAGAGTGGAGTCATCAGCAAAGAGATAGAGAGGATTTTCGAGAGAGTCAGAGAGATCATTGATGAAGACCAGAAAAAGCACGGGGCCCAGAACACTGCCTTGGGGAACTCCAGCCTGAACAGGAAGAGGAGATGAGAGAAACCCATTCAGGGCCACACGTTGACGACGACTAGAGAGGAAGTCCGCCAGCCATGCGTGGAGATTTCCATGGATACCAAAGGAGGAGAGTTTGGTGAGCAGAGCGGGGTGCCAGACCGTGTCGAAGGCACGTGATATGTCGAGGGAGACAGCTCTAATTTCCTGTTTGGCGTTGAGGACCTCCATCCATTGTTGAGACAGCAGAAGCAGCATGTCCAGAGTAGAGTGACCTGGTCTGAAACCAAATTGATGATCAGAGATCAAGCCATTGGAGAAGAGGAAAGATTTCATATCAGAAGCAATGATGGATTCCATGACTTTGCTGATAATTGGGAGAAGGCTGATTGGTCTGTAGTTGCTAGGATCTGTTTTTGCACCTTTTTTGTGCAAAGCGGTGATGTTGGCTGATTTCCAAGCAGATGGCAGTTGACCTTGAGCAAAAGAGAGGGTGAAGAGAACAGAGAGAGGGTGAGATAGAGCAGCAGAGCAGGATTTTAGGACCCGTGGGCTGATGCCGTCGGGTCCAGTTGCAGAATCAGAGTCGAGGGTTGACAGAAACTTTTCCACCTTGTCAGGAGGAAAGGACACGGAGTCCAGGAGCAGCAGGGTACGACTGGGTATGGTGGGTACAGAGAGGGATGGGTTTGGGACACAAGATTTAGAGGCAAACACAGAGTTGAGGCAATCAGCTTTTTCACGTGCGGAGTCAGCTGTGTAGCCGTTTGAGGTAAGGGAGGGGATGGAGGGGGAACAAACACCAGAAACGGATTTGACCAGACGCCACCAGGATTTGGAAGAGGGAGACAGATAAGAGAGTTCGGTCTTGAGAACGGAGAGATATTCTTTCCTGGCTCTCCTGAGGGTGGACACACACTTGTTTCGGGCTTTGTGAAAGGAAATGAGATTTCCTTCCGTTGGATTTGCTTTCCAGGAGACGAAGGCAAGTTGTTTCTGGGCAACAGCCTCACCACAAGATTCCGTGTACCATGGACGGGAGGAAGGGTATGACAACTGAAGACGAGATGGGATAAATCTGTGCATGAGAGAGAGCAATTTACTTTGGAAGAATTCCCAGGATGAGTTGATGTCAGAGGTGGTAGAGATGGGAGACCAGTCCAGATGATTGATGGCTGCTTGAAGACCGTGCCAGTTGGCCTGAGTGAAATGCCAGACTCGTCGACGCTGAGCAGGCTCCCTGAGGATGGTCAGAGAGATGTCCACTTTAACAAGGACATGATCAGATGATCCGATCGGAGCAGAAGAAGAGCAGCAGACATTTTCAGGGAAGTTAGTCATAACCAAGTCCAGAAGAGAAGATGTTCCGTTGACTGAGATCCGGGTCGGGAAATTGACAGATTGTGTCAGTCCCAGTGAGTCGCAGAAGTCCTTTGCTGAGGAGCCATGGCTGGTGAGAGAGGTACCCACACCCAGCCAACTGGCATGATGACAGTTGAAATCACCACATATGAGGAAGAGAGAGTTGGGATGAGTAGATAGAAGTTGGTCCATATCATCAGACAGCGAGATGTAGATGGAGTCATCACTGTTTGGTGGACGGTACAACACACATATGAACAAGAGGTGGGAGCGAAGGGGAAGCCGTAGCCAGAGGTATTCCTGGGGGTGAGGTGGAGAGAGTGCAGTGCAGGGCGAGTGAGGAAGAGAGTTTTTGATAAAGATAGCAACCCCGCCTCCAGGACGAGGCTCAGGTCTATCATACCGGAGGAGGGAGTAGCCCGGGAGAGATACTATGGAATCAGAGACATCATAAAGGAGGAAAGTTTCTGTTAAACAGATCACGTCTGGTTTGACAGAAGCAACCTGTATGGAGAGATCAGTTAAGTTTGAACGAAGGCCCCGGATGTTTGAGGTCCATACCGTTAATGAAGAGGAAGGGGGAGCATCAGATACAGAACAGGGGGGAGGAGGGGTAGGGTAAGATGTGGAAGAGGTGGAAGAGGTAGGGAGAGCTGTTGAAGGTGTGTCAGAGATTTCAGAATAGCTCGGAGAAAGGGAAGGATGGGGCGGACAAAAGGTTTGATGGTGATTGGGTGAGCCACAATGAGGTGTTATTTGAGGAGGGGTAAGAGCGAGGCAGAAGGTTGGGGGAGATGGAGGTGAGAGTTTGAAGGGGGAAGAACCGGGGAGGACGCTTTGAGGAGGGGGAGTGAGAGGGGGGAAATTGAGAAGCAATGAGGGTGGGGAGATTTGAAGGGGAGGGGTGAGGGGGGAGTTTGGGAGGGAAGGGACAAGGCGAGGGATTTGAAAGGGATGGGATATGGGGGAGATTTGGAGGGGAGGGGTGAGGCAGGAGTCTAGGAGGGGAGGGGCGAGGGGGCGTCTTGGCGGGGAGGGGTGAGGGGGTAGTTTAGGAGGGAGGGGGCAAGGGGGGAGATTTGAAAGGGATGGGTGATGGGGAAGATTTGGAGGGGAGGGGTGATGGGGAAGATTTGGAGGGGAGGGGTTATGGGGAAGATTTGGAGGGGAGGGGTGAGATTGGATTTTTGAAAGTGTACGATTTATGGGAAACGAACATTTATTGCAAAATGAGTTTCTTGTGACCTTCGAGTTAAAAATACGTTTAAGGACGCTGGATGGAGGATGGAGTGCAGGAGAGTTTAGGGAATGTAGAAAAAAGGCACTATAGGAGATGGATTTTTTTTTTGGGATGAATTGATTTGGTGAGCAAGTCGAAAGCAGCCTTTTAAAGAAGAAGAAGAAAAAGGTGTTATAAAATATGACGGAATACATAACTTGAGGGGAAAGTGTAAACATTGAAGGTTAATGAGTGAAAACTATCTGGGGAAATGGGGGAGAAACACGTGGTCGAAGAACGAACGAACGAATAAGAATGAATAAACGAATGAGAACAGAGAAAGAAATGTTTTTTTTTTTTTGTTTTTTTTTTTGAGTTGAGATTTACACAAGGAAGTAGGCTATGGGTGAAAAGACTGGGAATACAGAGAACGAAAGTTATTGGATCACAAACGACGGACCACTGAGAGAAAAACAAAGCCTCAAGGTTGTACAGTGCACACTGTACAAGGCCTCAAGACACGACACGGCAAACAGACGATCAATTTATGAAAGATAAACACCGAGAAACAACCAAAGTTGCACACAATAACTTCACACACCGAAAGATAAATACAGTTTCGACAAAATACAATTGTGAACAGACTTAACTTCGAAAAACGTGGAGACCGTGTGGAGCTTCGAAAATCCCAAGGTGGAGGTAGGCCTTCGAGGTAGGCCTTCGAAAATTTAAAACCGAACTCCTTCATTTTTGATCTAATCGAGGGGAAACTTCACAGATCTGTTCAGCATGTCAATCTACTAAAATGTCATTTTGGAATTTGCGATAGGGCACGTGGTTTGGCAGATATCGTTAATTAAACGAAAATATTTTAAAAATGGATATCTTGTTTATTCCAGAGTTCTCCTCAAGCCGCACCGCGCGCCCTCAGCCTCGTCCCGCGAACGTCAAAAGCGCGACACAGCGCACGCTTTCCGGAGGGGCGGAGCCAAGCCGAGCAACATATATATACACATCGATCATTGATCGTGAACCGGAAAATATAATAAATTACTGATATTTAGCGACTCGAAAGGTTCTTTATCAACAACTTATTTTCTTGTGCTTCTGCTGACCTGTCTGCAAGGTGTATAAATCGAAGTCCCGAGTGTGAATCACAGGTGAGCCCGTCCTGAGGTAATTTGCGATTGGGAACGATTCAGAACCTGTGAATAAATAACCCTTGGTAATTTCCCCAACAGTTTTCCGGACGACAGACTGCCGGTCGGGACATGTATTGCAGCGCAATGCTCAGAATGCTTGTTCTTAAATGATGTTTTTCTCCTCCATTTCCGAGATATGTCAAAATAAATTCTCTGACAGTAAGGGCCTACTTTCTTTTTCATTTATTGTTTTGGGGAGAGGGGATGTTAAACAAAACCTATTGTTGCGGTTTTGAGAGTGTACATATTGATCATTAAAGGTTAAAGGTTTGCCCCCATAGTTAGTCCACAAGCAACACGTAGGCCCACTTAGAACATTAGTTATGTCATAGTATGTGTGAGGATAAAGCCATTTCCACTAGTGATACCTGCGTTGTGTAAAAGAAAATAAGCTTAGG
This sequence comes from Myxine glutinosa, assembly GCF_964187855.1. Lineage (NCBI taxonomy): Eukaryota > Metazoa > Chordata > Myxini > Myxiniformes > Myxinidae > Myxine > Myxine glutinosa. Next base: position 1,169,259 of record NC_136265.1, on the reverse strand, counting down.
TCCCGTTCATTTTGCCTCCACCCTCCAAATCTACCTCGTTGGGCAGCATCCATCCCGCTCCCCGATTCGGCTAATCCACCTCGTTTGCCAGCAGCGTTCGCTGCCCTTGGTTTCGCTCGAAACCAGTCAAATGCCACGAGGTAGGCCTGAGAGAGGGTGGAGCCGGCGTTGAGGTCGGGGAATGGCAGCGAGAGACGGTAAGAGCCAGCCAATCAGGGCTCTAAGGTCATGGCGTGAGGGGCGGGGTAAGGGCGTGCCTATAAAAGCCAGCGCACAAAGCCCTTGAGGAGGACTGTTGAGAACTGGCCAGGAAGGACGCATGCGAGAGGACCGTGCTGGGAGGACTTGCCCGTTTTGCGCTTTGTACTGAAGAGGACTTGTTGGGAGAGCGCACTGTACAGGACTTGTATTGATAGCGCATACGAATCTGTATTGGGGGCGCATATGAACTGTATTGGGAGCGCATATAGCGCCGGTTCATTTATTACGTACGCGGCTGAGCCGCGAAGTAACCACCCAGCCAGCCTTACCTTTCGCCCCGCATTTAACCCAGTAATTGTCCGATCCGCGTCAACGACACGTGGAGACCTTCTGCTGCCCTGACCATCCTCTTCGCGGTGTGAGTCGGGGACCGGAGCGAACTGCCTGGACGCCATCATCCCTGGACCATCGACCCGACCATCTGCAATCCCCGTGAGTGTCTGAGTGTGAAACGGGCCCGTGTCCTGGGATAAGTTAAGACTGTATTAAGCTGCACTGTGTGTTCTTCTTCTCCTTCCTGTACAAATTGTAAATAAACCAATTGTTATTCCTTGTTTCTTCCTAATTCGACCGTATCAGTGATTTCCACCATTGGGTAAGCGTGGCACGATCAGAACCGCTTGGATCGGGTATTAGTTCTTGTTAACGGCTCGGATCACGGTTCGCTATCGCTCGGCGTTTCCACCTACAACCGTGATTCGGGCGGGGTTTATTTCCTTGCTTCCTGGGCGGCGTTGGTACTTAGGTAATAGGAATTTGGCCTCACACCCTATTCAACGCCGTCCGGAAGGAACGTCATAGCCCCGGATCCTGTCGGCTTGTAAAAGACAAGGGGACTAATCCCCCCTTGGTAAGGGGAAAGGCCGACCAGGAGATCCGCAACATTTGGTAGTCAGGAGTGGGGATTTTGAACCTGGGACTAAATTTTTTAGAACAAATTTTGGGCTCCAATTTTGCATATTGGCCGCAACATTTGGTGTCAGGGAAGTGGGATTGGACCCGAAGTGTGCCTAACGCACTCAAAATTACGAGCGACCGAAATTTTATAAACAACCAAATTGTATTCGTGCCATGGATAACCAAGACGGTTGGATGCCGGTGGGGGTAAACGAGGAGGATCGGTTAGAATCATCCCAGGACCCCCGGGAAGATTTGGGACAGTTGGCAATGGAGGACATTGATGAGGGTCAGGTAGCAGGAGAAGAAAATGGCGGCGCCTCGCACATGGCCGCGGCAGCTGAGCCCGCAGCGCCAGTAGATGTGGGCCTTCTTGTGGCGCAAATGATGGGGTATATGGAAAAGATGAACGAGAAATCCACCAGGGAAATGAACAAAATGGGAGTGAAATTGGGAAATGAGATTGGGGGATTGAAAAATGATATGGGAGAAATGAAAGAGGGGTTAGTGGGGTTGGAAAACAGGATGGCCACCCAAGAGAATCAAATGAAAGGAATGAAGGACGGGTAAACGGGGCTGGAAAACAAAATGGGGGGCCAAATGAAGGAAATGGGGGGCCAAATGAAGGAAATGGGTTGCCAGATGAAAGACAGGTTAAATAATTTGGAACATAAAATGGGAGGCCAATTGAGGGAAATGAGGGACAAATCCGCCCGGGAAATAAAACAGATGGGGGATCAAGTAGAAGAGGTAAAAAACAGGCTGGAAAACAAAATGGACACCCGAGGGGAGCTAATAAAAAAGATGGCAGAAGACGTAAGGCGCAGGTCGGGCGGAAAAGGCACATTGGTACGCGACGGGGTAACGCGATGTGAGAAACGCGTGGAGAGCCGGGTAGAGCAGAGCACAGTTAAGTGGACCGGGGTAGAAATCGCGACACGGGGTATGGGAAAGCCGACGGCCGCCGAAGTAGAAGAGAAAATTTTATTAGCGCCGGCGGTCGTCGAGGAAAAAGAAAATGAAATATTTATAATCGAAATTGGGGCCGAAGAGACGGCAGACTTAGAAAATATATCGGAGGAAGAAATGGAATATGTTCAAAGTCTGCATTCGCATTGTGATGTCCTGCTGCCTAACCAAAATGAAAGTTTGCAGATGCGGTTCGAGGAGAAAAGAATCCCGAAGGTGAGTAGGGCTGTGTATGGCGCGAAAGTGTTTGGCGCGAAAAGATTTTTCGCACGCTTGGGATCGTGACGTCACCCGGGCGCTTGTGGAAGGTCCGTGGTGCGCTGTGTGAAAGTGAATAGCGAGAGTGTGAAACCGAGAGTGAGAGTGAGTGCACAACGGAGTGTAGGTGTGAAGAGTGCGACACAGAGTGTGAGTTGGCCGGAGAGAGTGTGCGGGAGTGCACACCAGAGCGCGTGATTGGGTGTGCAACAGAGTGCACACCCGTGGTGGTTATGGAGTACGTAACGGGAGAGTGTGCGCGAGGGTGTGCGGTGATGATTGGGTGTGTGCAGGAGTGCACACCCGTGGGTATTACAGACTGTGTGCGAGAAGAGTGCACAACAGAGTATGTGGAAAGTGCGTGTGCGCCTGGTTGTGCGGTAAGAGAGTGCGTACTGAAGTGTGCGAACGGTGTGATTGTGCCTGAGTGGTGTGCACCTGAGTGTGCGAGAGAAGAGTGTGCACAGGAGAGTTCAGTAAGGGAATGTATGAGGCGCTGGAGCGCCGCGTTGTGCGAGTGTTATGGGGTCCTCTACAATCTTCTGGTCTCGGTAACCTCTGTATGGTTATATGTTACCCTGTATGGTAATATGTTACCCTGTGTTGAAAATCAATTGTGAAACCACACCAATGATTATAAATGAACAAAATTGTATTACAAATCACACACAGGAATAACGGGATAACAGATGGCCATTAAGAGTGCACTCTATATACGTAGTGTGTTCAAAAAGTATCCGACCTTTATTTTTTGTGCGTAAAAAAAAGAAGCTAGGGAGGCGTTGATTGGTGCACGTATGTAGGCGATCCTAATGCGCACGCGTGAATTTTTTCCCACCTGCAGAAGCTGTCATTCGACAGCAGACCGCCGATGAGTGAGGACATGTAAGCGAGCGCCGTCGGATTTTCGTTTTTGACAAAATGACGGAAAAACTTGGACAATGCTACTGCATCAAATTTTGTGTTTTTTGGCCTCGGGGATGTTGGATGCTTCCATTGTGATGACTGCAACTTGGTTTTTGGGTCGTACCCATAAACCCAGGACTCATCGCCAGTGATCACTGTGTTGAGGAAGCTGGGATCGCTGTTCACAGTCTCCAGCATGTCCTGTGCGATCTCCAAACGGAGTTGCTTCTGCTCAATCGTTAGCAGCTTTGGTACGAACTTCGCTGAGATTCTCCTGAAGCCCAAATCCTCCTTCATAATGGAATGAACGGTGTTGAATCTTGCGGATCGTTTCCACTTGGGAATCGCCAAGCTTTACACAAAATTTGATGCAGTAGCGTTGTTCAAGTTTTTCCGTCATTTTGTCAAAAACGAAAATCCGACGGCGCTCGCTTACATGTCCTCACTCATCGGCGGTCTGCCGTCGAATGACAGCTTCTGCAGGTGGGAAAAAATTCACGCGTGCGCATTAGGATCGCCTACATACGTGCACCAATCAACGCCTCCCTAGCTTCTTTTTTTTTACGCACGAAAAATAAAGGTCGGATACTTTTTGAACACAGTAGTATATCTTATATAAAGTCAAGTAACTCGCTGCTCTGCCAGCAAATGAACGGACACTCCTCAATGTCTCTATGACTTTTCCCAAGGCGAACGGGAGTCGCTCCAGCGGTCGATGGAATGAAATCTGGTCGAAGTCCGAATCTCGCTCTCCGGTTATCCGAAGCGTGTACAGTGGGCAAGGGTGCTCTTCCCGCCAAACTACAACGGCACCCTCCAGAGGCACACCTTCACCGCTCCCTCAGCAAACCGCAACGTAATTGGAGACGGAGGAGTCGCACCCACTCATCCCCGACAGACTTTAGGATGTTGGGGGTGAAGATGACACGAAGCAAACGTTCACAGGTGTCCGAAGCACGGGGTTCAAAATGGCAGACGGCTCTGGCTTGAGCCGATGCGACGAGGCAAGGATTCGTTGGAATCTCAGCGCCCCAAATCTGTCTACGCAGATTTCTCCACTCCAGTGAATATTCTTATCGCCGGATGTCCCTTCCAGGAACTCAAAATCCCCTCGCGGCTGTCAGTAAACCTGTCTCGTTACGGAGCGCTGACGTCACGCGTCCTCTCCAACTTGGTTCGCGCTGCTTCTTCCTCTTCACCTCATTGTCTTCTCGTTCGGTTTCCTGTATAATTTTAAGTGAACCTTTTTAACTTTTAATAACTGTTCATAAACAATAGACCTTGGGAAGACAATAATAGGACATAGAATCCGAAATCTTTCAAGTGGAGGAAAACCACAATTACGGAAGTTACGAATCCGTAACAGCGAGTGAGAAGCGGGTCGTGTGGTGTGAAAATGTGATTCGGGCATCGACGCAGACCGGGTTAGCGGTTAAGGCGATGTATAGCCGACGCGAGCTCTCGGGGCGTGGTGCGGTTTGTGTGCTGCGGGGGCCGGCGGGGATCGTTGCCACGCAGTCTCGCAAGGATCGCCGTGCACGATCCGGGCCGGGCCCCGCCCTGTATGGTCGGTGCCGTGCGGTGGCGCAAGGTGCAAACGGCACTGTTTGAGGGGAGGAAGGAGAGGTCGGACCTTCACCCCCTGGCGGGTGCGGTGCTCAGGCCGGGGGAGGTTGGGCCATCGTGCCGGAGACCGAAAGGCTCTGCGCAGGGATGGCGCCTGGAACCTCGGCCCGAGCATGCCTCCTCCCCAGAATCGAAAATGTCGGACGGACCCAACCAACAGGAGACTGACCACCCGCATGCATTGCTCAGCTTTGCGAAGCCGAGCTGTGAAAATGAATTCCTGCACGACGAGGCTCGAGAGTAGTGGACAAATGGTAGCAGTGATGATGGCGAATGGTAGCTTTGCCATTCGTTACATTGGGGCACATGAGCTTTAGATTATGGGGATGGCAGTGAAAACTAGCCGAGGGCGGGCTAGGTTATTGTTAGGGATTTAGAAAGATGACAATAGGAACAAGATTTAAGGAGTGACATTTGTACCGGTAGAGGGCACGTAGAGAGATTAGATGGATGATAATGAAGTGGGTGTGCTTAGTGCAAGGGAAGACGGGAAAGCACGAGTATTAGGGGAAATAGTTCGTTAGATGATGCTGTGTGTGTGAGTATGAGGATGAGCTTTAGGCGCAAATGAGGAATTGAGTGAAATTGTTTGTGGATGAACTTGGTGAAATGAGGCATTGCTCATGAATGGTTGTGTGTGTGAGAATCTGGTTATTGTTGAACTTGGTGAAGTGAGGCATTGGTCGGGGATGACCGGAGAAAGTGTATGAGTGGTGTATTGAGGATGTGTGTAATTGTGTTGAGTGAATTGGCTTGCATGGTGTGCAAGTGGGAAATCTTTGGTGTGTGGGAGTAAGTAGTGTGGAATGAGTGGTGTGGAGTGCATGGTGCGAAGGAGTGGATGGGGGAAGATGGACCCCTTCACCAATACCCGGGGAGGGTAGTTTAAAGTTAGGTAGAGGGAGTAGGTAAATTGTTTGGATATTGACATCTGTGGTGCAGTGAGTAGCAAGGTGTTGCTTTGATGGGTGCATGAGTGAGTGGAATGGCTGGGCGTGTGGGCTTAATTGGTGAGTATGGTTAAATGGGCATTCCGCCACTGGTAGTCTGTCGGCCAGGTGAGGCAGCAGGTAGGCCCTGGGAGCCAGGTAGAGTTCAGTGTCGAGTTCAGTGGGGCCCGAGGATCCTAAGAGATGACCCGGGTAGCCCAATGCCAGAGAGAGCATCAGAGGGGTGAGAGAGCCAGGAGGGCCTTCCCCAAGTTAGGGTAGTTGAAGGAGCATGGTAAGCTCGGGTGGCGACTTCAGTGGCGGAGGTGCACAGGTAGGTAGACCTGCTGGTGGAGCCACACGACCCAGCCCCGAAAATGTGCGAAGGCACAGTAGGAAAAATTGGGGGAGTGAGACCCCAAAATTGGAAGAGCACCACAGGATGGTCAACGGGAATTGGTTTTTAGAACCACATAGTGTAATGATGGCCAATTGATTGGCAGGGCAAGACCCCGGGTAGTTTAAGAGTTAATGTCAATTCGAGTATAGCTAGGATGAAAGTCTCTTCGCACCATCCGCATCCACTCACCAAGGTGACAGGACTCCACACCAGTTTTTGCAAATGTTTGGAATGTAAGACGCATCTCGACGTAAGTTGGACATTGTGTTTATTCCATCTCTTCCTTCTTGGGAGGGATTGGATGACGAATTTGGAAGTAGAGGGGGGATAGAAAAGACAAGATGGTAGAGACGGAATTTGTAAAGTGTAAATACGGGGAAGGGCAAGGGTTGTGTAGGTTGACATGGGGGGTGACGAACGGCTAGGGACGAGCTTTCTCCGCTCGCTCTCCCGTGCCCCTCATGTTGCATTACCTTGTGATTGTGTGTACCCTTGCGCCCTTGCCCCCGCTAAACTCTCTGCTTTGTCTTTCCTCCCCACCCATGGACCCATTAATTTTGTTGAGGGGAATGTGCAGGTACCCTGAGCTGTGCGGCTGCACTTTGTACATCTGTGCAGCTGCACCCTGATACCTGCTGCCTGCACCGATACACCTATGGACCACACGTTCTGTGGCCTGGCACCTTTGCTGGGGCAGACAATTGCTGCAAACATGATCTTGCCCTGCGGACCACTGTTTTAAGTGGCATCAATGCCATGCAGTCGGACCACCTCAGTTGGCCCCGCTGGCCGACATGAAAACGGACACGGTTTGTGCCTTTTTATTTATTTCCTTTGGTGTGTCAGGAAAGAAGACTTTAAGTTTTTATGATGGCACACCGAAGACGAAGACGCAAGACGCAGCCAAGATGCAGCAGCCCAGCAGCCAAGCAAGACATCATTGATTTTTGAAATGTGATTGTGCATTTTTTTTTTATGATTGTGCATGATTGTGCATTTTTGCGCATATTGGTGTATGGTGTATTGGTGCAGTGCATTCTGTGTTTCTCCTTTCCAAACTTCTTTCCCACAAAAGAACAGGTCCTGGGTTGCAGTGAATGAATGAATGAATGAATGATCGTTTTAAGGCCATTTTTCCCCGCTGGAGCGGGGGTTAGCCTTGCGGGCCCCATGACAATCATGGTTCCCTGTTTGAGGCAATGTTTTTATGGCCGGATGCCCTTCCTGACGCCAACTCTTGGTCACGCTCTTACGATGCGCAAGGATACGGTGTACCTATTCTAAGCCGGGGAACACACCGTGATCATTCATCCCAGCAAGCTGGTACTCAATTTGCCGACCTCGGAAGGATGACAGGCTGAGTCAACCCCCCTGGTGTTAATTCAGCGATCGACCGGGATTCGAACCCAGGATTCTAGGATCCCAAGCCGGCACCCTAACAGCTAAGCCAACACCAGGCTCAGGTTGTAGTATTGTAAATAATTAGTAGTCTTGTAAATAACATGCTCCCCACCGGCTTTATGTATAGTTTGCGAATTCTTTCCGTAATTCGGTTAATTGTGGGTGTGAGTCTGTTAGTTTGTACACAACGCAGTAGGTGGGACATATCTAGTGTTTAAAACTGTCACACACAGGGTGTTAGGTTAAATGTAGAGGGAAACCACACCTACGTGTCACACTAAGTTAAAAAGTAGTCCTGACCCTTGCATCAGAACCGGTCATACTCACTTGTGTGGGTTCGGCTCGAGGACGAGCCTGGCGAAGGAGGGGTGCAGTGTTGCGGTTTTGAGAGTGTACATATTGATCATTAAAGGTTAAAGGTTTGCCCCCATAGTTAGTCCACAAGCAACACGTAGGCCCACTTAGAACATTAGCTATGTCATAGTATGTGTGAGGATAAGGCCATTTCCACTAGTGATACCTGCGTTGTGTCAAATAAAATAAGCTTAGGTCTCGTTCATTTTTCCTCCACCCTCCAAATCTACCTCGTTGGGCAGCATCCATCCCGTGCCCCGATTCGGCTAATCCACGTCGTTTGCCAGCAGTGTTCGCTGCCCTTGGTTTCGCTCGAAACCAGTCAAATGCCACGAGGTAGGTCTGAGAGAGGGTGGAGCCGGCGTTGAGGTCGGGGAGCGGCAGTGAGAGACAGTAAGAGCCAGCCATTCAGGGCTCTAAGGGCATGGCGTGAGGGGCGGGGTAAGGGCGTGCCTATAAAAGCCAGCGCACAAAGCCCTTGAGGAGGACTGTTGAGAACTGGCCAGGAAGGACGCATGCGAGAGGTCCGTGCTGGGAGGACTTGCCCGTTTTGCGCTTTGTACTGAAGAGGATTTGTTGGGAGAGCGCACTGTACAGGACTTGTATTGAGAGCGCATACGAATCTGTGTTGGGGGCGCATATGAACTGTATTGGGAGCGCATATAGCGCCGGTTCATTTATTACGTACGCGGCTGAGCCGCGAAGTAACCGCCCAGCCAGCCTTACCTTTCGCCCCGCATTTAACCCCGCAATTGTCCGATCCGCGTCAACGACACGCGGAGACCTTCTGCTACCCTGACCATCCTCTTCGCGGTGCGAGTCAGGAACCGGAGCGAACTGCCTGGACGCCATCATCCCTGGACCATCGACCTGACCATCTGCAATCCCCGTGTGAGTGAGTGTGAAACGTGCCCGTGTCCTGGTATAAGTTAAGACTGTATTAAGCTGCACTGTGTGTTCTTCTTCTCCTTCCTGTACAAATTGTAAATAAAGCAATTGTTATTCCTGGTTTCTTCCGAATTCGACCGTATCAGTGATTTCCTCCATTGGGTAAGCGTGACACGGTCAGAACCGCTCGGATCGGGTATTAGTTCTTGTTAACGGCTCGGATCACGGTTCGCTATCGCTCGGCGTTTCCACCTACAACCGTGATTCGGGCGGGGTTTATTTCCTTGCTTCCTGGGCGGCGTTGGTACTTAGGTAATAGGAATTCGGCCTACCACCCTATTCAACGCCGTCCGGAAGGAACGTCATAGCCCCGGATCCCGTCGGCTAGTAAAAGACAAGGGGACTAATCCCCCCTTGGTAAGAGGAAAGGCCGACCAGGAGATCCGCAACAGTATTATTCCAAATAAACCCATGGCGGGAGTATTCGCTGATTTGTGTATTGAATACATGTATCATTAAATACTTGCATCTTTAAATAAAGATTTTTTTATTACCTCCACCACCAAAGGAGGATGAAAGTTGTGTTTTCACCCCTGTCTGTCTGTCTGTCTGTCTGTCTGTCTGTCTGCCTGTCTGTCTGTTTGTCTCTGTTTGTGAACAAAATATCTCTCAAAGTTTTGGACAAATTCTGACGAAACTTGTCAGTGATGTAGCGTATGTCACAAGAACGAAATGATTTGATTTTGGTGAAGATCCGGATTCGGATCCGGCTACTCAGATTTTTAAAGTGATTCTTCACCATTGGGAGATGGAGCCAAAAAACGATACATATCAGGATATCTCAAAAAGTTGAGGACCGATTTGGACGAAACTTGGTGGACAGGTTGGGTGTCTGACAAGGATAAATAGTTTCGATTCTGGTGAAGATCTGAATATGGATTCAGATATGAGGGTTATTTAATTTTTTGAGTGATTCTTCACCATTGAGTGATAAGGCTAAAACCAACATGTAGCCAGATATCTCAAATAGTTACGGACAGATTTGGACGAAACTTGGTGGGCAGGTTGTGTGTGTGTGACGAGGAAGAATCGATTCAGTTTTGGTGAAGATCGGATCGGGCTAGTCGAATTTTTAAAGTGATTCTTCACCATTGGGAGATGGGGCCAAAAAAAACGATATAAAGCAGGATATCTGAAAAAAAAGTTGTGGACGGATGATTTTGATTAAATGTGATTCTGTATAGTGATTTTTTGGTCAACTCTGGGATACGAAACATAAACTGTTCACCTGGTGGAGGTATGCTCTCCACTGAGTGCCATTCTAGTTATTGATTTATTGAATACGTGTATCATTAAATACTTGCATCTTTAAATAAAGGTTGACTGGAAAAAGGTTGGCATTGATTTTGTTATGTAATGACACTGGAAACACCCCCAAGCCTCTCTATAGCACTCCGTAATGCTTGGACAAACACCCCACCCCCCCCCCCCCCTCCCAAACACCCCTCAGTGTGACGTGCACTTTGGGCTTTATGGAAGACGATTTCCTGGTACCTTATAACAGTAGCTCTGGAGTTAGATTTCCATGTTTATGTAAAATATGATAAAGAACTGTCGTTATAGATCTTGCAATTAAACTTGCAAAATGACTAACTTCCCTGCAAATGTCTGCTGCTCTTCTTCTGCCCCAATCGGTTCTTCTGATGTGCTTGTTAAAGTGGACATCTCTCTGGCCATTCTCAGAGTGCCTCCTCAGCGCCGACGAGTCTGGCATTTCACTCAGGCTGACTAGTACGGTCTGCAAGCAGCCATCAATTTTCTGGACTGGTCTCCCATCTCCACTGCCTCTGACATAAATTCTTCCTGGGAATTCTTCCAAACCAAACTGCTCTCTCTCATGCACAGATTTTTTTTGTTTTTGTTTTTCTATACAGAATCGAGGTTCGTGAAAGAGCTAACATTTATTTCACAAACAAATCAAACAGACAAACAAAATATATAAAAAGAGGGAGCGGAAGACAAGATGGGGAGAGAAGGGGAAGCACACAAACACAACATTTGAGAGCAGGGAGATGTGTGGGAGGGAGAGGGCTTGGGGGGAGTAGGCGTGGGAAGGGGGGTGGGGGGGGGGGGGGTGGGAGAAGTATAAAACACAAGGACACCAAGGACTTCCAGGACAGAAGTTGCTATTTCAAAAAAGTGGATTTGGGGTGAAATTAGCGGGGGTAGAAAAGATCAAGGTTTTGGATGGGGGGGGGGGGGGGGGGGAGATAAGAGATGGTGGTGAACAGCTGTTTTAAAGACCTGGAGGGTGGAGTGGGATTGAAGAGAGTGAGGGAGTTTGTTCCAGAGGCGGGAGAAAAGAGGAATGAAGGAGTGAAGGTGAGCAGAGAGTCCTGATTTTAGCAGTTTAACCATAAGAGGGTTGCAGGCAGATCTTGTGCGACCTGTAGGAATATTTGGGGGACATAGCCCAGAGAGAGCTGGGGGGGCAAGGCCAGAGAGGAGTCGGTAGAAGACGGAAAGACCACCAAACCTGCCTGCGGTGAGTGAGTGAAAGGCCCTTGGAGTTAGCTTCATCGCGGGAGAGTCCAATGATTCTGAACGCTTTGGTTTCAACAGCGTGAAGATGAGCTAGGTGTGAGGCAGGAGCACCAGCCCAGAGGGGAGAGCAGTATTCCATTGAGCTGCGGATGAAAGCCTTGTATGTGGTGAGGAGCTCAGGTGTGCCAAGGAAGGACTTCGCACGACAGAGGATGCCCAGTCGGCGACTGGCTTTGGAGGCATGATTTGAAATGTGGTTTTCCCAGGAAAGATCATGGCAGATAGTGAGACCCAAAAGCTTGAGTGACAGAACTTCTTGGAGAGGATTATTCAGAAAGTAGATGGGAGGGTTGTCCAGTCGGTCTTTTCGGAGAGACATCGTAAGAGTGTGAGATTTGTCAGGATTGAAAGACATGTTCCACTTGTTTGCCCAGTCTGTGATTTTGTCCAGGTCTGCAGAGAGTGAGGAGCCTGCAGACTGCCGATCTGAGGGATGAGGAATGGAGCGACAGAGAGTAGAGTCATCAGCAAAGAGATAGAGAGGATTTTCAAGAGAGTCAGAGAGATCATTGATGAAGACCAGAAAAAGCACAGGGCCCAGAACACTGCCTTGGGGAACTCCAGCCTGAACAGGAAGAAGAGATGAGAGAAACCCATTCTGGGCCACACGTTGACTACGACTAGAGAGGAAGTCTGCCAGCCATGCGTGGAGATTTCCATGGATACCAAAGGAGGAGAGTTTGGTGAGCAGAGCGGGGTGCCAGACCGTATCGAAGGCACGTGATATGTCAAGGGAGACAGCTCTAATTTCCTGTTTGGCATTGAGGACCTCCATCCATTGTTGAGAAAGCAGAAGCAGCATGTCCAGAGTAGAGTGACCAGGTCTGAAACCAAATTGATGATCAGAGATCAAGCCATTGGAGAAGAGGAAAGATTTCATATCCGAAGCAATGATGGATTCCATGACTTTGCTGATAATTGGGAGAAGGCTGATTGGTCTGTAGTTGCTAGGATCTGTTTTTGCACCTTTTTGTGCAAAGCGGTGATGTTGGCTGATTTACAAGCAGATGGCAGATGACCTTGAGCAAAAGAGAGGGTGAAGAGAACAGAGAGAGGGAGTGAAAGAGCGGAAGAACAGGATTTTAGGACCGTGGGCTGATGCCGTCCGGTCCAGTTGCAGAATCAGTCGAGGGTTGACAGAAACTTTTCCACCTTCTCAGGATTTAGACGCAAACAGAGAGTTGAGGCATTCAGCTTTTTCAAGTTGCCTTGAAGTTGCCTTGAAACAACTTGCCTTTGCCTGTTGGAAGGCAAATCCAACTGAAGGCAATATCAGTTCCTTCCACCAATCTCGGAACAAGTGTGTGTGTTGAACCATTCCATTGAACTCTCAAACCTGTCTCCTTCCTCCAAATACTGGTGGCGTCTGGTCAAATCTGTTTCTGGTGTTTGTTCCCCCTCCATCCCCTCCCTTACCTCAAATGGCTACACAGTTCACACCGCACGTGACAAAGCCGAATGCCTCAACTCTGTGTTTGCCTCAAAATCTTGTGCCCAAACCCATCTCTCTCTGCTCCCACCTTTCCCAGTCGAACCCAACTGCTCCTGGACTCTGTGTACTTCTCTCCTGACAAGGTGGAGAAGTTTTTGTCAAACCTCGACTCTGATTCTGCAACTGGACCAGACGGCATCAGCCCACGGGTCCTAAAATCCTGCTCTGCCGCTCTATCTCACCCTCTCTCTGTTCTTTTCACCCTCTCTTTTGCTCAAGGTCATCTGCCAGCATCTTGGAAATCAGCAAACATTACCGCTTTACACAAAAAAGGTGCAAAAACAGATCCTTGCAACTACAGACCAATCAGCCTGCTTCCAATTATCAGCAAAGTCATGGAATCCATCATTGCTTCGGATATCGAATCCTTCCTCTTCTCCAATGGCTTGATCTCTGATCATCAATTTGGATTCAGACCAGGTCATTCTACTCTGGACATGTTGCTTCTGCTGTCTCAACAATGGATGGAGGTTCTCAATGCCAAACAGGAAATCAGAGCTGTCTCACTTGACATATCATGTGCCTTCAATACGGTCTGGCACCCAGCTCTGCTCACCAAACTCTCCTCCTATGGTATCTATGGAAATCTCCACTCATGGCTTGCGGACTTCCTCTCTGGTCGTAGGCAACGTGTGGCCCTGAATGGATTTCTCTCATCTCCCCTTCCTGTTCTGGCTGGAGCTCCCCAAGGTAGTGTTCTGGGCCCTGTGCTATTTCTGGTCTTTATCAATGATCTCTCCGACTCTTGGGAAAATCCTCTCTATCTCTTTGTTGATGACTCCGCTATCTGCCGCTCCATTCCTCATCCCTCAGATCGGCAGTCTGCAGCCTCATCACTCTCTACAGACCTGGACAAAATCACAGACTGGTCAAACAAGTGGAACATGTCTTCCAATCCTGACAAATCTCACACTCTTCCAATGTCTCTCCGAAAGGACCGACTGGAAAACCTTCACATCTACTTTCTCAACAACCTCTCCAAGAAGTTCTGTCGCTCAAGCTTTTGGGTCTCACTATCTGCCATGATCTTCTTGGGAAAACCACATTTCCAAGCTGGCCTCCAAAGCCAGTCGCCGACTGGGCATCCTCCGTCGTGCGAAGTCCTTCCTTGTCACACCTGAGCTCCTCACCACATACAAGGGTTTCATCTGCAGCTCAATGGAATACTGTTCCCCCCTCTGGGCTGGTGCTCCTGCCTCACACCTAGCTCGGCTTCACGCTGTTGAAACCAAAGCTTTCAAAATCATTGGAATCTCCTGCGATGAAGTTAACTCCGAGGGCCTTTCACTCACTCACCGCAGGCAGGTTGGTGGTCTTTCTGTCTTCTACCGACTCCTCTCCGGCCTTGCTCCCCCAGCTCTCTCTTTGCTCTGTCCCCCAATATTCATTCAGGTTGCACAAGATCTGTCTGCAACCCTCTTATGTTAAACTGCCAAAATCTAGGCTCTCTGCTCACCTTCACTCTTTCATTCCCCTTTTCTCCCTCCTCTGGAACTAACTCCCCCCACTCCCTTCAATCCCACTCCTCCCTCCAGGTCTTTAAAACAGCTGTTCACCACCATCTCTTATCTTCCCCCATCCAAAACCTTGATCTTTTCTACCCCCGCAAATTCACCCCAGATACTTTTTTTTTTTTTTTTTTTTTTCTTCAAATTCCAACTTCTTTCCTGGAAGTCCATGCAGTGTTCATATGTTTTATACCTCTCCCACCTCCCCCCAAGCCCTCCCCCTCCCACATTTCTCCCGATGTCCCTGCTCTCAAATGTTGTGTTTGTGTCCTGCTCCCTCTCTCCCCATCTTGTCTACCACTCCCATTATTTTTTGTGTTTTATGTGTCGGTTTGACTTTTTGTGTGATTAATGTTAGCTCTTTCACGAGCCTCGATCTTGTATACAAAAAAAAAAAAAAAAAAAAAAGGAAAAAAATAAGGTTACCTCTTTTTGTATCACCTTGATAATTGACATTAACTTGTTCTCCTGTGGCTATGTCACATGCTGTGTGGTAAAATACTGTACCATATAACCCGCACATGAGCGTTTTTTTCCCCACAGTTGGAATTTTCGGAACTTTATTTTTTTAACGTATAACCCTCAGGTTATTTGCGTGAAAATGTGGTATTGTCTTGTCTGAGTCTAATTCACTCGGTGTCCGTGCCTGGCCTGCCATGACCAAACAAGATGGCTGTGCACTGTCCCTTACAATCGCTGCCTCTTCGACAATTTCTCTTTGGCGAATGGTATTTTTCCCCACTGAATGTTTTGTTTTGTTTTTTTCCCTTAGTCATTTCTGATTAATGTTTTGTAGAAAGAGGGACACTGGTATTAATGGCTGCATGCTATTTTGCCTTTTTTGCGCAGGAACCTACGGTGAAGCCTGAGCGTGGTGCGCAGGTTCCTTTGAGTGGCGTTGAGGCTCCGGTTGCTCATGTTGATGCAGCTGTTGAGCTGCTTGGAGTGAATCTCGTGTCCGGTTCACCTTGTCACTTTCAACTTCCAATCCCAACGTCGTCACCTTCTGGAACCACGTCTGTGCCTCTGAGCATACAACCAGTGTCTAAAGGATTGATTCCTGTCTCTTCTGCTGCACCATTGACCATCTCCTCACCATCCTCCACCTCATCTTCCCCTATTACCACCACTACCTCCACCTCAGGTGGCAGCCACATCTCAACTCCGCAGTCCTACAGCATGGACGACTCGTTGGACGATGAACTTGTCTGCAACCCGAGCTCCCTCAATGAGGTCACAGAAGCCATTGCAGCTTTAAAAACTGCCACTGAACTTGATAATCTCGGATTTCCTCCAAGTACACCAACACCAGGCCCTATACTTTCAGTTTCTTTCAAACAAACTGCACTGCAAGTCCCACTTGGTTCTGCACAAGCAAATGCCATCCAGACTTTGCAACTACAAGAGCCTCCTGCCCAAGTTGTTGAAACTGCAGGAAGCCCAAGGGAATTGCAAAACCATGACAAAGTAAGCAATTTGCAGATCTCTGTGGTTGTCACAACCCACAGTACAGTTGTGTCCTCCTCACAGAACCTTTCAAAACCGGCATTTGAGCTGAGTACTTTGCAAAGCCCTCCTCAAGCACAGCCCTTGCAGTATTCCAAGAACACAAATGTGCTTGCTAAAGCTTGTACACAAAATTATGGAGGAGATTTGGCTGTGACCTCAACCAGAGACCCAGTGGCAAAGGTTCGGGCACCTCTTCCAAATCAAAACTGCAAACTTTCAGAGGAACCAGGAGGTCGAACAGATACACGAAAGGATGCCCAAAAAGGACCTACTTCTCTTTGTAATTCATCCCCCATGCCAAACATGGCACAAACTCCTTACATGGCTGTGGTTTTAGAACACTGTGGTATTGTAAGTGGAACTAAAACATTTAAGATGCCCTTTTCACCATCAGTGAAGGGACTTTCACCAACTTTATTAGGGCAGCATCATGCAGCTCCCTCTCCATGTAACCAGAGTGCAAAAAAATCTGCTCCGTCACTGAAGCATGCCAGTAACAGCTGTACCGTCCCGGATAATACTGTTGGCCGTGTTGTTTCTCCAGTTAACAGGAGTCCTTTGCCAGTTCAGCGTGTGACGAATCTCCTATCTGTACCACCAGCCCCTTGTGGCGGGGCTTCCATTGTTCCGGTACATCATTCACACTCGTGCACGCTCTCTCTCTTTCTGAAACTCTCTTTCTGAAACCCTCTCTTTCTGAAATCCTCTCTTTCTGAAACCCTCTCTTTCTGAAACCCTCTCTTTCTGAAACCCTCTCTTTCTGAAACCCTCTCTTTCTGAAACTTTCTGAAACCTTCTCTTTCTGAAACTCTCTCTTTCTGAAACTCTCTCTTTCTGAAACTCTCTCTTTCTGAAACTCTCTTTCTGAAACTCTCTCTTTCCGAAACTCTCTTTCCAAAACTCTCTCTTTCCGAAACCCTCTTTCCGAAACCCTCCTGTTCCGAAACTCTTCTGAAACTCTTTTTCTGAAACCATCTCTTTCTGAAACTCTCTCATTCCGAAACGCTCTTTCTGAAACTCTTTTTCTGAAACCCTCTCCTTCTGAAACTCTCTCATTCTGAAACTCTCTTTCTGAAACTCTCTTTCTGAAACTCTCTCTTTCTGAATCTCTCTCTTTCTGAAACTCTCTTTCTGAAACTCTCTCTTTCTGAAACTCTCTCTTTCTGAAACTCTCTCTTTCCGAAACCCTCTCGTTCCGAAACCCTCTCGTTCCGAAACTCTCTCTTTCTGAAATCCTCTTTCCGATACCCTCTCTTTCCAAACCCCTCTCTTTCCGAAGCCCTCTCTTTCCGAAATCCTCTCTTTCCGAAACCCGCTCTTTCCGAAACCCTCTCTTTTCGAAATCCTCTCTTTCCGAGATCCTCTCTTTCCGAAACCCTATCGTTCTGAAACAATCTCTCTTTCTGAAACTCTTTCTTTCTGAAACTTTCTTTCTGAAACTCTCTCTTTCTGAAACTCTTTCTGAAACTCTCTCTTTCTGAAACTCTCTCTTTCTGAAACTCTCTCTTTCTGAAACCCTCTATTTCTGAAACTCTCTCTTTCTGAAACTCTCTCTTTCTGAAACTCTCTCTTTCTGAAACTCTCTCTTTCTGAAACTCTCTCTTTCTGAAACACTCTCTTTCTGAAACTCTCTCTTTCTGAAACTCTCTCTTTCTGAAACTCTCTCTTTCTGAAACTCTCTCTTTCTGAAACTCTCTCTTTCTGAAACTCTCTCTTTCTGAAACTCTCTCTTTCTGAAACTCTCTCTTTCTGAAACTCTCTCTTTCCGAAACCCTCTCTTTCCGAAATGCGTTCTTTCCGAAACGCGCTCTTTCCGAAATCCTCTCTTTCCGAACCCCTCTCTTTCCGAAATCCTCTCCGAAACCCTCTCGTTCTGAAACTCTCTTTCTGAAGCTCTCTCTTTCTGAAACTCTCTTTCTGAAACTTTATTTTTCTGAAACTCTTTCTGAAACTCACTATTTCTGAAAATCACTCTCTGTAACTCTCGCTCACTCTCTGTAACTCTCGCTCACTCTCTGAAACTCTCGCTGACTCTTTGAAACTCTCGCTCACTCTTTGAAACTCTCGCTCACTCTTTGAAACTCTCGCTCACTCTTTGAAACTCTCGCTCACTCTTTGAAACTCTCGCTCACTCTTTGAAACTCTCGCTCACTCTTTGAAACTCTCGCTCACTCTTTGAAACTCTCGCTCACTCTTTGAAACTCTCGCTCACTCTTTGAAACTCTCGCTCACTCTTTGAAACTCTCGCTCACTCTTTGAAACTCTCGCTCACTCTTTGAAACTCTCGCTCACTCTTTGAAACTCTCGCTCACTCTTTGAAACTCTCGCTCACTCTTTGAAACTCTCGCTCACTCTTTGAAACTCTCGCTCACTCTCTGAAACTCTTGCTCACTCGGAAACTCTTACTCACTTTCTGAAACTCTCGCTCTCTCTCCCTGAAACTCTCGCCCCCTCTCTCTGAAACTCTCGCTCTCACTCTCTCTCTCCCTGAAACTCTCGTGCTCTCTCGCTCTCTCTCTCTGAAACTCTCGCTGTCTCGCTCTGTCTCCCTGAAACTCTCACTCTCTCTTACTCTCTCTCTCTTTATCTCTCTCTCTCTCTCTTTATCTCTCTCTCTCTCTTTATCTCTCTCTCTCTCTTTATCTCTCTCTCCCTGACACTCTCGTTCTCTCTCCCTGACGCGCTCTCTCCCTGAAACTCACGTTCTCTCTCCCAGACTCTCTCTATTCCTGAAACTCTCGCTCTCTCCCTGAAACTCTCGCCCTCTCTCCATGAAACTCTCGCCCTCTCTCCCTGAAACTCTCGCCCTCTCTCTCGGAAACTCTCGCCCTCTCTTTCTGAAACTCTCGCCCTCTCTTTCTGAAGCTCTCGCTCTCTCTCCCTGAAACTCTCGCTCTCTCTCCCTGAAACTCTCGCTCTCTTTGAAACTCCTCCTCACCCTGAAACTATCTCTCTCACTCAAGCACTTGCATGGAATTTAGTGTAATGGCCCAAGTAACGAAGCTGTCGTTCATTTTGTTCACTTTGATTCAACTTCGCTGCTTTGTGGCTGTGCTGTTGTCTGTGTCAATGATTGAGTTTGTGGCTTCAGTGTGAATCCTGTGCTTTCATGGCGATTTACAAAAACTGGAATTCTTGCTGGTCTCGTTGCTCGCTGTTCTTTTCTTTCTTGTGATTTATTTTGTTGTTGATCTGTGAAAGGAGCAAAATACCACCTTTCCTGTTTTTTGGAAATATCTGTCTTTCAGATGAGGGTTGTGAAATAGGTAGTAGGTGCAGTTTATTATGTTAAACAAGCAAACTTTAAATGACCACACCATCATCCTCTCCACATTGATTTTATAACAGCTCATATTTGAAATGACAAAGATGTCGGTCTCAAAAGGTTTTGTTTTATGATTTTACACAGGTCTCATATTTTTATACAGGTGTCAAATTTTGTCATCTTGCATATACTGCTGCTCAAGCATACCTCTCCCCGCTCTACCTCGTTATCCTCTGGTGTATGAGGCTTAAGCTGGGTTTAAAAAAATCTGTTTAAAATTTTGGTAATCGAGTCCAAAAAATGTTGGCAAATCTAAATTAATTTTGACCGAAGGAAACATAATCGAGAACAATACTCGTTTGTACGAAAGTGGTGTTTAACGAATTGGACTGTGCCCAAAGAGCTGTGAAAATATCCGTCCCTGAATATTCCCTTTTTTGTTCCATTTGATGTGGGAACACCGTCGATCGCAGCATGTTTGTGTCCATTTGTACCGTACTCTAGTCGTACCACTTGTGCTTCACCAGCCATCTTATCAGTTTCCTGCTGAGCTCAACACTTTTGCGTCCATTTGCACTGTACTCTGTCATACCACTTGTGCTTCACCAGCCGACATGATATCGGTTTCTTGCTTAAGCGTAACATGTTTGCCGTCGATTTGGACTGTACTCTGTCATACCACTTGTGCTTCACCGGCCATCTTGTTATTGGTTTCTTGCTTAAGCGTAACATGTTTGCCGTCGATTTGGACTGTACTCTGTCATACCACTTGTGCTTCACCAGCCATCTTGTTATTGGTTTCTTGCTTAAGCGTAACATGTTTGCCGTCGATTTGGACTGTACTCTGTCATACCACTTGTGCTTCACCGGCCATCTTGTTATTGGTTTCTTGCCGAGCTTTTGTAACACGTTTGTCATCCATTTACACCGTCTTTGTTCTCGCACCACTTGCTCAAGAACTTTTGGGAGAGGTGGGAAGGGAGGAGCAGTGGGTTGAAGGCTTGAATAGGAAGGTGATTGATGCCTCAGGTTGGGAAGGCAAGGGTGGGGACAGCAAAGATGGGACACAGTTGGAAGACTATTGATGGGGGAGGGGATTGAGGAGTTGTCAGAGGTGTGTGTGTGTGTGTGTGTGTGTGTGTGTGTGTGTGTGTGTGTGTGTGTGTGTGTGTGTGTTTGTGTTTGTGTTTGTGTTTTGTCGCGGCGTTGCGTCGCATGTGCATGCAGGGATTTGATGCAATCACCGTACGGGTAATGTGCCGGCTTCTTTTAAATGAGTTACTGGTGATGACAAAGTTAGAAAGTTCAAATTGTTTTTCTCTTTTTGTGAACACAACAGATTTCAGCAACAACAGTTTTGGTTTCTGCAACATCCAAGCCTCCATCATCGCCGCAAATTCAAAAACCAGCTCTGAAAGTACCGTGCAGCTCGTCACCACCATGCCAAAAACTTAAGTTGTCACCTCCAAACACAAAGCCTAGACCACCCTCAAATTCCACCCAGAAGTCCACACTTTCCAGTTGCAGCCAAAATCCACATCATCCCTCCCCTTGTCCAAACGTGAAGTCACCCTCCGTGATCCCCCCCAGGATAAGACAGTCAACAGCATGTTCCATCAGCGAGAGGTCTCAGTCAGCGACGTCTGCTCGGGGGAGGCTGTCGGCACCGACGTGCGGCGGCACAAGATCCTTGACGCCTGTGTGTACTGCAACGAGACCTGGATTGCCTCCTAACATGAGGTTTCTGGCGACGAACTTGCGATCCGTGTCTCCGAGTTCTGTATCCATGACGACTGCATCGGCGCTCTCCAGTAGTGGGCGTTCTCTTTCAGCGAGTCCCGTCAACGCAAAACCATTGATAGTTCCACAAGCCAATGTAAAATCAAATTCTCTGTCTTCCAATCAGAATCCTCATTCGGTTTCATCACAAAACCAAAAGTCACCCGTTGCATCCACAAATCGAAATCCTTTGCCTGTTTCAGCATGTACGAAAGGAATGGGCGTTCCCATCGCAAAGTCGCCGCCGACACATGTCCCCGGTCACAAATCTACCGTTATAACCTCTGTGGGGCACGAATGTTCCGCGTCCCTGGGAGTCGTACCTCGCTCTCCGATGCACGTGCCGCTCGGAAATGTCTACCTGCCGATGCCCCAAAACCTGACTTTTCCTGGCTTTTCAAGCATTCGAGCGCATGCTTCACCGGCTGATCCCATCATCACAGGAATACATGGAACTAACTTCCATCACACGATTGCACATGGTGAGTTCTCTTTACCACTCTTATTTGGTATTTGTGGAATGATTGTTGCACTTTGACTTATTCTCTGCAAAATCTTCACAAGCTTTACCTAACAACTCCATTTCCCCATTTCAGGTTTTATTTCGTAAAATTACAAATGATTGTACAACCTCAAGTCGACCTATTCTGTACACATTATGTAAGCATTAACTTCTCAATACGCTAGGGGGAGGCTTATAGCTGTTGTCTAATTTGTTTCTACGATTCATCATCCTACCATCGCTATTTTCAGTCTACTGCTGGACTAAGGCCTCAGCATGTTGACACCATGTTGCTATGTCTCTTGCTTTGTTCTTCGAATTCACTTTTTCCCAATATTTGTCTATTTAGCCTGGCGTTAGCTTAGCGGTTAGGGTGCCGGCTTGGGATCCGAGGATTCAGAGTTTGAATCCCGGTCGATCGCCGAATTAACGCCAGGGGGGTTGACTCAGCTTGTCATCCTTCCTGAGGTCGGCAAATTGAGTACCAGTTCACTGGTAATTCCCTGTGTGTCGCAAGAGGTGACTAACAGGGTTGGCTGCAGGAAGGGCATCCGGCCGTAAAACGTTGCTTCAAAAACGGGACCACGGTTCCCAAAAACGGCCAACCCCTGCTCTGCGGGGAAAAGGGCCTCCAAAGGTTGTTCTGCTTTCTGCTTCCAATATTTGTCGATTTCATCCATCCATCTTAGGCGTGGCCTTCCCCTGTTCCTGTTGCCATCCATTGGTCTCCATGTTGTTAACGTCACTAGCACGCCATGTTAATACAATAAGTGCCCTCAATGTTTATTGGTACCCCAGAGTTTATTAGACACCCTAGGAGTACACGAGCACCCATATAGGTGTTCTCTTTTTCTTCCTGCACTCCCGATATCCGAGCTGTATCTCAGAGATGGCTTGGACTTTTGGTATGAAATTTTGCATCAGTAATGTAAATAAAAAGTATGTGGGGTTCTCTTTTTGACATTGACCTAATTGTTGAGGCCGTGACCTAATTATACATTTTCACATTTTTCACCAGAACTTGACAAATGGTTGCCTGGACTGATGCCATATACACTACTCACAATAAGTTAGGGATATTGTGGGAGTAAGTTTATTTTTTTTTATAGGGGTTAGGGTTAGGTTATTGAAATCAAGAATGCTGTGTTTTTTCACACATTAATAACCATAGAATTAGGGCCAACAACTTTTTTCAACATAATTAATACACAAAATCAACCACACCGAAGAACCTGCCAATATCCCTAACTTCCTACCCATCCCTCGCCCTCAAAACAAATTATGAGAAAAACAAGACCAAAAGTCTAACAGCGGCGTAGCCGGGCTTGTTTGATTCGTTAGTTGAAGATCGACGTAATGACACAAAACTGCCGCTACTTTAATATTTAGAATATATATTTTAACCTCAAGTAACTTTGCAATCACTATGAAGGGATTCGTGTTACGATTACATTGATTATAATATTAACGTTACGTTATCATTATTACGAAAATGATATTGCTATTACATATTGCAATATTTAATAGCAATATTAAATATTAAATATTGAAAATAATTAAATATTAATATTATTAAATATTGCAATGATATTGCTATTAAAAGGGGGTTAACAAGGAGAGATGCAGAAAATAGGGCAAAATGGAGAAGATTGTCATGGGGACCGCAAGGCTAACCCCCGCTCTGGCAGGGAAAATGGCCTTAAAATGCATGTTGTTGTTGTTGTATATTGCTATTAAAAAAAACTGAGGCTAATGACATTTCCGCGGTTACACCGCTTATCATCGACTCATGAACCATACACCGCAGCAACCCATTAACTTTCCATTCACGACATTGGGATTAAAGTGTTATTGTTATATTTACTATATTATTATTTTTATCATTATTATTATTATTATTGTTATTATTATGAAAATGATACTACTGTAAGGATACACTACTGTATTAAGAAGGGACAAGTCAACACTGTTCCAAAAATTTGCATGTTGCAGTTTAAACCCAGTCGTTTTCTTTTTCTTTTTAATTCCTTTCTTGTTACAAAAAACACCAGTGAATCTGCCATTATTTCACCAAAATAAAACATTTCACTCACGATGCAATTAATCCCATTCATTTACACACAAAAACTAGTGAGAAAAAATGTCTTTAAATTGATATTGCTTCCCCTGCTTTGCACCAAGAGGAAAAAGAAAACCCTTCACCATCCAGCGCTACGTCAGTGACGCAGTAGTCATGGAGCGCCGCAGATAAGTTGCTTACTAAAATGGCGGCCGTTCCACCCCAGTGCGTACTTCACTCTTTCATATGGGTTTACAGCCGAGTGGCTTATCTTGTTCTGCGCTAGTATCTTTGGGCATAATATTATGAATTGATGATATGTTCCTGGGTGGAAATGCTTGGTCCTGACCTAACTCTAACCGAAGCAAAGGCAGTGAATGTGTAAATATACTTCCTGTAGATAAATACGAAAGACACTAAATAAATAAACCAAGGACAGTAAAAAGAGTCATGTTTTAAAATTTAAAGTCATGGAATCCATCATTGCTTTGGATATCAAAACCTTCCTCTTCTCCAATGGCTTGATCTCTGATCATCAATTTGGGTTCAGACCAGGTCACTCTACTCTGGACATGCTGCTTTTGCTGTCTCAACAATGGATGGAGGTCCTCAATGTCAAATAGGAAATTAGAGCTGTCTCCCTTGACATATCACGTGCCTTCGATACGGTCTGGCACCCCGCTCTGTTTACCAAACTCTCCTCCTATGGTTTCCATGGAAATATCCACGCATGGCTTGCGGACTTCCTCTCTGGTCGTAGTCAACGTGTGGCCCTGAATGGATTTCTCTTATCTCTCCTTTGTGTCCAGGCTGGAGTTCCTCAAGGCAGTGTTCTTGGCCTTGTGCTTTTTCTGGTCTTCATCAATGATCTCTCCGACTCTGGAAAATCCTCTCTATCTCTTTGCTGATGACTCCACTCTCTGCCGCTCCATATGTCATCCCTCAGATCGGCAGTCTCCAGCCTCCTCACTCTCTGCAGACCTGGACAAAATCACAGACTGGTCAAGCAAGTGGAACATGTCTTTCAATCCTGACAAATCTCACACTCTCTCGATGTCTCTCAGAAAAGACCGACTGGAAAACCCTCCCATCTACTTTCTGAACAATCCTCTCCAAAAAGTTCTGTCACTCAAGCTTTTGGGTCTCACTATCTGCTGTGATCTTTCCTGGGAAAATCACATTTCTAAGCTGGCCTCCAAAGCCAGTCGCCGACTGGGCATCCTCCATCATGCGAAGTCCTTCCTTGGCACACCTGAGCTCCTCACCACATACAAGGCTTTCATCTGCAGCTCAATGGAATACTGTTCTCCCCTCTGGGCCGGTGCTCCTGCCTCACACCTAGCTCGGCTTCACGCTGTTGAAACCAAAGCTTTCAGAATCATTGGAATCTCCCGATGTAGCTAACTCTGAGGGCCTTTCACTCACTCACCACAGGCAGGTAGGTGGTCTCTCTGTCTTCTACCGACTTCTATCTGGCCTTGCCCCCCCATCTCTTTCTGTGCTCTGTCCCCCAAATATTCCTACAGGTCGCACAAGATTTGCCAGCAACCCTCTTCTGGTGAAATTGCCAAAATCAAGACTCTCTGCTCACCTTCACTCCTTTATACCTCTTTACTCCCACCTCTGGGACAAACTCCCTCACTCTCTTCAATCCCACTCCTCCCTCCAGGTTTTTAAAACAGCTGTTCACCACCATCTCTTATCTTCCCCCATCCAAAACCTTGATCTTTTCTTCCCCCATTAATTCACCCTAATCCACTTTTTTTGAAGTACCAACTTCTTTCCTGGAAGTTCTAGCAATGTCCATGTATTTTATACCTGTTCACCCTTCACCCCCCCCCCTCTCCCCCTTTCCCCCAAGCCCTCTCCCTCCCACATATCTGCCGATGTCTCTGTTCTCTACTGTTGTACTTGTGTGCTTCCCTCTCTCTCCCCATCTTGTTTCCCGCTTCCCTTATTATATGTTTTATGTGTCCGTTTATGTATTTTTGTGATTAATTTTATCTCTTACACGAGCCTCGATCTTGTATACAAAAAAAAAGAAAGAAGACTTTCAATTAATAAATTATGGACGGTTTTAGTACTGTACTCAGCAGAATCAGCAGCACACAGCAATTGTCCATGCTTCGAAGGTGTGGGTGGGAGTGGAGCAGTTTCCAAGGCGATGAGGTACTCGGCTTTCAGTGGCGGTCCTATTAATTGTCCTCAGTTGAGGGAGGAAAGATGAGTGCACGGGCACTGTGTACCAAATGCTCCCCTCGCACATGTGCACTTCACCATGTCCATTTTAATGTTCAAACTAATAGCTTTGCGAGCCTTCTTCGTGGGAGTTTCAGCCGGAGAACTGGAGGGTCGCTACGGCCCGGGGGTAGCCTCCGTTCCCTCCCAAACTTGACAGCAGCCTGAGGCTGCCGCGCACGAATAACGTCGTACTTCGGCAGGTTGCAAACCAGCAACTACGAACACCAATTGGTCCGTCGCGTGATAGCAGGGTCCAATCGTCTGACACCGCTTACCAGTACCACACGGTTCCAATCAGGGAACGTACCCTCCGGCGGTGTACCACTTTTGTTCCTGGATGGAAAGTTCAACGGCCGAGCAACCATTGGTACCCACCAGGCTGATGCTAATTTTGTTACAGCCGATCGCTACTCTGGGTGCGAGCAATGGTGGACCAATAAAAGAAAGGACATTCACGGACAGTTGGAAAGGAAATGTTTAACAGTTTAATTTATCTACAACTATGTACAGTGCAACTTATTGGGAGGAAAGCAAAAGGGACAAGAGACAGAAACTTAGCTTAATCTATGCCTTATGATGATCACAACAAATAAACACGACAAACAAGCGTGCCCATCACACATTCATTGGGGGGGGGGGGGAGGGGGGGCAGTGGAAGGGGAAAACGAACGTTGGGATCCTGTCAGCAAAATGGTTGCGATGTTACCAGGACCTTGTTTTGTCCGCTGTAACGACCTCGCCTTGTCGTCACAAACGAGCACTACGCTGGCAAGATGGCCGGCTCCAGCATGTGCACGAAGAGGGGAAGGTGATCCCCAACACGAACTTGAGCAGGTAAAAAGTGTCGGGAACTCGGCAGAGTGAGTGTGTTGGGAACCGTGCAGGTAAGATCCAGTCACACGTGGAGAGTGAACACATTGATCTCATGCAGAGTAAAGATTACGTCGTGGCCTCGTGCAGAACAGTGTCCAGTGCAGCCAGCAGAGAGCAGGCACGTGCAGAGCGAACAAAGTCCAATGCCTTTTTGGCCAGCAGAGAGCGTCATGCAGGCACGTGCAGAGAGAACAAAGTCCAAGGCCTTTTAGCCAGCAGAGAGCGTCATGCAGGCACGTGCAGAGCGAACAAAGTCCAAGGCCTTTTTAGCCAGCAGAGAGCGTCATGCAGGCACGTGCAGAGAGAACAAAGTCCAAGCCTTTCTGTCGGGCCCTGGTGAGGGTGGGGGCTGTTTTTGGGTGTTTTCTGGGTTGCCGGTTGGTGGAGTTTGTCACCCTGCTCCCACAAACCCCCTCGAAGGGACTTTTACCATGATGCTCTTTGGCGAAGGGGCTTTTACTATGATGCTTGGATTGTGTGCCTTTGAGCTGGTGTGCATTGCCTGGCAAATTATCCACTTATGAGTGAAGGGCCTGTCTTTCCCTCCCCAATGCATGACATACCAACCCATACCATATAAGGGGAAGGGACTATGATAATGTTCTGCAATGAAATAACTATTTTAAGGGACCTGTATGGTGGTTGCCATTACTTTGTACCATCTTCCCAAAAGCGCAAAAATACTATCAATGAAGGTCAAATCATACCACGCAGGAGTACAGTACAGTACAAACCACCCAACTGAGGGCGAGAGAAGTGGTGTACTGTATACCGTACCTCCACTTTTGTTACGCACCGGCATGAAATTTAGATATTTTCCACTTGAAAGGAACATTACCTCTAAAATTATGAGGCATAAATAGGAAACTGATCACTACTTTGTCGAAGGCACCAGGTCGAAAAATCGTTAAAAAAAAGTGTAAATCGAGGACTAAGTGTTTTTTTTTAAAAGCGTCTTTACGAAGTGTATACTGCGAAAAGTTGGGTTCGGCGATTGGTTCATGTCCATCTGTCTGTTTTATCAGTTTATGGTCGAGCAACACCTTATTTAAATCGAATGTTACATTTTGAACATTCATGGACATTCACGGAACATGAACAGGAAGACAAGTGTCTCGTTTTACCGTACCTTGTCTGAGTTCGTCCCATTCACACATGTGTGGAGAGGAGTGAGCTGATAATATTTTTAATCTGTCTGCCTGCTTGGCAGTCGGACAATATTGAAAATCGCTCCAAACAGGAAATGTACTGTTTTTAATTTAAGGACTTCATAAAGGGCACCAACAATAGGCACGAATAACGAACGTAATGTTTAGATAGGGTTATGTCATAAACACTGCGGAAAATGGTTGCGAAACGCGGAATTATTTTATTTCTAAGATCTTTACAATCGTTATTTTATTTAAATTGAATTACAAAGGAAGAATCGCTTTATTCAGTGGATTCAATTTGGGGATATTGAAAAGAAGGGATAGTGAATGGATTAATTGAGCACAGGAGATCAAGTTCGGTTTTTTGTTTTTTCTGAAGCTGTTTTTTTTCGGTGTTTTTTTTATTGAATAAGTGTTATGCTTCTATTTTGTTTGGAGCGCGAAAGGAAAAGGATTCCAGTGAGGGATCAGAAGCAACAGTAACTGGGATAAAAGAAGCGAAAACGAAGCACGTGCGATCAAAAATGGAGGCAGAAGCAACAAGCCAACTATTACCAGTGGGCTTGACTTTACCAGGGACACAAACTCGATGATTCAACACAAGATTCAGTTTGGCACAGAAAATTGGATGAAAAACACGCCCAGCAAACCAGGAATAACTAGAGCAATGCAACTGCGTCGCCAATGTGACTCTGCATAGTCTGTGCCCATGATAACGAGAAGATGCCCTCGTTGACTGTCCTAAAAATAAACAAGTTTGATTTAAATCCCTGCAGCTGTTTTCAAGTATCACATTTCTACCAGACATGGCAAATTTCACATCGATCGGTGAAGCGGTTTTGGAGAAGGGGTTTTTAAATATCGGCTTTCAATCTAATATGACTGCCAAACCACGTGACATATGACATGAAAAATGTACACTCTGCCTGCATATGTATGTGTGGACAGGCCGGTTTAGTGTTGTACATTTTTTTCCTTTTTTTCTTTGTGAAACATTCGAATACAAGGAGGAAATAACTCCGGATATGATGTAACAGAATACCGCTCCTTGGACAGGAAGTGCTTTGACCCGGTGGCAGTTTGACGGTTGATTGTGAGGCGATTCAAAGAAAGGGGATTCATTCGTTGTTTTCCGAACTCTTCATGGTTGATATCCACACTACAGAGATACTACGGTCATCCTGCATAGTCTGACCTTTTCTGTCCATCCTGTGTGAATAACGTGCTGGTCGTGATCGCATCATATATCCTTGATGTATACTGGTTCGCCATCGTTTTTCCCGTTTGATTCACCTTGCCATTGGCAGAACTCCTCACCAATAAAGCGTTCATTTGGCTGATGAATGTTGTACCTAACTTTCTACGTGAGTCTCGAATTAATTCATATGGGTAGGGGATCGCGTTTGTGAAGTTTCGTGCTGATCGGATAAGATTCATTTTTCTATCCAATATGGCAGCCAAACCACGTGACCCACGACGTCAACATTTTCAAACTATATGCAGTGATGGTGTTAAATGACATTTGCAAGCTATATGCATGGCATTGATAGGGTTTGCGGTTTCTGAGATATAATTATTTAATATTTTCCTTCAATCCAGTATGGCTGCCACACAATGTGACCAATGATGTTTTCGTGATCAACTTTTAATCGCCATGCCTAGTCGATGACACACGTAAAGTTTTGAGTCGATCACTTTGGTGGTTTGTGAGACGTTTTTTGAGGTTTTAGGTTAAATCCAATATGGTTGCCAAACTATGTGACTTATGATGTCATAAATTTAATATTTCAATACAAATAGGTCATAGATCGGATCAACTGCATGCAATTTCAGATTTTTAGGATAAGGAATTTGATTTATTAAAATATTTATAGCTGGTATACCACTTCACTGATGTCAGCATTATCATGCTTTTGTTCCCCATTGGGAATGCATTACAATGTGCCAAGTTTCAAATTTTTCCATTCAGCGGTTTCCGAGAACAATATAAAAACATTGCCTCAAACAGGGAACCATGATTGTCATGGGGCCCGCAAGGCTAACCCCCGCTCTAGCGGGGAAAAAATGGCCTTAAAACGATCATTCATATTATATTCATTTTCAGCGGTTTCCGAGAAATAATTTTTTAATTATTTGAGTTTAATCTAAGATGGCTGCCATTTCACGTGACCTATGACATCACAATTGTCCAAAAAACATTATACATGGATGGCACGCGTACCCTGGAAGTTTTGTCTCAATCGGACGTGGTTGCTGAGAAAAACGAGGTTTCGCCCATACGGACGGATGGACGGACAACCTGAAAATGTAATACCTCCAGCTACCTTTGTTGGCGGCGGCATAAAAATAACAGTAAAACGCAATGTATCTGGTCCAGGAAACTTAGCTTTGATGAACTGGAAGGAGGAGCAGCTGATCCGACGTGCATGTGCAGCTGATCCGCCGTCCATGTGCAGCTGATCCGACGTTCATGTGCAGCTGATCCGACGTTCATGTGCAGCTGATCCGACGTGCATGTGCAGCTGATCTGCCGTCCATGTGCAGCTGATCTGCCGTCCATGTGCAGCTGATCTGACGTCCATGTGCAGCTGATCCGCCGTCCATGTGCAGCTGATATGACGTCCTTGTGCAGCTGATCTGACGTCCATGCGCAGCAAACCACCAACCGAAAGTCAGGATTGGATGTGTAAATATGCAGTTTGGTGACACAAATAAATGTCTCCACTGTCAGAATATAGTTTGACAGAATGTGGAAAAGGAAATGCACACAGAATGTGGAAAAGGAAATGCACACAGAATGTGGAAAAGGAAATGCACACAGAATGTGGAAAAGGAAATGCACACAGAATGTGGAAAAGGAAATGCATACAGAATGTGGAAAAGGAAATGCACACAGAATGTGGAAAAGGAAATGCACACAGAATGTGGAAAAGGAAATGCACACAGAATGTGGAAAAGGAAATGCACACAGAATGTGGAAAAGGAAATGCACACAGAATGTGGAAAAGGAAATGCACACAGAATGTGGAAAAGGAAATGCACATAGAATGTGGAAAGGTAAATGCACACAGAATGTGGAAAAGGAAATGCACACAGAATGTGGAAAAGGAAATGCACACAGAATGTGGAAAAGGAAATGCACACAGAATGTGGAAAAGGAAATGCACATAGAATGTTGAAAAGGAAATGCACACAGAATGTGGAAAGGTAAATGCACACAGAATGTGGAAAGGTAAATGCACACAGAATGTGGAAAAGGAAATGCACACAGAATGTTGAAAAGGAAATGCACACAGAATGTGGAAAAGGAAATGCACACAGAATGTGGAAAAGGAAATGCACATAGAATGTGGAAAAGGAAATGCACACAGAATGTGGAAAAGGAAATGCACACAGAATGTTGAAAAGGAAATGCACACAGAATGTGGAAAAGGAAATGCACACAGAATGTGGAAAAGGAAATGCACACAGAATGTGGAAAAGGAAATGCACACAGAATGTGGAAAAGGAAATGCACACAGAATGTGGAAAAGGAAATGCACACAGAATGTGGAAAAGGAAATGCACACAGAATGTGGAAAAGGAAATGCACATAGAATGTGGAAAAGGAAATGCACACAGAATGTGGAAAAGGAAATGCACACAGAATGTGGAAAAGGAAATGCACACAGAATGTGGAAAAGGAAATGCACACAGAATGTGGAAAAGGAAATGCACACAGAATGTGGAAAAGGAAATGCACACAGAATGTGGAAAAGGAAATGCACACAGAATGTGGAAAAGGAAATGCACATAGAATGTGGAAAGGTAAATGCACACAGAATGTGGAAAAGGAAATGCACACAGAATGTGGAAAAGGAAATGCACACAGAATGTGGAAAAGGAAATGCACACAGAATGTGGAAAAGGAAATGCACATAGAATGTGGAAAGGTAAATGCACACAGAATGTGGAAAAGGAAATGCACATAGAATGTGGAAAGGTAAATGCACACAGAATGTGGAAAAGGAAATGCACATAGAATGTGGAAAGGTAAATGCACACAGAATGTGGAAAAGGAAATGCACACAGAATGTGGAAAAGGAAATGCACATAGAATGTGGAAAGGTAAATGCACACAGAATGTGGAAAAGGAAATGCACACAGAATGTGGAAAAGGAAATGCACACAGAATGTGGAAAAGGAAATGCACACAGAATGTGGAAAAGGAAATGCACATAGAATGTGGAAAGGTAAATGCACACAGAATGTGGAAAAGG
The DNA here is from genome assembly GCF_964187855.1 of Myxine glutinosa. Taxonomy (NCBI): domain Eukaryota; kingdom Metazoa; phylum Chordata; class Myxini; order Myxiniformes; family Myxinidae; genus Myxine; species Myxine glutinosa. The sequence goes on along the minus strand of NC_136265.1, from coordinate 1,137,128 downwards.
AAATGCACACAGAATGTGGAAAAGGAAATGCACATAGAATGTGAAAAGGTAAATGCACACAGAATGTGGAAAAGGAAATGCACCCAGAATGTGGAAAAGGAAATGCACACAGAATGTGGAAAGGTAAATGCACACAGAATGTGGAAAAGGAAATGCACACAGAATGTGGAAAAGGAAATGCACACAGAATGTGGAAAAGGAAATGCACATAGAATGTGGAAAAGGAAATGCACATAGAATGTGGAAAAGGAAATGCACACAGAATGTGGAAAAGGAAATGCACATAGAATGTGGAAAGGTAAATGCACACAGAATGTGGAAAAGGAAATGCACACAGAATGTGGAAAAGGAAATGCACACAGAATGTGGAAAAGGAAATGCACACAGAATGTGGAAAGGTAAATGCACACAGAATGTGGAAAAGGAAATGCACATAGAATGTGGAAAGGTAAATGCACACAGAATGTGGAAAAGGAAATGCACATAGAATGTGGAAAGGTAAATGCACACAGAATGTGGAAAAGGAAATGCACACAGAATGTGGAAAGGTAAATGCACATAGAATGTGGAAAGGTAAATGCACACAGAATGTGGAAAAGGAAATGCACACAGAATGTGGAAAAGGAAATGCACATAGAATGTGGAAAGGTAAATGCACACAGAATGTGGAAAAGGAAATGCACACAGAATGTGGAAAAGGAAATGCACATAGAATGTGGAAAGGTAAATGCACACAGAATGTGGAAAAGGAAATGCACATAGAATGTGGAAAAGGAAATGCACATAGAATGTGGAAAAGGAAATGCACATAGAATGTGGAAAGGTAAATGCACACAGAATGTGGAAAAGGAAATGCACACAGAATGTGGAAAAGGAAATGCACATAGAATGTGGAAAAGGAAATGCACATAGAATGTGGAAAGGTAAATGCACACAGAATGTGGAAAAGGAAATGCACATAGAATGTGGAAAGGTAAATGCACACAGAATGTGGAAAAGGAAATGCACACAGAATGTGGAAAGGTAAATGCACATAGAATGTGGAAAGGTAAATGCACACAGAATGTGGAAAAGGAAATGCACACAGAATGTGGAAAAGGAAATGCACATAGAATGTGGAAAGGTAAATGCACACAGAATGTGGAAAAGGAAATGCACACAGAATGTGGAAAAGGAAATGCACATATAATGTGGAAAGGTAAATGCACACAGAATGTGGAAAAGGAAATGCACACAGAATGTGGAAAAGGAAATGCACATAGAATGTAGAAAGGTAAATGCACACAGAATGTGGAAAAGGAAATGCACATAGAATGTGGAAAGGTAAATGCACACAGAATGTGGAAAAGGAAATGCACACAGAATGTGGAAAAGGAAATGCACATAGAATGTGGAAAGGTAAATGCACACAGAATGTGGAAAAGGAAATGCACACAGAATGTGGAAAAGGAAATGCACATAGAATGTGGAAAGGTAAATGCACACAGAATGTGGAAAAGGAAATGCACATAGAATGTGGAAAGGTAAATGCACACAGAATGTGGAAAAGGAAATGCACACAGAATGTGGAAAAGGAAATGCACATAGAATGTGGAAAGGTAAATGCACACAGAATGTGGAAAAGGAAATGCACACAGAATGTGGAAAAGGAAATGCACACAGAATGTGGAAAAGGAAATGCACATAGAATGTGGAAAAGGAAATGCACACACCTTTGAACCATCTATCCTGGGTTTGATTCCTGGCCCAACTCAAAACTGTGGGATTGGTCCTTTCTATTTCATGAACTTGTATTGGGGGGGCATGGGGGGCGATGTTACTCACTAGACTATGCCAGCCTGTCTCGAGATTTACTTGTGCCATCGTTATCTTGAAGATTGTCATATTTGTCGTTGGCTCCCACAGTTGATAACGACATTTTATGGGGCCTGAAAAATTTTCTTGTGCACTTTTGATTAATCAATTAATTAATTAATTACTTAATTATTATAAACTTATTAAGTCCTTATTTATTTTCTTTCTCATGTGTGTGATACCTCAGGCACCTTTTGAGCAAGGAAGCTGATATTTGGACATGACGGTGATCAAGTGATTTGGCTGTAAAGGGTATTTTTGATTTATTGATTAATCAATTGTTACGTACCGCCTCGAAGCACCAATGTGAATGCACCAGTTACCCCAAGGGGAGCAGATTCAGGCAGAAAAGATTTGTGGAGAATAATATGTTCAGTATGTCACAATTCAGGTGAAACCAACATATGGCATGAAGTAAAGGGTGATTTAACAAACAATATTTATTAAGCACTACCGTCTACCTTCATTCTACTTAAACTAATCAATACTGATGAAAAGAAATCTTTAATGATTAAAATTCCCCAGATTATAAAACACACATTTCACACATTTGTGTGCAGTCAAGCATCGATGGATTCAATCTCATGGTTGGCAACTCATCTCCGGTAACCAATTTGTAATGCATAAAACTTGAGTGGGTTACAGATGTTAAGAGTCGGCACTTAATATCAAAGATGGAAGAGCACCGCAAGATCGCTCAGTGTGACGCGAACGTACAATTGGGTGTAGTACGGACTGGGGCGAAACATCCACCATTTTAGTAAGCAAGCTCTTATGGAGTGTTACCGCTCACTGTACCCCTTAGTGCACAAGTATCAAGCTCTTATGGAGTGTTACCGCTCACTGTACCCCTTAGTGCACAAGTATCAAGCTCTTATGGAGTGTTACCGCTCGCTGTACCCCTTAGTGCACAAGTATCAAGCTCTTATGGAGTGTTACCGCTCACTGTACCCCTTAGTGCACAAGTATCAAGCTCTTATGGAGTGTTACCGCTCACTGTACCCCTTAGTGCACAAGTATCAAGCTCTTATGGAGTGTTACCGCTCACTGTACCCCTTGGTGCACAAGTATCAAGCTCTTATGGAGTGTTACCGCTCGCTGTACCCCTTAGTGCACAAGTATCAAGCTCTTATGGAGTGTTACCGCTCGCTGTACCCCTTAGTGCACAAGTATCAAGCTCTTATGGAGTGTTGCTGCTCGCTGTACCCCTTAGTGCACAAGTATCAAGCTCTTATGGGGTGTTACCGCTCACTGTACCCCTTAGTGCACAAGTATCAAGCTCTTATGGGGTGTTACCGCTCGATGTACCCCTAAGTGCACAAGTATCAAGCTTTTATGGAGTGTTACCGCTCGCTGTACCCCTTGGTGCACAAGTATCAAGCTCTTATGGAGTGTTACCGCTCGCTGTACCCCTTGGTGCACAAGTATCAAGCTCTTATGGGGTGTTACTGCTCACTGTACCCCTTGGTGCACAAGTATCAAGCTCTTATGGAGTGTTACCGCTCACTGTACCCCTTGGTGCACAAGTATCAAGCTCTTATGGAGTGTTACCGCTCGCTGTACCCCTTAGTGCACAAGTATCAAGCTCTTATGGAGTGTTACCGCTCGCTGTACCCCTTAGTGCACAAGTATCAAGCTCTTATGGAGTGTTGCCGCTCGCTGTACCCCTTAGTGCACAAGTATCAAGCTCTTATGGGGTGTTACCGCTCACTGTACCCCTTAGTGCACAAGTATCAAGCTCTTATGGGGTGTTACCGCTCGATGTACCCCTAAGTGCACAAGTATCAAGCTCTTATGGAGTGTTACCGCTCGCTGTACCCCTTGGTGCACAAGTATCAAGCTCTTATGGAGTGTTACTGCTTGCTGTACCCCTTGGTGCACAAGTATCAAGCTCTTATGGGGTGTTACTGCTCACTGTACCCCTTGGTGCACAAGTATCAAGCTCTTATGGAGTGTTACCGCTCACTGTACCCCTTGGTGCACAAGTATCAAGCTCTTATGGAGTGTTACCGCTCACTGTACCCCTTGGTGCACAAGTATCAAGCTCTTATGGAGTGTTACCGCTCGCTGTACCCCTTGGTGCACAAGTATCAAGCTCTTATGGAGTGTTACCGCTCGCTGTACCCCTTGGTGCACAAGTATCAAGCTATTATGGAGTGTTACCGCTCACTGTACCCCTTGGTGCACAAGTATCAAGCTGTTATGGAGTGTTACCACTCGCTGTACCCATTGGTGCACAAGTATCAAGCTCTTATGGAGTGTTACCGCTCGCTGTACCCCTTGGTGCACAAGTATCAAGCTCTTATGGGGTGTTACTGCTCACTGTACCCCTTGGTGCACAAGTATCAAGCTCTTATGGAGTGTTACCGCTCACTGTACCCCTTGGTGCACAAGTATCAAGCTCTTATGGAGTGTTACCGCTCGCTGTACCCCTTAGTGCACAAGTATCAAGCTCTTATGGAGTGTTACCGCTCGCTGTACCCCTTAGTGCACAAGTATCAAGCTCTTATGGAGTGTTGCCGCTCGCTGTACCCCTTAGTGCACAAGTATCAAGCTCTTATGGGGTGTTACCGCTCACTGTACCCCTTGGTGCACAAGTATCAAGCTCTTATGGGGTGTTACCGCTCGATGTACCCCTAAGTGCACAAGTATCAAGCTCTTATGGAGTGTTACCGCTCGCTGTACCCCTTGGTGCACAAGTATCAAGCTCTTATGGAGTGTTACTGCTTGCTGTACCCCTTGGTGCACAAGTATCAAGCTCTTATGGGGTGTTACTGCTCACTGTACCCCTTGGTGCACAAGTATCAAGCTCTTATGGAGTGTTACCGCTCACTGTACCCCTTGGTGCACAAGTATCAAGCTCTTATGGAGTGTTACCGCTCACTGTACCCCTTGGTGCACAAGTATCAAGCTCTTATGGAGTGTTACCGCTCGCTGTACCCCTTGGTGCACAAGTATCAAGCTCTTATGGAGTGTTACCGCTCGCTGTACCCCTTGGTGCACAAGTATCAAGCTATTATGGAGTGTTACCGCTCACTGTACCCCTTGGTGCACAAGTATCAAGCTGTTATGGAGTGTTACCACTCGCTGTACCCATTGGTGCACAAGTATCAAGCTCTTATGGGGTGTTACTGCTCACTGTACCCCTTGGTGCACAAGTATCAAGCTCTTATGGAGTGTTACCGCTCACTGTACCCCTTGGTGCACAAGTATCAAGCTCTTGTGGAGTGTTACTGCTCGCTGTACCCCTTGATGCACAAGTATCGAGCTCTTATGGGGTGTTACTGCTCACTGTACCCCTAAGTGCACAAGTATCAAGCTCTTATGGAGTGTTACCGCTGACTGTACCCCTTGTTGCACAAGTATCAAGCTCTTATGGAGTGCTACTGCTCACTGTACCCCTTGGTGCACAAGTATCAAGCTCTTATGGGGTGTTACTGCTCACTGTACCCCTTGGTGCACAAGTATCAAGCTCTTATGGAGTGTTACCGCTCACTGTTCCCCTTGATGCACAAGTATCAAGCTCTTATGGAGTGTTACCGCTCGCTGTACCCCTTGATGCACAAGTATCAAGCTCGTATGGAGTGTTACCGCTCACTGTACCCCTTAGTGCACACATATCAAGCTCTTATGGAGTGTTACCACTCACTGTACCCCTTAGTGCACAAGTATCAAGCTCTTATGGAGTGTTCCCGCTCACTGTACCCCTTAGTGCACAAGTATCAAGCTCTTATGGAGTGTTACCGCTCGCTGTACCCCTTGGTGCACAAGTATCAAGCTCTTATGGAGTGTTACCGCTCACTGTACCCCTTAGTGCACCTGTATCAAGCTCTCATGGTGTTACCGCTCACTGTACCCCTCAGTGCACAAGTATCAAGCTCTTATGGAGTGTTACTGCTCGCTGTACCCCTTGGTGCACAAGTATCAAGCTCTTATGGAGTGTTACCGCTCGCTGTACCCCTTGGTGCACAAGTATCAAGCTCTTATGGAGTGTTGCCGCTCGCTGTACCCCTTAGTGCACAAGTATCAAGCTCTTCTGGAATGTTACCGCTCGCTGTACCCCTTAGTGCACAAGTATCAAGCTCTTATGGAGTGTTACCGCTCGCTGTACCCCTTAGTGCACAAGTATCAAGCTCTTATGGAGTGTTGCCGCTCGCTGTACCCCTTAGTGCACAAGTATCAAGCTCTTATGGAGTGTTACCGCTCGCTGTACCCCTTAGTGCACAAGTATCAAGCTCTTATGGAGTGTTACCGCTCGCTGTACCCCTTAGTGCACAAGTATCAAGCTCTTATGGAGTGTTGCTGCTCGCTGTACCCCTTAGTGCACAAGTATCAAGCTCTTATGGGGTGTTACCGCTCACTGTACCCCTTAGTGCACAAGTATCAAGCTCTTATGGGGTGTTACCGCTCGATGTACCCTAACGATCACAATAAACCCATAACCTTTACCATGTTTACTTCAACATGCACTAAATGACATGGACTTTATAGAAATTAGAGCTTACCTTGTGTGAAAATCAACACTGCATTTCAACACACACAGATTTACAGTCATGATAGCTTAATCTCATCTTGTCTGATAAAATAACTTTTTTTTTTCTTTCTTTTTTTGTATACAAGATTGAGGCTCGTGTAAGAGCCTTTTTTTTTTTTTTTTTTTTTTTTGTTGTATACAGAGTCGCGGCTCGTGAAAGAGCTAACATTTATCAAACAAACAAATCAAACAAACAAATCAAACAAACAAGCAAACAAAGTATATAAAAAGGGGAGCGGTCGACAAGATGGGGAGAGAAGGGGAGGAAGCACACAAACACAACATTTGAGAGCAGGGACATCGGGAGATTTATGGGAGGGAGAGGGCCTGGGGGGAGGCAGGATGGGTATAAAACGCAAGGACACCAAGGACTTCCAGGAAAGAAGTCGGCACCTCAAAAAAGTGGATTTGGGGTGAAATTAGCGGGGGTAGAAAAGATCAAGGTTTTGGATTGGGTAAGATAAGAGATGGTGGTGAACAGCCGTTTTAAGGACCTGGAGGGAGGAGTGGGATTGAAGAGAGTGAGTGAGTTTGTTCCAGAGGCGGGAGAAAAGAGGAGTGAAGGTGAGCAGAGAGTCTTGATTTTGGCAGTTTAACCAGAAGAGGGTTGCAGGCAGATCTTGTGCGACCTGAAGGAATATTTGGGGGACAGAGCCCAGAGAGAGCTGGGGGTGCAAGGCCGGAGAGGAGTCGGTAGAAGACGGAAAGACCACCAACCTGCCTGCGGTGAGAAAGTGAAAGGCCCTCGGAGATAGCGTCATCGCGGGAGATTCCAATGATTCTGAACGCTTTGGTTTCAACAGCGTGAAGACGAGCTAGGTGTGAGGCAGGAGCACCAGCCCAGAGGGGAGAGCAGTACTCCATTGAGCTGTGGATGAAAGCCTTGTATGTGGTGAGGAGCTCAGGTGTGCCAAGGAAGGACTTCGCACGACGGAGGATGCCCAGTCGGCGACTGGCTTTGGAGGCCAGCTTGGAAATGTGGTTTTCCCAGGAAAGATCATGGCAGATAGTGAGACCCAAAAGCTTGAGTGACAGAACTTCTTGGAGAGGATTATTCAGAAAGTAGATTGGTGGGGTTGTCCAGTCGGTCTTTTCGGAGAGACATCGTAAGAGTGTGAGATTTGTCAGGATTGAAAGACATGTTCCACTTGTTTGCCCAGTCTGTGATTTTGTCCAGGTCTGCAGAGAGTGAGGAGGCTGCAGACTGCCGATCTGAGGGATGAGGAATGGAGCGGCAGAGAGTGGAGTCATCAGCAAAGAGCTACAGAGGATTTTCAAGAGAGTCAGAGAGATCATTGATGAAGACCAGAAAAAGCACAGGGCCCAGAACACTGCCTTGGGGAACTCCAGCCTGAACAGGAAGAGGAGATGAGAGAAACCCATTCAGGGCCACACGTTGACTACGACTAGAGAGGAAGTCCGCCAGCCATGCGTGGAGATTTCCATGGATACCAAAGGAGGAGGGTTTGGTGAGCAGAGCGGGGTGCCAGACCGTATCGAAGGCACGTGTTATGTCGAGGGAGACAGTTCTAATTTCCTGTTTGGCATTGAGGACCTCCATCCATTGTTGAGAAAGCAAAAGCAGCATGTCCAGAGTAGAGTGACCTGGTCTGAAACCATATTGATGATCAGAGATCAAGCCATTGGAGAAGAGGAAAGATTTCATGTCCAAAGCAATGATGGATTCCATGACTTTGCTGATAATTGGGAGAAGGCTGATTGGTCTGTAGTTGCTAGTATCTGTTTTTGCACCTTTTTTGTGTAAAGCGGTGATGTTGGATGATTTCCAAGCAGATGGCAGATGACCTTGAGCAAAAGAGAGGGTGAAGAGAACAGAGAGAGGGAGTGAAAGAGCGGAAGAACAGGATTTTAGGAACCGTGGGCTGATGCCGTCAGGTCCAGTTGCAGAATCAGAGTCGAGGGTTGACAGAAACTTTTCCACCTTGTCTGGAGGAAAGGACACGGAGTTCAGGAGCAGCTGGGTACGACTGGGTATGGTGGGTACAGAGAGGGATGGGTTTGGGACACAAGATTTAGAGGCAAACACAGAGTTGAGGCATTCAGCTTTTTCACGTGCGGAGTCAGCTGTGTAGCCGTTTGAGGTAAGGGAGGGGATGGAGGGGGAACAAACACCAGAAACAGATTTGACCAGACACCACCAGGATTTGGAAGAGGGAGACAGATAAGAGAGTTCGGTCTTGAGAATGGAGAGATATTGTTTCCTGGCTCTCCTGAGGGTGGACACACACTTGTTTCGAGCTTTGTGAAAGGAAATGAGATTTCCTTCTGTTGGATTTGCTTTCCAGGAGACGAAGGCAAATTGTTTCTGGGCAACAGCCTCACCACAAGATTCCGTGTACCATGGACGGGAGGAAGGGTATGACAACTGAAGACGAGATGGGATAAATCTGTGCATGAGAGAGAGCAATTTACTTTGGAAGAATTCCAAGGATGAGTTGATGTCAGAGGTGGTAGAGATGGGAGACCAGTCCAGATGATTGATGGCTGCTTGAAGACCGTGCCAGTTGGCCTGAGTGAAATGCCAGACTCGTCGACGCTGAGCAGGCTCCCTGAGAATCGTCAGAGAGATGTCCACTTTAACAAGCACATGATCAGATGAGCCGATTGGAGCAGAAGAGCAGCAGACATTTTCAGGGAAGTTAGTCATAACCAAGTCCAGAAGAGAAGATGCTCCGTTGACTGAGATCCGGGTCGTGAAATTGACAGACTGTGTCAGTCCCAGTGAGTCGCAGAAGTCCTTTGCTGAGGAGCCATGGCTGGTGAGAGAGGTACCCACACCCAGCCAACTGGCATGGTGACAATTGAAATCACCACATATGAGGAAGAGAGAGTTGGGATGAGTAGATAGAGGTTGTTCCATATTATCAGACAGCGAGATGTAGATGGAGTCATCACTGTTTGCTGGACGGTACAACACACATATGAACAAGAGGTGGGAGCGAGGGGGAAGCTGTAGCCAGAGGTATTCCTGGGGGTGAGGTGGAGAGAGTGCAGTGCAGGGCGAGTGAGGAAGAGAGTTTTTGATAAAGATAGCAACCCCACCTCCAGGACGTGGCTCAGGTCTATCATACCGGAGGAGGGAGGAACCCGGGAGAGATACTAAGGAATCAGAGACATCATGAAGGAGGAAAGTTTCTGTTAAGCAGATCATGTCTGGTTTGTCAGAAGCAACCTGTATGGAGAGATCAGTTAAGTTTGAACGAAGGCCCAGGATGTTTGAGGTCCATACCGTTAATGAAGAGGAAGGGGGAGCATGGGATACAGAACAGGGGGGAGGAGGGGTTGGGTAAGATGTGGAAGAGGTGAAAGAGGTAGAGAGAGCTGTTGAAGGTGTGTCAGAGATTTCAGAATAGCTCGGAGAAAGGGAAGGATGGGGCGGACAAAAGGTTTGATGGTGATTGGTTGAGGCACAATGTGGTGTTACTTGAGGGGGAAGAGCGAGGCAGAAGGTTGAGGGAGATGGAGGTGAGAGTTGGAAGGGGGAAGAAGCGGGGAGTACGCTTTGAGGAGGGGGAGTGAGAGGGGGGAAATTGAGAAGAAATGAGGGTGGGGAGATTTGGAGGGGAGGGGGGAGTCTAGGAGGGGAGGGGTGAGGGGGAGTCTTGGAGGGGAGGGGTGTGGGGGGAGTTTAGGAGGGAAGGGGCAAGGGGGGAGATTTGAAAGGGATGGGTGATGGGGAGGATTTGGAGGGGAGGGGCAAGGGGGAAGATTTGAAAGGGATGGGTGATGGGGAAGATTTGGAGGGGAGGGGTTATGGGGAAGATTTGGATGGGAGGGGTGAGATTGGATTTTAGAAAGTGTATGATTAATGGGAAATGAACATTTATTGCAAAATGAGTTTCTTGTGACCTTCGAGTCAAAAATACATTTAAGGACGCTGGAGGGAGGATGGAGTGCAGGAGAGTTTAGGGAATGTAGAAAAGAGGCACTGTAAGAGATGGAATTTTTTTTGGGGCTAAATAGATTTGGTGAGCAAGTCGAAAGCAACCTTTTAAAGAAGAAGAAAAAGGTGTTTTAATATTCGACGGAATACAGAACTTGATGGGGAAAGTGTAAACATTTTAAAGTTTAACAGTGAAAACTATCTGGGGAAATGGGGGAGAAACACGTGGTCGAAGAACGAACGAACGAATAAACGAATGAGAACAACGAATAAGAAAAGAGAAGGAAATGTTTTTTTAGTTTTTTTGAGTTGAGATTTTAAACAAGGAAGTAGGCTATGGGGTGAAAAGACTGGGAAAAGCAGAGAACGAAAGTTATTGGAGCACAAACGACGGACCGCTGAGAGAAAAACAAAGCCTCAAGGTTGGACACTGTACAAGGCCTCAAAAGACACGACACGAATTAACACGATTTCTTTTTCAGGTATGAAAGTTTTGCACCGAAAATCTTCCCCGGGACACACTATACGTACACACACCATACAATAAATACAGTTATAACTAAAATACAAATGGGAACAATTACTTAACTTCGATTTCGATGGAGAGCGTGGACAGCTGCGAATAAACTAAACCTCGCCGGCAAGACCGGAAGCGGAAGTTAACAAATGTTAGCAGAGCTAACATCAATCACAAAAAAAAAACAAATGGACACACAAAACATACAATAAAGGGAGCGGGAGACAAGATGGGGAGAGAGAGGGAAGCACACAAGTACAACATTGGAGAGCAGGGACATCAGGAGATCTGTGGGATCGAGAGGGATTGGGGGGGTGGGGGGGGGGGAGGAGGCATGGGGGTTGAAGTACAAAACACATGGACACTGCCAGGACTTCCAGGAAAGAAGTCGGTATTTCAAAAAAGTGGATCTGGGGTGAATTAATGGGGGTAGAAGAGATCAAGGTTTTGGATGGGGGAAGATAAGAGATGGTGGTGAACAGCTGTTTTAAAGACCCGGAGGGAGGAGTGAGATTGAAGAGAGTGAGGGAGTTTGTTCCAGAGGGGGGAGTAAAGAGGAATGAAAGAGTGAAGGTGAGCAGAATTTGCTTATAACTGAATCAACAGAATCTCTAACTACAGAACCCAGTGCCATTATTTTTAACTGCATTAAAATGCTCACATACATCGAGTCTACACATTATTAATTTACACCATGGACACCACTTGACTCCATCTGTTTTAAATTTATATGAATTCATTTCAAGAAGGGAATGGACTATCACCGGACTCAGTCTCAGTGTTGAGTGAAGACTGCATGAAGACTGCAACAAGGCAGATATAGGGGGCAACTCATGGAATGCTGCGATACCACTAGCACAACTAATGCAATGCTGCGATACCACGAGCACAACTCATGCAATGCTGCGATACCACTAGCACAACTAATGCAATGCTGCGATCCCACTAGCACAACTCATGCGATGCTGCGATACTACTAGCACAACTCGTGCGATGCTGCGATACCACTAGCACAACTCCTGCAATGCTGCAATACCACTGGCACAACTAATGCAATGCTGCGATCCCACTAGCACAACTCATGCGATGCTGCGATACCACTAGCACAACTCATGCGATGCTGCGATACCACTAGCACAACTCCTGCAATGCTGCGATACCACGAGCACAACTCGTGCAATGCTGCGATACCACTAGCACAACTCATGCGATGCTGCGATACCACAAGCACAACTCATGCAATGCTGCGATACCACGAGCACAACTCATGCAATGCTGCGATACCACGAGCACAACTCATGCAATGCTGCTATACCATGAGTACAACTCATGCGATGCTGCAATACCACTGGCACAACTCATGCGATGCTGCAATACTACTGGCAAAACTCATGCGATTCTGCGATACCACTGGCACAACTCATGCAATGCTGCTATACCACGAGAACAACTCGTGCAATGCTGCGATACCACAAGCACAACTCATGCGATGCTGCGATCCCACTAGCACAACTAATGCTATGCTGCAATCCCACTAGCACAACTCATGCAACACTGCGACACCACTAGCACAACTCATAGTCCTGGAGCTGGGGGGAGTTTGTGTACCTGACTCTTTTAGAGCATAACCTTCAATTTTCTTATTCTATATGCCAAGACATTTAGAAAAGGTTTGGGTAACACCTACAGGTCAAGTACGTTTTTTCTGCAGAGCCTATCTTGGATTTTTGTTTGAGCGCCAAGGGGGCTGAAATGATGGTAATGGAGTTTCATGTAATAAATCATTATTAAGCATCCATAAATTATTCATTTTGATTTATTTCTATTGCTTGGGTATTGCTAACAACTTTTAGCATGTTTCATTGCCCTGCACCTTGGTTTGCGGAACAAAATGGCCATATTTTACTAAGATTTAGCCAAAAATCGCTTTCAGTTTAAAAGTAGCCCAAAGTTTGATGGTTTCTCATTCACCCAATATTGTAAGTAGAGCTATCAAATTTGGCCAAAGGTTTCCTCATTACGTGCTCTGAGCAATCCAATTTTCATATTGATACATCAGGGCCCTATATGATGCCCATGGGGCCCACTGTAACCCAATGTCAACCCTACCCCTAAATAGCCGCTTCTAAGGCGTTTCGTCAAATGACCATATCTCCGAAGGTAAATGCCATAGAAAGTTGATCTCTGGGTCTATATATTGTTTTTTGACCCGAAGGAATTGATTGGCACCATTATTGTAATTTTTGGAGTTAATCTCATTAGTATAATTCCAAGATGTCCACCAAAATGGCTGCCGAAATAGAAAATTAGATGTAACCTAACATATAGATAAGAACAAAAAATTTAAGGTGAGGATCTAAAACAGTCATGTACATGAACCCCCCTCCCTCTCCCCAAGCTTAACTATCAAACATCTAGTCAAAGGCCACGTTGATTTGAGAAATTGTAATGCTCAAACATTGAAAATATTCTCAGGTACATACATATTAGTTAATACACTACAGGTGAACTTTTTATGAACCATCATTGAAGAATGTTCATTAATTTATCATTCATCCTGGATAGGTTGTCATAAATAGTACACTACACATACTGCATACTTCTAGTACTAATAATACTACACATACTAGATACTACACATATATCAACTGTAACAATATCATGCAGAACTCGAGCTAATCTTATCAAGCAATTGGATTTTTACAGGTATGGGGTGATGTTTTTTTGCACCGACAGAATTTGCCACATTTGACCCCAGCCATCATGCAAGGGCAAGCTGACATGTCACACTTATCACATGAGCAGAAGACTGACCAATGAACTTTAAGGGTTTTCCACAATGTTGCAGGTATTAGCTGACCATGGTCATGCTCACAGCCACAATCTTCTGGCTTCAGTGACTCAACAGTTTCAGAGTCGAGGTAGCTTTCCAAGGTGTGCATGGTAGTGTCGGCATTATAGAACCCACGCTGGATATGAGGCAGGAGGCCCTGGCTGGTCGGAGGCAAGTTGTGGAGAGAGCTGCATTTGCTGAAGTGGAAAACCTCAGCTCGGAGATCTGAGAAATTTGTAGCATCACTTCCTTTTCTCAAGGAAGATGAGATGCTTCCTCATCTCAAGCCTTGTGTTGGCTTAGCGGTTAGGGTGCCGGCTTGGGATCCTAGGATCCTGGGTTCGAATCCCGGTCGATTGCTGAATTAACGCCAGGGGGGTTGACTCAGCCTGTCATCCTTCCGAGGTCGGCAAATTGAGTACCAGCTTGCTGGGATGAATGATCCCGGTGTGTACCCCGGTTTAGAATAGGTGCACCGTATCCCTGCGCATCGTAAGAGCGTGACCAAGGGTTGGCGTCAGGAAGGGCATCCGGCCATAAAACCATTGCCTCAAACAGGGCACCATGATTGTCATGGGGCCCGCAAGGATAACCCCTGCTCTAGCGGGGAAAAAATGGCCTTAAAACGATCATTCATTCATTCATTCATACTTCCTTTTCTCAGCACCTTCACCAAGTAATGCTCAGCATTGCGAATCATGGCTGGAGAGAGGGTTGCTGACCTCCCGAAGTGCTTGAGATACTTCTCGGGCTCTGCCTTTAAAGCTGCCTTCTTTGTGCCAACTCTGCTCGTGATGTTGCACCCTGTAAGGCTGTGCAGAGCTGGCAGTACTGCACAGAGCCGACGACCCAGACGCTGGAACAGGGTATGAAGGGGCACATACCGAGTGGTATTTCCCACTCCAGCTCGCACCCACAGCTGCTCAAGGTCGTGCTGCAGAAAGACAGGGATGTGGTGGAGCAGGGCAACAATTACATCAGTATAATTGGAGATAATGACACATACTTTGTGTCCTGCCTCAAGAGAGTCCAAGACATGGAGGGGTATACGAAGGTTAGCTTCTTCAAATGATGATTGAAGGTGGGCCAGTGCATTCTTTTTGCCTTTATAAACCCTGATGCACTGCCAGTTCTCATCATCTCTGGTCACCTGGCCGACTACAGTGGGGGTATTGTCGACTTTCAGGAGCATTTCCATGAAGATGACAATAGACCAATTTCTCCAAAAGAAGCTTGTTATTGTTTGAAGGCCAGAAGGTTTCCATCTTTTTTGGTAGAGGTGTCCCTGGTTCAATGGAATTGTGCTTGATTGGTACAGTATCAGTACGCTTCATTCTCTCACTATCCTTCACTGAGGGATCTTCTGAGTACATGTCAAACACATAGTCACATCGCCCAAACTGATGGTATACATCTGAAAAGGATACCAAAACTGAGACAAGGTCCTGGAAGTTGGAGACGCCAGTAACACAAACCTTGCGAACATTGGCCATAATGTCTATGACAAATGAAGAGTTTCTCTGATGTCCATATTTATAGTCCTCAGGTTTGAGATAAGTCTCCAACGCTTAGAGTAGTTGACTCTTTGCCGGGCTAGTCATCATCCCGTCATCATTGAAGAGGAGAGGGGAGGGTGCAACATCAAATTTCAAAAGGTCCTTGGAAGTGAGGCCACGATCACGGGCGATTTCAATGGTTTTCTCCGCAATATTCATCTCCTTCACTTCCTTCTTGATTGTCTTCTGTGGTTTGTTTCTGATAGTTTTCATTGTTTTGAGAATTGTTCGGTGAATGCATTCACTGAGTCTTGTGCTTTTCTGGACAAATCTTTCAAGCCGAAATTGCAGGTACTTTTCCTCTCCTTTTGCGAAGACATTCAGCATGTCATTTCTGATGTCTGTTGCCATGATCTCTTTTGTCACGAAATTTTGCAGTTTTTTTGTTTGTTTGTTTTGTTTTGTTTTGTATACTGAATCGAGGCTCGTGAAAGAGCTAACATTTATTTCACAAACAAATCAACCAGACAAACAAAATATACAAAAAGAGGGAGCGGAAGACAAGATTGGGAGAGAAGGGGAAGCACACAACCACAACATTTGAGAGCAGGGAGAAGAGTGGGAGGGAGAGGGCTTGGGGGCAGGAGGCGTGGGAAAGGGGGGGGGGGGGGGTGGGAGAAGTATAAAACACAAGGGGACCGAAATTATCGGGGATAGAAAAGATCAAGGTTTTGGATGGGGGAGGATAAGAGATGGTGGTGAACAGCTGTTTTAAAGACCTGGAGGGTGGAGTGGGATTGAAGAGAGTGAGGGAGTTTGTTCCAGAGGCGGGAGAAAAGAGGAGTGAAGGTGAGCAGAAAGTCTTGATTTTGGCAGTTTAACCATAAGAGGGTTGCAGGCAGATCTTGTGCGACCTGTAGGAATATTTGGGGGACAGAGCCCAGAGAGGGCTGGGGGGGCAAGGCCAGAGAGGAGTCGGTAGAAGACGGAAAGACCACCAACCTGCCTGCGGTGAGTGAGTGAAAGGCCCTTGGACTTAGCTTCATCGCGGGAGATTCCAATGATTCTGAACGCTTTGGTTTCAACAGCGTGAAGACGGGTTAGGTGTGAGGCAGGAGCACCAGACCAGAGGGGAGAGCAGTATTCCATAGAGCTGCGGGAGAAAGCCTTGTATGTGGTGAGGAGCTCAGGTGTGCCAAGGAAGGACTTCGCACGACGGAGGATGCCCAGTCGGCGACTGGCTTTGGAGGCCAGATTTGAAATGTGGTTTTCCCAGGAAAGATCATTGACAGGTGTTGGAGAAGCATTTAGAGACAGGAGGGAGCCTTTCTCCTCAATGAATTTGATCATTGCCTGGATGTGGGACTCATGGCGGGTTGTAGTGGCTTGGGATGACTGATTGTGGTTATACGATTCATATGTGCTCTCCATCATGCCAGCGTATTCACGATGCAGATTCTTTACTGCCATCATTTCATGATAAACTAGAACGGGCACTCGGTAGAGCGCATACCTTCGCCGCAGCTACTGTTCTGTACTTGGCATGGGAGTGTAGGGAACAGAACAACAAAAATACGATTGTGACCTTTTCGTGACCTTGACCTTGACCTTTGACCCGATTGCTCCCAAAATCTAATCAAATGTGTCCCGTATAATAACCAATCATCCCACCAAATTTCATGCAATTCGGTTGAATACTTTTTGAGTTATGCGAATAACATACACACAGACATACAAATAAATACACAGCGATCAAAACATAACCTTCCGCTTTTGCGAAGGTAATCAGGTCTCATTGAGCGACGTACTGCTTCTGCTTGGCATGTCCGATGACTCCGTCACTGCATTTAGATGAGAGGTTGATACTCTGCTTTAGTTTCTGGTCACCACCAACGGCAGTGAAGCGGCCAGGTTTGTCCTTGATATAAAAATTCCCATTTGAGAAGTTCTCATAGACTGATAGTGCAGTTCGGGGCAGGCGTCGCATGTCTTCCAGGCAGACAGAGCACCAGCGCAGGTAGTTGTTGGAATCAAATGCAGCGAACAGATAGAGAGCACGTTGTACAGCATCAAGATGCTGTTTCATAGCATCATAGCTGACATCCCATATCCCCTCGCGATCAGCTCTCAACAGATCATGCACCACATTCATCCTGCGGAGGAAATGAGTCCAGAATTGGAAGTTCTCATTTACAGCGGAGCGAGTTTTGATGAAGCTATTTAGATCTTCTGTCAACTTGTTGGATGCAGTTGCAAACTCTGCCATGTACTTCTGACTTTCACTGATGTTCTTCTTTGTGACACTTGACTTAAGCTTTGCCAGGATTGCAAGCTCTGGTGCATATGGCTCGACACCTTTTTCAGCGAAGAATTCCTTGGAGAGAAGACGCTTGAATGCTTCAGCAGGAAATTGCATGCCTTCAAGACAGCGGCTGTAATGACCTCCATTGATAACCGAGTTCTGGATGATGGTTGGACCAAAGACACCGGCCTGCAGCCAAGTGATGTCAGCTCCACTTCCACCTCGGGCTTTTCCATTGCACTTTAGGACAATTTTCACCAAATGAAATGTTCCCATAACTGGGACTAGATTGCAAAATTCCTGAGGTCGCATCATTTGAATTTCCTTGACGATGCAGTACACCCCCTCATCGCAATACATCGGGATTTCTCTTTGAACCAGCTGTGAACCAAGTGCCATGAAATTCTTCATTGCCGAATAAACCGTTGTATATTCAGTAACGGGATATGGCAGGACAGGCAAGAATGTGAGTATCTTCACTGGAATATTCTCTTCAGTCCAAACAGAGTTGCTCGCACTCCAAGAAGGCATCGTTTGTGACTGAGGATAGATGGAGACTTCATTTTGGTTGACATCTAGGCGGGTGAGGGACCAGGTGGTATCTTTCAGTTTTGCTGCATCAGCTTTTGCAGATTTGTAGATATGGTCATTTACTTTGTAGGATGCAGGGATGTCTGTACGTCGTGCTGATTTGTGGAAATCTGAGAGTACTTGACATGGTAGAATTTCCTTAAAAGCTTGTGGCCCATGTGTGACTTGTGTGTCAGATATCTTGGGTTTACGAGTTGTTGATGGGGGTTTATCTTGGTAAAGTACAGTCACTGTGTCATGCTCCGAGACATTTGCACCCTCGTGGTCCCAGTTGTCAATGGCACCTGAGGTGAATTGCCCTGGGTCAAAGTGGGTGGGTAATGCGACACGATCTTGGTTGTGCTGTGCTGTGAAATATGCGAGAACATGTTGGTACCTACGCAGCTCCGTGTAGCTGAGTGCAAGTCCTTCGTGGTTTAAGGTTGTGGTCACAATTTTGCCTCCACGTCCAAGACCATGAACAGATTCTGCATTCATGATATGCATGGGCGTTCTCTTTCTCCCACGGTGGTGCACATCGTACATGATTTGGAAGAGGGATTGTAACTTTCTGCAACGTTGTGTGGAGAGGTTGCCATTTGCCTCTGTCATCAATATCACCTTCATCATCTTCATCACCATCTT
Organism: Myxine glutinosa; assembly: GCF_964187855.1. Classification (NCBI taxonomy): domain Eukaryota; kingdom Metazoa; phylum Chordata; class Myxini; order Myxiniformes; family Myxinidae; genus Myxine; species Myxine glutinosa. Next base: position 1,118,473 of record NC_136265.1, on the reverse strand, counting down.
CTCGTTCAGCAGCAAACTTCTCCTCTGTCATGACTGCTTTTGCTGCTTGTTGGTGGGTTTCAGGATTGAAATTGTACAAAACCCCCAAAAAGCTGAGTACAGGATCTGGGATATTCATATCATTACACGCAAGTTTCAGATCTTGAGCATCACAAAAGCTATCGTCAAGACCAAAATCATAATCATCAAGAGACATCCTAATCACACTGGCACATACTTGCACAGGATCAACAGAGCGAATGCATTCAGCTAACCTATCGGCAGCATTATTTGACACACTGAATACCATCATTGATTTGTGAAAAGCATCAGGATATGTGAAATCAATCTCACTACCAAATTGATTAATCAAGAAAATTTTCACATCTCATTGCGGAAGTTACATTGATCATCAATACTATTCAAGTAGTTTCGGATAGCACTCAGCTCATAGCCCTTGCCATTTTTCAGGCCTGCTCCAACTCTGTCACAACCTGACTCCATGCAAGCTGTTTGGCAGACAATTTCGGAACCATGTCTGTGGAGCGAGACTCATACTTATACATATACTTAATCATGCACTCATTGTGGTAATATAGATCTGCTCCAAACACAGAATGTGGATCTTGAAGGTCACAAGTTCGGTTGTAGACAGCATCTTGAAAGAAGTTAGTTGCAGCAAGAAAAGATGAAGCACGGTTGGATTCACAAATGCGATATTTGGTGTACAGTTGTTTGCATGATTTGTTATCACAGATAATACAGTTCACATCTCGCAATGCTGTTGCTGTTGTATCTGCATTAGGCTGGTGGTGGACAGCCTGGGAACGAGTGCTTCTATCATGTGTTTTGTTCTGCTGGGAAAAAGATGAGTTTTGGCCTTGATCTACATTCTTTTTAGTAATTCTCTCTAGAACAGATTTCATAGTGTACGCTTTATAACATTCATTAGTGACGTGAAAAAAAAGCGATCTCCTTCAACGAGCTTCAGTCTTTTGGAAACACTGTCATTGTGTATGTCACTGGCTTCTCGTATCCTTTTACAGCCATTGCTTGTGCTTACAACTTTATCATCTTTTGCTTTCTAACAGATGATACATTTCGTCACATCAAAAGAAATGTCTTGGGATGACTTTAAGAGTGAAACAGACTCCATCATTGAAAACAGATTTTTGGCATTAAGGCAGTAGATATTCAGTCTATGGCTCCAACAACAACACAACATGCATTTTAAGGCCATTTTCCCTGCTAGAGCGGGGGTTAGCCTTGCGGTCCCCATGACAATCTTCTCCATTTTGCCCCATTTTCAGCATCTCTCCTTGTTAACCCCCTTGCCCCTTATTTCTTCTTCCACCATCTTTAGCCAAGTCTTTCTCGGTCTTCCCCGTCCTCTACTTCCTTCTACATTCATTTCCATCACTCTTCTCAACCAGTCACTTTCATCCTTCCTCAACACATGACCAAACCATCTCAACCTGTTCCTCTTCACAGCATCAATCACAGGCTCTATTCCCATCGTCTTTCGCAATTCATCATTTGTCTTCCTCTCTCTCAACGATACTCCGCACATCCACCGAACCATTCGCATTTCCACCCTTTCCAGCCTTCGTTGCTGCTCTACATTCATGACCCATGTCTCGCTCCCATAAATCATAACACTTCTCACACATGCAGCATACACCTTTCCCTTCAGCTTCAACGACACTCCCCTCATCATCAGCACGCCACTCAGTTCCCGAAACTTCTTCCATGCACATCTCACTCCAGCAACCGTTGCCGAGTCTGATCCACCTTCTCCATTCAGCATGTCTCCGAGGTAGCAAAATGTTTTCACACCTTCCAGCTTCACGCTGTCTCCAAGATCCAACTCAACATTTCCTCCATCTGCAGCTCCCTCTGTGCACACCTTACATTTGAATGTAGCTGCCACACTGGTTAATGACCCTCTCAGACCACGACATTTTTGATGAACCCACTCAGCGCACATTGTACATTGAATGGAGTTCACTCCGACACCCTTCCTGCACACAGCACATGGCCACTTCCCAGTTCTTTGCACCTCACCACATCCTTTACCACTTGCCATCACCTTTGTCTTTCCTATATTCACCTTCAGACCTTTTGTCTCCATACATTCCTTCCACTTGTTCATCTTTTCCTTCAGTCCATCCATACTTTCCACACTCAACACCAGATCATCTGCATACAACAACTCCCACGGCAAACCCTCCTGAACGTTCTGAGCCAGCACCTCCATCACAGCTACAAATAGTAGTGGACTTAGTACCCACCCCTGATGCACTCCCACCTTCACCTCAAACTCACCACTGTTCCCGTCCTTCGCCCTTACAGCTGTGCGTGCTCTTTTATACATTGCCATCACTACTCTGATCAACCATTCCTCCACTTCTAACTTCCTCAATGCCCATGTCAATACTTCGCGTGGAACCCTATCGAATGCTTTCTCCAGATCAACAAACCCAAGAAACAACTTCTTCCTCTTCTCAATGTACTTCTCCTGCAACTGCCCCACAATAAAGAGCGCGTCTGTCGTTCTTCTTCCTGGCTTAAATCCAAACTGCATTTCGTCGATCTTCACCTTCTTCCTTATCCTCCTCTCCAACACCCTTTCCAATACCTTCATTCCATGCTCCAATAACTTTATCGCTCGGTACGAGCCACACTCCAGAGGGTCACCTTTCCCCTTGTATAGAGGGACGAGTGTACTCAGTTCCCAATCCACTGGAATGCGGCCTTCTTTCACCACCAGATTACAGATCTCTGTCATTCTCTTCACACCCCAACTTCCTGCTGCCTTCAACATATCTCCCACAACTCCCGTTGGCCCTCCCGATTTTCTACTCTTCATTGCTTTTATCGCTTTTATCGCTTTATCGATCCCTGGTGTTGGGCTAGCGGCTAGGGTGCCGGCTTAGGATCCAAGGATCCTTGGTTCGAATCCCGGTCGATCGCTGAATTAACGCTAGGGGGGTTGACTCAGCCTGTCATCCTTCCGAGGTCGGCTAATTGAGTACCAGTTCACTGGTAATTCCCTGTTTGTCGTTAAAGGCGGCAAAAAGGGTTGGCGTCAGGAAGGGCATCCGGCCGTAAAACATTGCTTCAAAAAGGGGACCGAAAAAACAACAACAACCACGGTTCCCGAAAAAGGCCAACCCCTGCTTTGCGGGGAAAAATGGCCTCTAAAGGTGGTTTATGTTGCTTTTATCGCTTCCTCAACTTCCTTCTCGGTTATCTTCTCTGCCGGTCCTAAAACTGGGTTACTCTCTATGTTGCTAGTCTATGTTGCCATTCATTCTCTGTATTCAACAGCATTTCCATATATCTTTTCCATCTTCCTTTAATTCCATCTGGGTCCACAACGATTTGTCCCACTTCATCCTTCAAGCAACTCACCCCCATCACATCACACCTCTCTTTCGCTATCTGCTTTGCAATACTGAAAACCGCTCTCTGACACTCTTCCGAATCCAAGCGTTCTCCGAACATTTTCCTACATGCCTCCTGCGCCTTTGCTCCCTCTTTCTTTGCAGCCTTCTTGGCTGCCTTATAACTTTCATGTTCTGCTTTTTCTGCTCCCGTACCCTTCGCCTTCTGCCACTCCTTGAACTTCTTCCTCTTCTCGTCAAATCCTCTTTCCAACTTCATCATCCCACCACCATGTTTCCGAGTGCCTCGGTGGTCCTTTTGTCCATCCACATACCTCACCAACGGCTCCCAACAGACTATCTTTCATTGACATCCAACCACGTTCAAGCTCAACCACATCATCCTCTACCCTACTCAGCCTCTCTTTTAGTGCCTCCCTTACTGTCACCTCTTTCGACCTCCACACCTTCATTCTCGGTTGGTACTTCACCCGCCGACCTCTCCTCACACCTTTCACTCTTATGTCACAGACAACCAAGTGGTGCTGTGAAACAGCCTCCTCCCCCTGGATCACCTTTCTGTCCCGGAGGTGCCTCATATCTCGCCTACGCACCATCAGGTAGTCAACGGTTGTCGTCGACCCACCTGATGTGTATGTAACAAGCTTATTATCCTCTTTCTGGAAATGAGTATTGCAAATCAACAAATCAGCTCCATCAGCAAACTCCAAAATCCTTTCCCCTTCTCCATTTCTCACACCATATCCGTAACCCCCATGAACTCCCTCAAAACCGTCCATACTCCTTCCCACATGTCCATTTAGGTCTCCTCCTACCACAACAACTTCCTCATCTTTCACGTTTTCCATCAGCTTCTCTATCGCACACCAGAACTTGTCCTTCTCTTCATCGCTCCGACCAACCTGCGGAGCATATCCCGAGATGACGTTCATCAAGAGCTTTCCAATCATCATTTTCACCATCATCAACCTGTCACTCACTCTAGTCACACTCACCACACTGTCTGCAAACTCCTCAGAAAACAGGGCACCAACGCCATTCACGCCTTCCGGGCACCCTTGCCACACAAACTTGTATTTCTGTCCCTGCCTACCCTTCACCATTCTCACACCACTTCCCTTCCATCTCGTCTCTTGCACACAACATTTGTCCATTCTTCTGACCAATACTTCCACCACTTCTCCTGATCTCCCTGTCATTGTCCCTACATTCCATGTCCCAAACCTCAGAAACCGATCTCCACTTCGGGCTGTACCCTGCCCATATGTCGTTGTAATTGTCATTGTTCTCTTTTTGAGGCAATGTTTTTTTTAATGGCCGGATGCCCTTCCTGACGCCAACCTCTTAGTCGCCTCTTTCGAGTCTATGGCTCCGCACCCACGAAAGTCTTCACATCCCTGAAAAAGAAATAGCATACTGTTACTCCATCTCATAAGTGCAGTTAACCATGGGGCGGGGAGGGGAGGACCTTGTTTACATGACTCTTTTACAGAGTCACCTTAAATGTTCTTGTATTTTTCTATTTTTGCAGCCATTTTGATGGGTATCATGCAATTATGCTAATTAGTACGCCTCCAAAAATTACAATAATGGTGCCAATCAATTCCTTGGGGTCAAAAAACTATATATAGACCCAGAGATCAACTTTCTATGGCATTTCCCTTCGGAGATATGGTCATTTGACGAAATGCCTTAGAAGCGGCTATTTAGGGGTAGGGTTGACATTGGGTTACAGTGGGCCCCATGGGCATCATACAGGGCCCTGATGTATCAATATGAAAATTGGATTGCTCAGAGCACGTAATGAGGAAACCTTTGGCCATATTTGATAGCTCTACTTAGAATATTGGGTGAATGAGAAACCATCAAACTTTGGGCTACTTTTAAACTGAAAGCGATTTTTGGCTAAATTTTAGTAAAATATGGCCATTTTGTACCGCAAACCAAGGTGTAGGGCAATGAATCATGCTAAAAAGTTGTTAGCAATACCCAAGCAATAGAAATAAATCAAAATGAATAAGTTATGGATGCTTAATAATGATTTATTCCATGAAACTCCATTACCATCATTTCAGCCCCTTGGCGCCCAAACAGAAATCCTAGATAGGCTCTGCAGAAAAAACGTACTTGACCTGTAGGTGTTACCCAAACTTTTTCTAAATGTCTTGGCATATAGAATAAGAACATTGAAGGTTATGCTCTAAAACAGTCATGTACACAAACTCCCCCCATCTCCTATACTATCATGCAATGCTGCAATACCACCAGCACAACTCATGCGATGCTGCAATACCACTAGCACAACTCATGCAATGCTGCGATACCACTAGCACAACTCATGCAATGCTGCAATACCACGAGCACAACTCATGCGATGCTGCAATACCACGAGCACAACTCATGCGATGCTGCAATACCACTAGCACAACTCCTGCAGTGCTGCGATACCACTAGCACAACTCATGCAATGCTGCAATACCACTAGCACAACTCGTGCAATGCTGTGATACCACTAGCACAACTCATGCGTTGCTGCAATACCACTAGCACAACTCATGCAATGCTGCAATACCACTAGCACAACTCATGCGATGCTGCAATACCACTAGCACAACTCATGCGATGCTGCAATACCAATAGCACAACTCATGCGATGCTGCGATACCACCAGCACAACTCATGTGATGCTGCAATACCACTAGCACAACTCATGCGATGCTGCAATACCACTAGCACAACTCATGCAATGCTGTGATATCACTAGCACAACTCATGCGTTGCTGCAATACCACGAGCACAACTCATGCGATGCTGCAATACCACTAGCACAACTCATGCGATGCTGCAATACCACTGGCACAACTCATGCAATGCTGCAATACAACTAGCACAACTCATGCGATGCTGCGATACCACCAGCACAACTCATGCAATGCTGCAATACCACTAGCACAACTCATGCAATGCTGCAATACCACTAGCCCAACTCATGCGATGCTGCAATACCACTGGCACAACTCATGCAATGCTGCAATACCACTAGCACAACTCATGCGATGCTGCGATACCACCAGCACAACTCATGCAATGCTGCAATACCACGAGCACAACTCATGCGATGCTGCAATACCCCTAGCACAACTCATGCAATGCTGCGATACCACTAGCACAACTCATGCAATGCTGCGATACCACTAGCACACGCTTCAAAAATGTCCAGTACGTTGGCACTTGTAATAATAAAGGAATTTTTGAAGTCTAAACAATTGATCAAATTTTCACAGGAAAGTTTGTGGAACTGTCATCGACCCAAGCATTGTAAACCGAGTTCTGGAAAATTGCACTATGGATTGTATGAGGTCATTTATGACCTCATACTTGTAGTTGTCAGAGTGGATAGGGCTAGCTACAGCTACACTGTAGGTCTAACTGTTGCAGCCTGGTCTTTCATCGTCATAACCATGTGTGTCATTTTCTTGGAAGTTGGACTCTTGACTTGACATTTGATTTATGGCGTTGATTTCTTGATTTCTGCATGAGTTATTACCGATGCGTGTTACTGTAGCACACCTTCATATTCACATCATGGTGTGTGTAAATCTATCAAAAACCATGTAGACCCCTATAGACCTCTAAACTGGTCTTCCTAATGATATTGACTGCTCCTGAAGATACCGTAACACACACTTAGTCTCGTCTACGCGTTTTCGTACATGCACAATGAACCACACGCAAATCCAACTAAAGCTAGAACTGCACCTACATGTAAAAGCTACATCTTGAATCCTTTAAAATCAAACTTACATGCAGTACCTCTCTTTGTTCTTTGGAAACCTGAAGAACGACAGGTCAGGCCGTTTGGACTGTCAATTTGCACAATTTGTCGCAGAACAGTGAGCTCTAGATTGGGAATTCGTCGCCATGTTGACTGAAAAGCACAGAGTCCGTCACGGTAATTTGCTTACTAAAATGGCGGCCGGGCGCTCCCTTTGGCTACTACGCTAAATTGGTTGACTAAGTTGTCTTGCTCCACCATCTTTGCTTCACCTGTTCAAACGATCTTGTCCAGCTGGGCGCACAGGTGAAGTCCGACCGTGCCAGTCGCGTTTCAGGTTCTCTCGGTGAGCTTGGTCTCACATAAGCACCCATGGGTCCCCCTTGTCCACAGACCGAGGTGAGTGATGATGAATTTACAAAGTGCATGCTGTTAAAGAACCGAAAGCATATACCGGTAAAAGGAAAGATAGGTGAGGAGGAACGAATGCAGAATAAGGTGTGAGGAGGTTAACCAGGCCGTGTTCTCTGTATCGAAATGTTTTATCCCATGTTATCTAACGATGTTATCTTGATTGTTTTGCTTAGGTCTTTATCCAAACTTGCATTCTGGACCTCAGCCGCATGTTCAACTACAGCACTCAACCTTGCCTTCTCATTTTCAACAGGTATTTACAGGTAAGCATTACTCTCATTTTCCCAATCATATATTCTGTGCCTTGGTCGAGCGTTTTCTCCTTTATTCACTTTAACAGCTCTAAGGTACATAACTTCAAATGCAAATATTCTGGACTGTCCTCTGTCCGTAGGGTTGTCACAGCTGACACCACAGTTTTCTTTTGCTGCAGAGCCGCCATGTTTATAGAAAAGCCAGTGCGTCTTCTTCACTGCTCATTTTTTGTCCCCCGTCGCACCGCGGAGCGAAAGGGGGACTATGGTTTTCCCCTCCGTCCGTGTGTCAGTCCGTCCGTCCGTGCGTGCGTGCGTGCATGCGTAAGCGAAGGACCGCATTCGAATTTGGTGTGTGGGTGCAACCCACGTCAAAATCCAAGATGGCCGCCACCATGTATGTCTGATGCCATGTATGTCTGAACCTTGTGAGCTGAATATCTTGAAAAATAAGCGAAGTACCAACTTCTAATCTGGTGTGTGGGTGTATCTAGGCACAAGGACGAACCCTATTGAAAATTGTCGCCAGGTCAAAATCCAAAATGGCCGCCTTGTGTCTTCCACTTTGTCAACTCACATCACTTCACCGACGGGGGACCTAGGCGTAACGCTTGTTTTCATTTGAAACCCCCAACACAAGATGCACACCTGTTTAACTCTTGCTCTGTAGCTGGTTGGACAAATCCATCAGATCAGGTTCCTAAATATCGCTGATGCTGTGAACCGGGGTTCCCTCACGATTGCAAAGTTTGCGATGCTAATTATGCTCGAGCTCCAACTCAATGCTGCCACAACACGGCACCAACTCCCTTCAATTCGAGCTCAAACCTCCAACACAGTCATGCTGTGGAAGGACCTATTAAGCTGCTCTATACACCTGTGGTGTGCGTTAAAATATGGCAATTCTTCTGGATTCTTTGCAGTTAAATGCTGTTTGAACGTTTCCATGGTGGAATAACGATAACATAAAAGGTTTACTGTTTACAACACGTGTTACCTCTTAAAATAACGGGTTTTTTTGTCTACAAAGTCTAGGCTCGTGTAAGAGCAACACATAAAACACAAAGACATAAACAGAAAACACACAAAACATACAATAAATGGAGTGGGAGACAAGAGGAGGGGGAGAGCGAGGGAAGCACATCAACATTAGAGAACAAGGACATCTGAATCATGAGATCTGTGGAATGGAGAGTGCAAGGATCTGTTTTTGCACCTTTTTTGTGTGAAGAGGTAATGTTGTCTGATTTCCAAGCAGATGGCAGATGACCTTGAGCAAAAGAGAGGGTGAAGAGAACAGAGAGAGGGTGAGATAGAGCGGAAGAGCAGGAATTTAGGACCCGTTTTGTTGATGCCGTCAGGTCCAGTTGCAGAATCAGTCGAGGGTTGACAGAAACTTCACCTTGTCAGGAGAGAAGCACACAGACTCCAGGAGCAGCTGGGTACGGTGGGTACAGAGAGGGATGCGTTTGGGACACACGATTTTGAGGCAAGCACAGAGTTGAGGAATTCAGCTTTTTCACGTGCGGAGTCAGCTGTGTAGCTGTTTGAGGTAATGGAGGGGGAACAAACACCAGAAACAGATTTGACCAGATGCCACCAGGATTTGGAAGAGGGAGACATGTTTGAGAGTTCAGTGTTGAGTGTGGAGAGATATTGTTTACTGGCTCTTCTGAGGATAGACACACACTTGTTCCGAGCTTTGTGGAAGGAAATGAGATTGCCTTCAGTTTGAGTTGCCTTCCAGGAGGCGAAGGCAAGTTGTTTCAGGACAATTGTGGACATACGACTAAAGAGAGAACCAGGTCGGCCTCAAAATATCCGGTTGAAAAGTCCAACGAATACTCACAAATTTGCACGAATTTTAAAACAAAACCGAACTAGAAGCACACAGTAAACAGACATAACAAAATAAACATAAGAAAATCAATTTAAAAAACGACCGGGACAAAATGGAGGAGTCGAGAATTGAGGAAAATAATGGAGGAATCGAGAATTGAGGAAAATAATGGAGGAGTTCGAGAATTGAGGAAAATAATGGAGGAGTCGAGAATTGAGGAAAATAATGGAGGAGTCGAGAATTGAGGAAAATAATGGAGGAGTCGAGAATTGAGGGAAATAATGGAGGAGTCGAGAATTGAGGGAAATATTGGAGGAGTCGAGAATTGAGGGAAATAATGGAGGAGTCGAGAATTGAGGGAAATAATGGAGGAGTCGAGAATTGAGGGAAATAATGGAGGAGTCGAGAATTGAGGGAAATAATGGAGGAGTCGAGAATTGAGGAAAATAATGGAGGAGTCGAGAATTGAGGAAAATAATGGAGGAGTCGAGAATTGAGGAAAATAATGGAGGAGTCGAGAATTGAGGAAAATAATGGAGGCGTCGAGAATTGAGGAAAATAATGGAGGAGTCGAGAATTGGCACGATGGAGGAAGCGGAACCGGAAATTTTGGAACTGGAGCTTAAAAACGAAAACTGCACTCGGTGGAGCGCATACGTCCGCCAGATTAAACAGTTTACATTTTTCAGATTGAGATCGAGATGAGATTTGGAATCTACAACTTTTTGAGATTTCCTGTTCACAGGCAGGCAGACAAACAGACAGGCAGACAAACAGGCAGGCAGACAAACAGACAGGGGTGAAAACATAACATCCGCCCACCTTCGGTGGTGGACGTTAATAAAAAAATATATACAAAGCTGGAACGGTACTCGGTAGAGAATATTCCTCCGCCAAGTTGAACAGGTTACATTTTGTATCCCACCGATATATCGGATCTGGATTCGGACCTGGACCAAAATCTAATCGGCTTGCTCTTGTCTCTTACCCAACTCATCCAACAAGTTCTGTCATAACCCATCCACAACTTTTTGAATTATCATGTTATTTATTGTTTTTGGCCCTATCACTCAATGGTGAAGAATCACCGAGGAATTTTATAAACTCTCATATCTGGATCGGGTTTTGAATCTTTGTCAAAATTGAATCAGTTCTTCATCATCATACACCCAACCTGTGCACCAAGGTTCATCCAAATTCATCCACAACTTTTTGAGATGTCGTGCCATACAGTAGAAAGTTGATTGTTGTTTTGCCTTTTCTCTCAATCGTGACAAATCACTTTACAAATTAATCAGTTCCACGTCCGTATGCGGATCTTCAGCAAAATCGAATAATTGAGTCTGTCACATGCCCAACCTCTCCACCAAATTTCGACCTTTGGTGGCGGAGGTAAAAATGGACGATTTTAGGCGACTTTGACCTCAAAAGCAATAGTCTTCAGTGACCCAATATGCAAACCCTGCTCAAATTTCAAGTCAATCAGTTAAATCAGCATGGTGAATCCATTGCTTCACTGCAAAACTGGCAGCAAGTTCTCTTCTCTCTGTCCCTGTTCCTGTTCTCTTCTTCTCTTCTTCTTGGTCCTGTTCTCTTCTTCTGTTGTTTTTGTTCCTGTTTCTGTTCACTTCTTGTTCTCTTCTGTTGTTCTTGTTCCTGTTCCTGTTCTATTCTGTTGTTCTTGGCCTGTTCCTGTCCTCTTCTTCTTGTTGTTCTCTCCTGTTGTTGTGTGTGTGTGTGCTTCCCTTTCTCCACCTCTTGTCTCTCGGTCCCTTCATTGCATGTTTTATTTGTGTCTGTGCATGTTTTCATGTTCAATGTGTTAGCTCTTACACGAGCCTCGATTCTGTACACAAAAAAAAGAAATTGGGGCTTACATTTCCAATGTAAATGAGTAACTGTGTGGGGCCACCTCGTAGTGGTGGCAGAAGGTATTACATTTTCCTTTTCTACCTTGGCAACACTGTGGCTAAAGCACTCTTCGCACAGGCAAATTTGTCCTCCTTCCCAAATCTCCTCCTTCCCCCCCACCTGCCACACAGTCACACGCACAGTCACACGCACAGTCACACGCACAGTCACACGCACAGTCACACGCACAGTCACACGCACAGTCACACGCACAGTCACACGCACAGTCACACGCACAGTCACACGCACAGTCACACGCACAGTCACACGCACAGTCACACACACAGTCACACACACATTCACAAACACACACTCACACATACACACTTACACACTTACATACAAACATACACACTTGTGTACACGCATGTACACGCATGTACACACACATACACACATTCACACACATACAAACACAAACATACACACATTCACACACACACACATTCACATGCATACACATTCACATCCACACACACCCATATATTCACACACCCATACATTCACACACCCATACATTCACACACACACACACACACACACACACACACACACACACACACACACACACACACACGCATGCGCAAACACATATTCACATACACACATGCATGCATGCGCAAACACACATTCACATACAAACATGCACGCACACACCCACACAGTCACACACACAGTCACACACACAGTCACACACACAGTCACACACACAGTCACACACACAGTCACACACACAGTCACACACACAGTCACACACACAGTCACACACACAGTCACACACAGTCTCACACACACCGTCTCACACACGCCGTCTCACACACACCGTCGCACACACCGTCTCACACACACCGTCTCACACACACCGTCTCACACACACCGTCTCACACACACCGTCTCACACACACCGTCTCACACACAGTCACACACACACAGTCTCACACGCACAGTCTCACACGCACAGTCTCACACGCACAGTCTCACACGCACAGTCTCACACGCACAGTCTCACACGCACAGTCTCACACGCACAGTCTCACACGCACAGTCTCACACGCACAGTCTCACACGCACAGTCTCACACGCACAGTCTCACACGCACAGTCTCACACGCACAGTCTCACACGCACAGTCTCACACGCACAGTCACACGCACAGTCACACGCACAGTCACACGCACAGTCACACGCACAGTCACACGCACAGTCACACGCACAGTCACATGCACAGTCTCACACACAGTCACACACACAGTCACACACACAGTCACACACACAGTCACACACACAGTCACACACACATTGACAAACACATACACACATACACACATACACACATTCACACATACACACTTACACACTTACATAATAATAATAATTCATTTATTTTGTATAGCGCTTTTCATGAAGCCCAAAGGCGCTTTGACAGAGTGCAAAACATAATGCATAACAAAACATGGAAACAACAATTGCAAAAAGACAAAAATCAATAGGGAAATATTTAAAGCAAAAGGAGGGAGAAGGAGAAGTGATAGTCAGGGGTTAAATGCTGTGGGTTGAATGTTGAATGCAGTGCTGAACAGGTGGGTCTTGAGTGATGTTTTGAATGTGGTGAGTGAGGAGGAGTCTCTGATGGTGTGAGGTAGTGAGTTCCAGAGGGTGGGAGCAGCGATGGAGAAGGCCCTGTCCCCCCAGGATCTGAATTTGGTCCGGATGGGGGGGGGGGGGGGGTCAGGAGGTTGGTACCAGCAGAGCGGAGGTTGCGGGTGGGAGTGTGTCTGGAGAGGAGGTCAGCCAGGTAGGATGGGGCCAGGTTATGGAGGGCTTTGTAGGTCAAGAGGAGGATTTTGTACTGGATTCTCTGGGAGATGGGGAGCCAGTGAAGCTTGTAAAGGACGGGGGTGATGTGGTCACGGGTCCGGGAATGGGTGAGTAGACGGGCAGCGGAGTTCTGAATGTATTGGAGTTTATTGGTGATTGTTGAGGGTGAACCATAGAGGAGGCTATTGCAGTAGTCCAGACAGGAGGTGATGAAGGCGTGGATGAGGGTTTCTGCAGCCGTGGAGGAGAGGGATGAGCGGAGACGGGCGATGTTTTTCAGGTGAAAGAAGGCTGTCTTTGTGATCTGTTTAGTGTATTTGTCGAAGGAGAGGGTTTGGTCAAAGATGACGCCAAGATTCCGGATTAGAGGGGAGGTGGATATTGGGATACCGTCGATGTTGAGGGCAAAGTTATGGGTGGATTTTGTGAGCGTTTTTGGGCCAATGATGATTATTTCAGATTTATCACAGTTAAGTTTGAGGAAGTTGATTTGAAGCCAGGATTTTATTTCAGAGATGCAGTTTGTCAGGATAGAGTGGGTGTCGGTGGAGACGGACTTGGTGGAGATGAAAAGCTGGATGTCATCGGCGAAGCAGTGGAATTGGAGACCATGACGGCAGATTAAGTGACCGAGGGGGGACAGGTAAAGGATGAAGAGGAGGGGGCCAAGAACTGAACCTTGGGGGACACCTTGGGGGAGGGGAGCAGTGGGGGATTTGCAGTTATTGATGGAGATGAACTGGCGTCTGTCAGAGAGGTATGATTTAATCCAAGAGAGGGCAGTGACGGTAACGTTAAAGGTGGATTCAAGTCGGGTGAGGAGGATGGTGTGATCGATGGTGTCAAAGGCAGCGCTGAGGTCGAGGAGGACGAGAATGTTGAGGTTGCCAGCGTCAGAGGAGAGGAGAAGATCGTTGGTGATTTTGAGGAGAGCAGTTTCAGTACTGTGGTTGGAGCGGAATCTGGATTGGAATGTTTCATACAGGTTATTGGCAGAGAGGTGATGTTTGAGTTGAGTGGCTACAGCGCGTTCCAAAACTTTCGACAGAAAGGGTAGGTTGGAGATGGGTCTGAAGTTGTTTAGGGTGTCAGGGTTTAGACCAGGTTTTTTTAGAATGGGGGTAACAGCAGCAATTTTGAGGGATGGTGGGACGATGCCTGTAGACAGGGAGGAGTTTATTGTTGCAATGATAAGTGGAGAGAGAGCAGGGAGGGAGGCCTTGACAAAGCTGGAGGGGATGGGGTCAAGAGTGCAGGTGGCAGTTTTCATTCCTATGAGGAGTTCAGAGAGGTCAGTAGGGGAGACCGGGGAGAATTGAGACAGGGGAAGGCAGGATAAGGGGGGGCAGGTGGTTGGAGGGGGAGCGGGTGCGGCGGTGGTCAAGCTGTTGTGGATGTTGTCAATTTTGCATTGGAAGAAAGAAAGGAAGGAGATGCAGTTGTCTACTGTGAATGACTGGGTGGTGGTGTCCAGGGGGCTAAGGAGTTTGTTTATTGTCGAGAAGAGTGCTTTTGGGTTTCCGGAGCCAGAGTGGATAATTTGAGAGTAGTAGGCGGAGCGGGCGTGGGAGAGGGCATCTTTGTAGTGTTGTAGGTGGTCCTTGTACATACACACTTACATACAAACATACACACTTGTGTACACGCATGTACACACACATTCACACACATACACACATTCACACACATACACACATTCACACACATACACACATTCACACACATACACACATTCACACACATACAAACACAAACATACACACATTCACACACACACATTCACATGCATACACATTCACATCCACACACCCATATATTCACACACCCATACATTCACACACCCATACATTCACACACCTATACATTCACACACCCATACATTCACACACCTATACATTCACACACCCATACATTCACACACACACACACACACACACACACACACACACACACACACACACACACACACGCATGCGCAAACACATATTCACATACACACATGCATGCATGCGCAAACACACATTCACATACAAACATGCACGCGCAAAAACACACACACCCACACAGTCGCGCACACACACAGTCACACACAGTCACACACACAGTCACACACACAGTCACACACACAGTCACACACACAGTCTCACACACAGTCACACACACAGTCACACACACACAGTCTCACACGCACAGTCTCACACGCACAGTCTCACACGCACAGTCTCACACGCACAGTCTCACACGCACAGTCTCACACGCACAGTCTCACACGCACAGTCTCACACGCACAGTCTCACACGCACAGTCTCACACGCACAGTCTCACACGCACAGTCTCACACGCACAGTCTCACACGCACAGTCTCACACGCACAGTCTCACACGCACAGTCTCACACGCACAGTCTCACACGCACAGTCTCACACGCACAGTCTCACACGCACAGTCTCACACGCACAGTCTCACACGCACAGTCTCACACGCACAGTCTCACACGCACAGTCTCACACGCACAGTCTCACACGCACAGTCTCACACGCACAGTCTCACACGCACAGTCTCACACGCACAGTCTCACACGCACAGTCTCACACGCACAGTCTCACACGCACAGTCTCACACGCACAGTCTCACACGCACAGTCTCACACGCACAGTCTCACACGCACAGTCTCACACGCACAGTCTCACGCACAGTCTCACACGCACAGTCTCACACGCACAGTCTCACACGCACAGTCTCACACGCACAGTCTCACACGCACAGTCACACGCACAGTCACACACACAGTCACACACACATACACGCATACACATATACACACATACTCACACACATACACACATACTCACACACATACTCACACACATACACACACACATACACACATACTCACACACATACACACACACATACACACTTACATACACACTTACACTGTTAAGGATTCGTCACTTCCGTCTTTGTGGTTTTCATCCACTGGAAGTATTTTTAGTTCCATGTACTATTATTGTTATAGTTTGAGTGAAATGGAGATAACTGTCTTCAAAAGTAAAAATTAGTGTTTTAAAAGAAAAATGAAATGGATCGGGAGAAACCGGAAGAGGAGGAAGAAGAAGCGGATCAAGTGAGATCGGTAAAGAAAGGCCGATCTGCTTTGAGGTGTCGAGCGAACGTTGGTCATGAGTGAATATTGGTTTCCCCAGGAAAGGGGTGCCTCTGACAGTGTAGTTATCGCTGTGGCAGATAAACCTGCGTGACGGGTTTTGCGGTTGTTTCTGAAAGTGAATCATCGCGGGAGTGCCGGTACGCCTCCATTACGGGCCCGTCCGCCATTTCACCTCACTCCAGCCATTTCACCACACTCCAGCCGTTAACCTGGTTCACGTGTGTGTCGTGGATTTCGTTTGGGAATTCGTGGTTTCCCGCATGGGGAGCCGCTGCTTGTTCATATCAGCATCATTATCTGGTGAACCGAAGGTGTGAATTCCCAGTCGCCATTTGGGTGAACTTTTGCCTGACCGACGTCGGCCCGACACCCACCCAGCGGCTCTTCCGCAGCGTCGACTGTCAGCCGTCCTGGGTTCTGGTCTCAATACGATCTTTTTCTTGTGATCACCGGAGCGTGGATCGACTTTGGGCCTGGTGCCGTGACAGTGACTTTGGGGGTGTTACATTTCGCTCACGTGGAGTACTGCGAGTTATCGAGTTAAGATACTGGTGGTGCCATCATAGGAATTATATGGTATCTTATTGTGCAATTGAAGTTATATTGTACTTGTGCAAGTTGTTATTATTGTGCGATATTAATACAATACTTGGTTTTTTGTATCGATTGATTGGTGTGGTTTCACCATTGGTCATTGGCACACATAATAGCACATCTTTCTGCCATGACTCCTTTCGGGGCTCGGAGGTACACCGTGAACGGGGTTTGGGGAGAAGCACATAACAGTACACTCACACACACATTCACATGCATACACATTCACATCCACACACACCCATACTTTCACACACCCATACTTTCACACACCCATACATTCACACACACACATACACACACACACACACACACACACACACACACACACACACACACACACACACACACACACACACACACACACACACACACAAATACATATTCACATACACACATGCATGCATGCGCAAACAAACATACACACACTCACACACACGCACGCTTGCACACACACCCTCGCACACACACCCTCGCGCACACACACTCGTGCACACACACTCGCGAACCCACACTCGCGAACCCACACCCGAACACACACTCGAACACAC